>NC_137458.1:6577379-6622379 GCF_964235325.1 Thermobia domestica | reverse complement strand
CTTAAGTTGCTTAGCCTCGTTGTTGAATTTTCACTTTTTTCTTTTATCAAGAGGGGGGTCTAAATCCTCCGCTACCCCCTGCAAAAACTCATTTGATATTTTACGAGTAAACAATAATACGCTCTGTACGTAGGAAAATAGTGTATACGTAGAGAACGCAGTAAATTTAAAATTTGAACACTTATTTTATTCAGCATGCTTACATTATACAATATGTTGTAATGTAATCAATATGTACAATATAAATATAAAACAAGTAGTATTGCCACGTGTACACTACATGAAGGACTTTGGCATATTTGAGCGATATTAATATTGAAACAGGAAATGGTAGTAGATTTCTACCACTTCCGGTTTCAGTGGAGACTCAAAAGGGTAGGAAAGCAAAAGTGTTATGAGATATTGAGAAGTGGTTTTCGAAAATCGACTCAGCGTCCCAAGAATAGGTTTCATTTCCTCTGATAGCTTCCTTCTTAAACCGGAAAAGGTAGAAATTGATCATTTCCTGTTTCAACATGAATGGCCATAAAATGGAAACCGTAATAGTGACAAGCGGTTTTCAGAAATAGATTATGCCTCTTATCATCATCAGTCCCGTTTTTAAGCAATTACGTCCGTTTCAACGCATGACAAAACTTTAACGAAAACTTTTTTTTTTTTTTTCCAATCGATAGAGATATCGGAGGCGAGATTTTTCGAATCCACCTCATCTTTAACTTTCCATTCTGTGATTGGCTGCTCTTGTTAAATGACGTCAAATACTTTAATTCCTTATCACCTCTATATTATTTAATTGAATGCCCACCACAAAATCAACTTCACACCATTCCCTGGCCAGAAGCCATAACAAAGGAAATCCCAAACTGATTTACATATATGGTTACCCGATTTGATTCTTCAGTGTCTTCTCTGCTCGGGGCTCCATGCTACAGCAATGAATGGGAATCTCTGTCTGGGAGCCCATCAAGGCTTTTTCACAGTCCCATTGCTTGTAATATATGTCTAGAATGAACAATGAACTAAAATCCTTACTCTTGGTCAAATACCCATTTCCCTAATTAAAAGAAATCAAAATGTAAAATATGAAATTTTATGGCGCATTTTTTGACGTCATAATAATCGCAAATACTTGGATTTCAAATGAATCCATAACAAAATAATAATCCCCCTCCCTGACATTCGACTCGATTGGCATTTGTGTGAGTGTCCGTTTTGTCCATTTGTCCATTTGTCCATCTGCCTGTCTATCCGTCTTTCCGTTTCTCCATCTGTCCATCAATATGTGCCATGGTATCTTGTGTAAAACTTACGGGATTTAAATGAAATTTGGTATGCGCCTTCCTTGAACTTGCAGATGTAACCCTATTGTCTGGAGTTACAATATAAGTAGGGAATAAAACAGATAAAATCTACCCTTATGCTGTAAATTTCGACATATACATGCAAGATAAATTTCCAATATAAACCACGTAAAACATTTCAAAGAATAATTTTCTTAAAAGCTGAAGATGATCATGGACAGGATTTAAAAGTAAAGTGGTGCCCCGGGGGGAAATATTTATCAACGACTAGGGTGTCATAATCAACGACATACAGTAACGAGTTAATACGAATAAACTGTGTTCTGTTGAGTAGGCTACTCCATTACTAGAAAATAGTTTGTTGATGGTATGTAATATTAGAGTTCTTTCCAGGGGGGCGATCGGGGCGATTGCCCCCGCCCCAGAAGAGGAAACTTTCTTATTTTATATATAAATAAAACCCATCCCAGAGTTTGGCGCTCTTAAAAGTAGCTCTAAGTAGCAGTATTACAACCCACAGCCCCCCCCCCCAGAAGTCCGTCCTGGATCCGCCCCTGGTTCTTTGAGATCAGTTTGCGTATCTTTAAGTCCCGTTGTTTTTAGAGCTTTAAAAAGCATGTATCGATTTTAGAGTTACTGGCAAGTTTTGATTCGCCCCCAGTTCATGAGTTCTCATTTTATTAGTTGTAGTGTAATGTTTCTCTATATTCTGTATTTTTAATTTTTCATAACAACATTGTTATTAGTGTAGCAAAATAATAATAAGCAACCATTTTTTCTAACGCATAGTTATGGGCACGAGTCAAGCTAAAACTCGACTCAAATTCAAGTCTAGTTTCGAGTCGAGTTAAATGTAATATTCTCGAGTCGAGTTCCGAGCCGATTCACTGTTTCTGGCGTCAAGTTTCGAATCGAGTCGAGTTTGATAAATAGCTCGCTCGTTTTAACTCGTTTTGAAATGATGGCCTGATTAAACTGGAAAGCGAAAGCCATGAGAAATGTAATATAAGCAGTAATATGGAATACTTTTAGTGTCGCTCACGAGAGGGTACACTGGTCGCATCTCGTCTCGTCTCGATAGTGAGATTCCAAGAAATATTTTATAACAAATTCAGCTCGGCTCGGCTCAACTGAGCCGTTGGCTCGAGCCGGCTCTCTTGGAGTGAACCATCGGCTCGAGCTGGCTTGGTTGGGATAAGCCATCTGCTCGGTTCGGCTCAACCGAGCCGAGGGCTCTAGCCGAGTCTGTTGGGTGAGCTGTTGGCTCGGCTCACTTCTCGGTTCGGGTCGATATTGAATGAGCTGTGAGCCAAGCTGGGCGAGTCGTTGACAATTCTAAACCCGGGTCGAGCAGTTTTGAAGATATTTGGCCAGTGCCCTGTAACTTTTAACAATGTTTGGCTCGACCCGAATACTCAACCAATACTCAAAGCTAAGATTAACAGTTATCTTCTTCAAGAGGGTTTACGGCAGCATAGAAAATTATAAATCCAATTATTATAAGTAGTACCTCTGACTGCCCCGCATTTCACATCACAAGCGCCCTTCATCCTGGGGCCGCGGTGGCTCAGCGGTAGAGCGTTCACTTCTGGTGCTTGGGGTTCCCTGGTTCGATCCCAGACTCCGCCAAGTGAACTTTGTGGTGGACAAACACCGTGTGCGTGGATTTTCTCGGGGTTCTCCCGATTCCTCCCACTTTCTTCATTCCACCATTTCATTCATTCCTCATCATCACCGTCTCCTTTCGCCTAACCGGCATAACCGCGGGACGTAAAGCTTGAAGATTTCATTTCATTTTCATTTTGCCCTTCATCCTGACAAGTGGGCAATTCATCTGCCCACGATGACTTTTCAGCCGTTCCAGTAACATCAATATCTCAGTTTGGGTTTGGGGATCATGCTTCGGTGAACCTTGACTATCACCATCAGCAGCTATTAAAGAATTATAACTTATTTCCGTACTAGATAATATGGGTAACTATAGCTTTTTGTCTATAGAAGACGGAGAGTGTATGGTATTATCGCAGGAAATATTTGATACATAAGACTTAGATTGTCAGTATTTAGGAGCAACTTTTAAAATAATCAGTTACCTTAAATGTGCTACTGCTTAGCCGAGAATACCCGACAGTCATAGTCAAGTGATCTACGGCATTAAGCTGTGGATCGTTTGCTGTGAATGTCTTGGATTCGAATCCCGCTTCGGGCATAGGTGTTCTTAACTGTCCTCGTTTACTTCTATGTCTGTGTGGTGTCATAATGGTTACAGTGTAATCCGTGCAAAGCGTTCAGCAGGTTAAATAATTTGATAAAAAGATGTTATCTTTTCATATAAATAACAGTGGTTAGCGCGTGCGTTCGGTGCCCGTGGTCATGGATTCAATTTCCGGAGAGGCACTAAACAATTTCGGTGTTGACCCAGCATCGTGAGGGCAATTGGGGAGTTATCTGAAGTAAGAGGTAGCGGACTCCAGTCTAAAAAGCCGGCATTAGGGATTTCCAATATCCAATATTTTCTTTTCAACTGGTTTGCGAAACTCAGAGCTAGCTACTTGTTTTCTTTTTTAATTCATCTTCATAAGCAGCACAACTAATCACTAAGGAAAAGCAATCTTCTCAATAAAATTCGTCTCGCGTCTTTCGTAACTCTAAGTTTAGTTACTTTAGCTCTTTTTTTTAAGTTGAAGGGCGTTTTATCATTTTCCCCGTATTTCCTTTTTTTTTTTTTTGTTTTGTTTTACCTATGTTTCTTTGCACGAACATTGCATCTATAGGCACGTGCTTAGTGTGTTCGTTTACAAAAGCGGGTCTCTTTTCTACCACTATAGAAAGTGAGAGTGCCCTGTATTATAAAAATATTAATTGACGTATGTAAGTGAATATATCTGTAATGAAGTCATAATTACTTAGTTTTTGCATCGTACATAGTTTCCTCATCCTCAATAATCTCTTCACCCCCGCTTCCTGAATTCCAGTTCTAGTATTCTTTCTTGCGCAAGTTCTATTTAATGGGGGACTAATGTTTCATGTAAGCCTCTTAACTATAACATCAGCAATAAAGAAAGTAGGGTTTAATTTACACTAGTTTTAGAACATTACGTTAATTATTAGCTAAATAATAATAATAATACGGAGCGTGCTTAGGCTAGTGGTTAGCATTCTAGCTTCGCAATTGGGTAATACCGGGTTCGAATTCGGAGACCAGCCATCCTGACTGAGGACTTTCCAGGGTTGTTCCTCAGTTATACTGGGCAAATGCTAGGTTAGTACCTTAATCTAAGGCTCTGAAGACCTTGCTTCCATTCCTTTTCCAATGTTGTTTTCATCTGTTGATTACTACAGTGTAAAGTGACCTTTCAGGACGTATCTGGTAGCTTGTAGTAAATAAACAATAATGACATAATAATCTTCATGAAACGTGTGGGTTAATTTAACTACAGCCTTACGTCCCAACACATAGCTAAAATTTTAATATCAATTTCCTGACTTTAAAATACTATTTTCACATTGTTTTAGCCTTCAATTTTCTCATGTATGTTCCCACCGAAAATTGAACCTGAGATCACATGAACAAATGAGAATATGTTAACTATTTTTTAACACTTTAATATGCAAAATACGAAACACTTCAATGATACGATGCATGAATGTGTTTTGATTACGTCCTGCAATGTATGATTAAAGAAACCTGGAGGGTGAAGAAAAAAATAACAAAAATCTCTTTTCTTTTATTTACTCCTTCAACAAACCCCGACCTCAGAAGGGCGATCTTGCATCGTTTGGCCTAATCCTCGTTTCGCCTAACCAATTATCTGGCATTTTTATGGCAGATGAATGATAAGATTTGTGTCCGCCATTTTAGGCGAAATAAGTATCCTCGTTTGGCCTAATCCTCGTTTCGCCTAAAATGGAGGACTATAAAAAAAATCGCGCAAGTAAGACTGGAGGTAAATTTCGAAAGATTATTCCCTACTATATGAAGAACTGAGAAATATTTTATTTCCCCATAACTAATTTGTAGTACGAGCATTTGCTTTAGGAAAAACGCTTCGACATTTGTGTTATGGTTATTTTTCCTTTCCATTTTGAGAACATTAACATTCGATATACCTTTCATTTAAACTTAACGCCCTCATAGCATATATAGTGGCTATATTTCAGATGAGAGAAAAACAAGTTACACATGCTTTATTCGTTATTATTAATTTCGTTTAAAGGTGTGTGTTTTAGTTTGCAGTTTGTTTCCAAATATCTGATATTGTCAAGTGGTACTGCTAATAAGCATCTTAAAGGAATGTGGATGCAGAAGTTATATTATTGTAGGTTTTGCTGGTTTTTCAGAGGATTTCATTCCAATTTCAATGCTTTTTTAAAACTGTTAATCCATTATAAGAGATCCTATTGTGATTCTATATTATTTTAATTAAAATGAAATTTGAAAACGTTTCGAGCTAGATCTGACAAGGGATATCTAAATTAGCTCATAAAAATGGACAACTGTGATTAAAATGAGTGATTTGGACAAATCGTTCTACTGGCAAGTTGATCTTTGCATAATTACACAATCCAAATATTTCAATGTGTTACTAGGGGGTGCGGTGGCTCAGTGGTAGAGTGTTCACCTCCGGTGCTTGGGGTCCCTGGTTCGCTCCCGTGGACTTTCTGGTGGACAAACACCGTGCTCGTGGGTTTTCTCGGGATTCTACCGTTTCCTCCCACTTTCTTCATTCCACCATTTCCCTCATCTTTTATTATCACCGTCTCCTTTAGCCTAACCGGCATAATCGTGGGACGTAAAACTTAAAGATTTCAATGTGTTACTAACAAAGAAACAATAAAAATACATTTGAATTCTAAGTAACCATTAGCAAATAGCTATTGAAAATCTGTTAAGGAAATAAAATTGTATAAACAAAAAATATATATAAGTATTCCCAGAGATTCCCTTCAAATATCGTGGACAGGCATTCGCACAATCACAGATAAGGATTTGTTTACAATTTCCAGTTTTGGCCAATCAGAAGCAGGTATTTGTTTACATCTTTCAGGCGTGTCTATCATGTATTCAAGTAACTGTCCTTTTACTTTTCTATAAATAATCCTTATATTTACGTTTAAATCTTAATTACTGTTCTTAGGATCTATGAAAATGATTTGTTATATATTGTTATTGTATAAATTGTTATTTAAAATAATATTAAGTTTTAAAAGCAATAGTATCAATTACTGATGATACTATTATTTATTTTCTTATTTGGATGCATGTTTAAATGAATCCCAAGGTGAAGTCCAGGTAGGAAAATTTTTGTCCACGAGTTTTCACGTCGAAAATGACCTGAAACAAGGAGATGCTTTTTCGCCATTATCATTCAACTTTGTTCTGGAATACGCTATAGGGAAAATCAAAGATAGCAGCCAGGGTCTAGAGTTGAACGGTATTTACCAGGTTATGGCATATGCTGATTATGTAAATTTAATAGGGGATGATAGGAGAACAACAGAAAGAAATGCAGAGATCTTATTAAAAGCTTACTGGAACATGGATTTAGAAGTAAATGCAGAGAAAACTAAATACATGGAAATGCTTCGGGACCGTAATACGGCAAATTATGGATGCCTTAAAATATTAAATAATACTTTTGATAAAGTGGATAATTTCAAATATCTAGGATCAATATTAACAGAGGAAAATCATATTCACGGAGAAATTAAATGTCGATTAAAAGTAGGGAATTCATGTTATTATTCAGTTCAAAATATCTTGTCGTCGCGAATTCTGAGGAGCAATTTGAAGTTTAAAATATATAAAACGACGATCATACCTGCTGTTCTATATGGTTGCAAAACATGGTCGCTTACTCTGAGAGAAGAACACAGACTGATAGTATTTGAGAACAAGATCCTGAGAAGAATATTCGGACCCAAGAGGAACGGAAATGAGTAATGGCTGAAACTTCATAACGAGGAACTACATAATTTATATGATTTACCAAACACTATTAGGGTCATCAAGTCTACGAGGCTTAGGTGGTAGAGACCTGCACGGGCCGGCAGAGTTTTCCGACTCTGTTATTTCTTTGGGCCGGGCCGGGCTTGGGCGGGCCGACACTAATTTCTCTTCAGGTCGGGCCGGGCTGGGGTCGATTAATTGCAATTCTTTAATAATTATTGATTTTCGTTAAACGATAATTAGAATAAAGGCAAACGTTGAAGAAGTATGCCCGCGAAAAATATTACAAAATGAAACTTTTAAAATTTATCGGGCCCGGGCCGGGCTTGGGCCAAGATTTTAAAAAACTTATCGGGCTGAGCCAGGCTAGAGCCAAAAATCTACAAAACTTTTCGGGCCCGGGCTGGGCCGGACCTTAGTACATTCGGGCTGGATTGGGCTCGGGCCGAAAATTTCGGCCCGTGCAGGTCTCTAGTAGGTGGGCAGGTCATAAAGCTAGGATGGAAGAAAGTAGAAACTCTTTCAAAGTCTTGACTGGAAAACCAATCGGAAAACGACCATTAGGAAGACCTAGCCGCAGATGGGAGGACAATATTAAGATGGATCTCGCAGAGATATGAATATAAAGTAGAAACTGGATCCAGTTGGCTAAGAATAGAGGTCGGTGGAGAGCTTTTGTGAAGCGGCATTGAACCTCCGGGTTCTATAAGCCATAGAGTTAGTTTCTTATTTGGTTGCTATGTCGTATTGCATTCATTTAGAATGTTAGATGACTGAAATGCTAAGTTGTGTTTTACTTGTTTACTTTTAATGCAAAATTTATTTTTTAGTTACTCATTTTACATAAAATTTTGGGAAATAAAAGTAACGTTCATTCTGAAAAAATAATAGGTTTCTCATTTTCTTTTCAACATTTCTGAGAAATCACTATTGAAAATAAGCGTAATATTTTATTTTTTATTTTGGTTTAAATCTCATTTTTATGCTCCAAGGTTAAGAGAGGCGGTGATGATGACAATGGACGAAACTGGTGGGGTGAAGAAAGTGGAAGGAAACGCATGAAGCCCAAGATAACCCTTACACAAAATTTGTAACGTGCACTTGAACATGGTATTTCATTCGATTCAAACATATCTGCTATTTGTGTAATTATTTAGTCATATGATTTTCCGTTATAGATTTTTTTGTAGCAAGTGAATTTCACATGATACTGGAATGTTTCCCAGTACAGTATTTGCTCAAATCTCAGAAATTCGAATGCAGGAAATGACTACAAAATTCTTCCACTACTTTCAACATTTGTACTTTTTATTGCAAAATGTTCTGAAGTACATTAAGGTCAGATTGCAAGAACACATCTGAAAGAAGCTCAAGATAAACAAGTATTCTTTATACTCTAGCAGTTTTTTTATACGTCTCTGCTTCATTTATAGTTTTGTCGTCCCAATACATTACATCTTGAATTTTCTCAAAGTACTTAATCAACTAGTTTCTTATTTGCATTTGTGAAATTATAACTTTTGAATTCAAATTTCACTCGTTTGACGTACTACCGGAACGTCCATAGCATAAGTCTCTGATTAAGATTGCTACGTCTCGGAGATGATGCACGAACAAATTTTAATGATACTAGTTAAGGATAATCCGGATAACATCCTTATTGCATAGTAGTGATCTTTATGTCTCCCGGGCGGAATCACTCTCTCTCTCATACAGATATACACACACACATTATATATACGGACATGGTAAATACATAAAGGAGTTTTACTAATCCTAACTGCTTGAAAACATTGACCGCGGGTTAATATCAATATTAATTTAAAAAATGCATTTCTTTCTAGGGAATTTTCTTCTGTAATTTCCCTCTACTTGAATTTCCGTGATTTTTTTTATTGTCCGCCATTTTAGGCGTAACGAGGATTAGGCCAAACGAGGATCCTTTTTTCGCCTAAAATGGCGGAATGAAGTCTTATCATTTATCTGTCATAAAAGTGTCAGATAATTGGTTAGGCGAAACGATGATTAGGCAAAACGTGGCGACACGCAGAAGGGCAAGCGATAAGTTAGGTGATAAAGTCATACAACAAACACTTTTATTAATACAGTGAAACCTCTGAATAACGGGCACCAATGGGACATGAACTTTTGTCCGTTACTGAGAGGTGTCCGTTACAGAGAAGTTACAAAAATTTAATATTTCACAACGGTAATTGTATGCAGTAATATACAGTAAATACATTATGTGTGAGCGTAAATACGTAAAATTCAACATGAAAATATTGTATTTAGTGCGTATTTGAATTACTGGGAGGAATGGAGGAGAGATTCATTTCTGTTAAATAATATTATTGCTGGGGGATGTGTTAATATATTTGTATACTGCAAAAGATGCATGGGAGGGAAAGTGTGTGTGTGGGGGGGGTAGTTTTTCATTCATTTCAAATTCTCAGAACCTCAAAAGATGTGTTAGGAACCAACTAACCGGCTAAACTCCTTTGTTTAGCGAAAAATGCATACTTTTTCCTCTACAAGGGTAACAAAACTCATTAGCAAGTGTCCTCTGAGAATCCTCAGTAGAAATGTGTGTGTGAGTATGTGTGTTTGTGCATTGGTGCGGTATATTCGTTGACGGAATCGATGAAAAGATAAGTTATTGGAAGTGTATATGTTTATTGACCTAAAAGGAAGCCGGAAAAACTCCAACCCAGACTTGTTCCAGTATCATAAGTAAAAGAAAAATGTTGCTTTTCAAAAAAATAAATAAATAGATAAATAAAATAAAATAAATAAAGTACTAGAAGAAACATTCCTCGTTGAGAATCTTATTGTAAAACAATCAATGTTTGTTTTGTTACCTATGAAATTGTCGGGAAAGATGCAAGGCCCAGAGGAAAAAGGACTAATAGGGAAGGGAAGATCTTTCGCATAGAATTCTTGGTCATACAACTGACCCTGTATGAGTGTTATTGCTTGTTGAAGGTTTTCTATGATTTCCAGAAGAAAACGGTTTATTGTGGGCAGATGAAAAAAAAAATCAAGTTCAGCTTGAAGCTGTTCTGTTTGATGGTTCACCAGGTCTAGACTCATGATAGATACACTTGTAGGGAAAATACTTTTCTGTCTACTGTAATATATCGCAGAACCGAGAATAATTTTTGCCCGTTATGAAGAGGTATTGAAACGTTTGGGGGGGGGGGGGGGAAGGACTGTCTGCGTCCGTATTGGAGAGTGTCCGTAAAAGGGAGGGTTTTGTTCCGAAGGAGAACATATATTTTTGCCGGGACATAAAAATCTATCCGTATTGTAGAGGTGTCCGTTATTGAGAGGAGTCCGTTAAGCAGGGTTGAAAAAACACGTTTTAAAAAAAGAATGTTTTTTTATGTTTAAAACATGTTTTTTTGTTTAAAACGTTCTTAACGTTTAAAACAAAGTATTTTGTTTCAGACAAAAAAACACGTTTAAAATGTTTATTTTGTTTAAAACAATAATCTAAATAGGCATATATATATTCCATTTTTACACGCTCACAGGTATTGCTTGCCATCTATATTCAACCGTTAGATCAAATTTCTGGAACTTCCCTAATCTCGATCCGTCTAAATGTTCAATTCCGGAGAAAGAAATCGGGATTTTCCCAATTTCGGTTCACTGAATATGTAGTTTCTTTGTGTTACGTTCTACTAGTCGTCTGCATTCTTAATCTTTAAACGCCCATTGATGCAACTGCTGTATCAGGGCTTTAAACCTCAATGGCTCAGTCCCTAATTAAGGCTGGAAGATGGTTTTGGAACCAATTTATTCCTGAAGGATGCAGCTTTCCGCTGGTGTGCATCATATCTATGTGAGGGTACCATGTGGCGGTGGGAGGAGGGTCGTGTTCTTTTGTTTCTTTTCAAACGGTTTTTTGGGAGCCATTCCCCTCTTGGGGGATAGATTCATAAAAATTGGTACTTGAAGCAATGAAGTAGGCCATTACATGGTAATATCGTTTATTTGTACTTCTTGCTTATATGGGGGAACAGGAAGGGGGAAAATTAGATAATTTTTGGAGCTTCAGTTTTTTGGCGAAAATTACATTTATTTTTACAACAAACATCAATAGCTCAGCCCCTAATTAAGCTAGAAAGATGATTTGGTACCAAAGTATTCCTGAGGATTGAAGCCTTTCACTAGTATGCATTTTCATTAGGGATGGGCACGAGTCGAGCTAAAGCTCGATTTGACTTGAAACTCGAAGCAATTTCGAATCGAGTCAAAGGTAATTTTCACGAGTCGAGTTTCGAGCCAAGTCACTGTTTTAAGGTCGAGTTTCGAGTCGGTTGAGTTTGATAAACGGCTCGCTCGTTTAGCTCGTTTTAACTCGTTTTGAAATCATGGCCTGATTAGACTGGAAAGCGAGCTATAAGAAGTGTAAGCAGTAATATGGAACATTTTTAGTGTTGCTCAGAAGATGGGACACTGCTCGTATCTTGTCTCGTCTCGGTTAACAGGACGGCTATGGATTTTTATAACGAGACAGCCTCAAATGTGAGCACCAATGTAAACACCGGTATATACTGTAGTTTTTACCACCAAAGCTGAGACCTGCACGATCTAACATTTGAGCCGAAGCAGAAGCCCAATCCAGGTAGTGATGTTAACTGGCCCAGTTCGGTTCAACTGAGGAGCAGCTCGAGCCGGCTCGGTTGAGATGAGGCACCGACTCGGCTCAGGTGAGCCATCCGTTCGAGCCGGCTCGGTTGGGTGACCTGTTGGCTCGGTTCGATAGTGAATGAGCTGTGAGCCGAGCCGCTAGAGCCGTTGAAAACCCGAGCCGAGCAGGTTTGAACATGTTTGGCCGACTCAGTCTAACTTTTAACGATTTTTGGTTCGAGCCCGGATACTTGCTCCTCCGGAACTGAAACCCAGAAGTCCAGAGAACTCAAGTTTAAATTTAAAAAAAAAGACCGAAAGTATCTCCGTAACTTATCTCTATTGTATTCGGTTATTCTCGTTTTACAGTTATTTCCAGTAACCTTGAACGATAGGGACTCGAACACAGATACATCGAGGACATTTCATATTTCAAAGGCTCTCCCACCGGAAATCGAAACTGAGACCCCGCCTACTAAACTATCTGATGGGTGGGGTACCTGGTTCGTTCCCAAGGCAAGTAAGCTTGAGACGAACAACATCGTGTTCGTAGGTTTTCTCGGGACACTCCCACTTTCTCATTCCACCCTTCCGTCTTTAATAATTCACTTGCTTCAATCATGGTCTTCCTTAAATCGAAAACCAGTTGTATTTTCTATTGCTCATTAACGTTTTTTTTTTTACAAAAAAAATGTAAAAAAACATGGGGTATCGTAATTCCATTCGAAAGTGAAACAGCAGACTCATAATACCTTAACCTAAAACGTAAGCATTACATTTCGTTTGGAACTTTTCCAAAATATATACGGATGTTATGAAAAGTGGCAATATAGTGTATATTTTCAAACAAAACTGAACCAAATTACGGTTCGTTTTCTGAAATAAACGGATACATTCTGTTTCAAGTTTAAACCGAACCCAAACCAGTTAACCCAGAGATGGCGTGCGTCAATGAAAACTTGACCCACAACCCATTGACCCATGACCCACCGTGACCCAGTCTGACCATTGACCCACCGTGACCCACTATGGCTCACCACCCACTAATAAGCCACTCCGACCCACCATCCACCATGAACCACTGACGCACCAAAACACATCGTCATCAACTCTGACATGATCCACGGCCTCTTTACCGACTAAAGAGTTTACAGAACCTCGTGAGCGATGTCCTTGCCTCCTTGACTTCACCTTTTCCGAGGTCAGCTGTAAACTTATTTTTAGTATTCAAATACAAACCGCCTATTATTCACGTTTAATAATAATAATAATAATAATAATAATAATAATAATAATAATAATAATAATAATAATAAGTTGTAGTAATAGAAAGTATCATTGATAATAATTATATTGTCTATGTAGGATACTTCAAGAAAGTACTTGAAACTACACACAGCATTTGGTTCGATCTGGCTCGGCTCGACTCGGAACTGGAGTCGAGTTGGAGGAAATTTTTCGTGCCGAGTTCTCGAGTCGAGCTCAATGATATCGGTTTCGAGTCGAGTCGAGCTTCAATGAAAACTCCCTCGAACTCGCTCGTGCACATCCCTACATTTTATGTACCGTATGTAGGGGTATTTATGTACGGCCGAGAGAGGGAGGATGAAGTTCGTTTTTTAAATTTTTCATAATTTTTTTTATCAAATTTTGGAGGCCATTCCTCCCCCTTTGTGGTACATCCACAAAAACTAGTATATGAAACAATGAAGTAGTCCCCTACATGATAGTAACCTGTATATGTAGTTTTGTTTATAGAGGAAGAGGGGGTCAAATTTGGCTCATTTACATTTAGTTTCAGAACGGTTCCATATAAGGCAAGATATATTTTACTGAAGTGGTCTAGAAGCAAAATTTTTGTTCGTATACATGATGTGTGCAGCAAAAATGATTTGCATATGGACGTGGTACTGTCGTGGAGGAGGGAAGAGAATGTCTCATTCAATGAATGTTTTTCTGCGCATTTTTTAAAAATTCCTACATAAAACGAATTCGTTACGCAATGGCAGCACTGGCTACCATTTCTTATATTATTGTCACAAGTATGTGGCCTACACATTAGCATCATTTTGTCAGCGCAAAAGCACACATTTTGCACATTTTCAGCAGCATTTTGTCACAGCATTTTGCGGTGACTGCAAGAGTTGCCAGGGCCCCGCAAAGTCAATATTTTCATATTTTTTAAATGATTTTTGTGTCTGTTCGTTTCTACAAATACGGCGGGAATTTCACGAATGTTACCTCATTAGAATCTGTGGTCTATAAGCTTTCCAACTGTGTATAAATCATGACTATGTGATAATTAGGAAGGTCACGAGAGTCCCGAACGTGAGAGTCTATCATTTTGTTAAAATTCCTGGCGGGCGTCTAAAGGTTAATTGTGTTGTTATTCCATAGACACCAATCATTGGTAGCTATCCATGTTGCAGATAGAGATGTATCTTGAAAACTGTTTACTTAAAAGATGTCATTTGCTCCTTGTAGGCTAGTCACTGCTTTTTTCTATGAGTTGTATTGTATTTGTCAGAGTATTTCTTCTAGATTATGATGTGAGAACTGTTCATTATTATGGAAATGATAGTGACCAAAAAATACTCAAGTTTTGAATTTGTGAATTTGGATCTTAGAATAGTGTATAGTGTGTTTAATCTCAATTATTCTTGGAAATTAAGAAATGTTCAAATACGTCACTTGAATTTCTGTTGTTTTAGTTATACGCACATTGAGGTACAGAATTTCGTTCAGTAATTGCTGTTATAATAAGAATATAACTGCTTGTAATTTACTTCATGCACAAATCCTGCGGAGGATGGAAAATTAAATTAGCTTCTTCAATCTGATATTTTTGTTATTTTAAACATGTCCAACCACCATCGATAAAAAAAACACGTTTAGAACAATGTGTTTAAAACGTTTAAAACAAACTGAATAAAACAAGAGCCCTCGTTTAAAACATGTTTTAAACACTTGTTTTAAACATTTTGTTTTAAACATATCAACCCTGCCGTTAAGGAAGGTTTCACTGTACTAATAATACTATACAACTATATCGCTCTCCTGAATTTCTCGTGTGTATGTTTAAAAATCTACTGTTGTACCACGCCAACCAGTCTACCTTCGAAGGGGATACGGCTGTTTCGGTGTAGGATGTTTTGGTGCAGGGCGTTTCGGTGTACGGATGTCACGGTGTAAGGACGTTTAGGTGTGAGGCTGGTTCGGTGTAAAAGTTCCAATGTTTACACCGAAACGTCCACTCTTCAAAACGGAAATTATTCGTTAGGGAGAAATAAATTCATGAAGTAGAAAATACAAATTAATAAATAAAATGAAAATTAAATGCTGCTGTAATTGGCAGGTTTTACTTCTTTATAGTGAGTCCCCTCGCTTCACTCTATGTCAGAACTTCTTATATCCTTAAATGTTATAATATGAATTGATTGGGAAAACGTTTTACGGTAATGATATATTGTAAAAAAGTGTGTGATGCATAAACATTGTGTACACCACACACACCTTTTTACGGCAATAACTATGCACAAATCGCAAAATGCTGCACAATCTTTGAAAGGAAATTTTCAAACACATGTGGTTTTTCTTCCAAATAACCGCTTTAATATCATGCATACCCAATAAGATTAACAAATCTAGGAGAAAAAACCTGACTATGAATCAGTGATGGGATCTTAATTATATTATTACGGAGATGTAAATTCAGGTTATAGTTGTAGAGAAGGACAGTGTCAGAAAAATGTCTCAAGAAAAATTTTTAACGGCCTAAAGAACACAACAAGAGGCTGAATCCTACGAGTTTCCTGCAGAAATGGTTTCTATTATGAGTTACTCTTTTGTTCTTAAAATAGGTTCAAAGTTGTTGAATTGTGACCACTCTATGAAGCTAATAACAAAATGGACTTTGCATTAGACGTTTGAAGAAAAATCTCTTGGAACCATGATCTCACAAGACTTGATGTTAACTTTTGCGGATTTGATGCCTTCACAACGACATTTTCAAATTTAAAGAGGTTATGTTGGACTATAAGACCAAATGTTCCATTGTTTTCCTACAAAACAATTAACAGTGATGATAACAAAACACTATTTGCAGAAATTAAAGGCTGTATGATGTAGCTACGAGTTATAGAATTTACTGACTGTGCCACACTTTCTACTGTTTGTGTCCCTGTAAACACTAGAGTACGTCCCGTCTGCACTTCCAAATTAAACCGTATTGATCAGAGTTATAAATATTTTATTTTCGAATAACATGTGTTGCTTCACATTCACAACAAATGCATTGGCACTGGCTTCTAACTTTTTTGGCTATAGATTTAATCAAACGTCCTGTTAAAATAAGTACAGAAAGGGGTTTCAAATCAGTCTGTATCTTCTCTCAGTAGCCCCTGTCAATTATAATTGTTCTTGGCTAACTGCAGAACATTTCAAACCAGAAGACTATTTGTAATTGTAATCATGTTGGATCCACCAATTTGAATTTTGTAATTTTAACGTCAGGTTCTGAATCACCTGTCGTAAAACCTCCTTGACAGTAAGCTAGCCGCATCATTTAATCTTCTATTTTAATGATTATTTTCTGTTTATGCTTGGAGGCCATCTCTAACGTTCAAAGGGTGGTTTCTACACTTAAACTCCCACCATTGCCAAAATTAAAAAAAAAAAAAAACGTGACGATTATTTTTTGATATTCTACAAGTATGCAAAGTTTCATTCAAATCAGTAAATTACACTTCCGTAATTCTCCTTGTTAGTGCTGTTCAAATGGAACAAATAAGTTAATTGGCGGACATGAAGTCAGAACAAAGAAAAAATACGCCGATATTACGAAGAGACTGAGCAACGTTTGTGAAAATTACAAATTTGATGATGTAATTAGTCTTAAAAGGAATTTAGTACAATTTTAGATTCTGAGTTGAGTGGTTCTATGTAATTTTAATTTTTTCAACAAAATTCCTTTGAGGTATTATTCAGTTTGTATATATTATTAATGTGTCTCAGGAACTTTGTGCAATATATTTATTTCTATTTAGAAATGATGCTGAATATTTTGCAGTAAATTTGATTTTTGAATTAGATTTGATTATTATTCTATAAAACTCGACTATGGACACATCTGAATTGAAATTATTGTTACGAATGGATTGTGTTGTATTATCATCCTTTCTCAATAACAATGAGAATCAATAACAATGTTAATCAGTTTACACTATTGCAGAGTGGCTACACTATGACACTTCATGACTGTTCATTACAAGCATATGATTAATGCAATCAAATATTAGGCTATACACCGAAACATCCTTTGCAGCCAAGCGTCCTTACACTAATACGTCCGTACACCGAAACATCCGTACACCGAAACATCCTGCACCAAAACATCCTACACCGAAACGTCCTACACCGAAATACCCTAGACCCCCCTTCGAAGTAAAACATATTCATTATTACGTTTGTTGGACTCTAGTGAGTCAGAAACTACAATTAATAAAGAGTTTGTTTTGTCTAGTATCCCTGCGATTAGAAGAGCCTTATCTAAAAGATATTTCATTTGTATATGAGAAAATAGTAAAGTTTATTTCTAAAAATAAAATAAATATTTTCAATGTGAAGCTAATATTAAATTTTGAAGAGGAGCTAAACAGGAAAATTTCTTACCATTTACATCAGTTTTCAGACAGTTCACTATACTCTGAAATGGAAAGAAGTCAGACTTGGAAACATTTTACTAAAGGGACTTCGACAGAAAGTGCAACATGTAAATATTGCAAGGTTAAAATAAAGAGCAAATGTAGCACAAACGTGTTATGGAAACATTAAAAAAAAAAAAAAAAAAAAAAAAAAAAAAAAAAACCACAGCAACCTACTATATTAGTGAATCTGAAAAAAAGTTTTGACGAATTTTAGATATTCAATTTTATCATCAAAATTTCAGATATAGGTTTGGATACGAATCAAGATCTGAGATTCGAATTTCGGATCCGAGATCCGGTTCCAGATCCGAAATCCGAATTTCGGATCCAGATCCAGGTCCGAGATCCGGATCTGAGGTTTTGATCCGAGATCCTTATCTAAGATCCGGATCTCATTGGGTCCGGGATATCCGGGTCCGAAAATTTTTGACCATCCATAGTTCAAGTTCATATATGAACCCCCAAGTGAAGATGAAGGGAGAGGATCAATTGCTTCAACAATCAACTATGTTAACAGTAGTGAACATTATACTGAAATGTGCTCAGAGCACCACTTTCGTTTCATTCCTGATTTTACCTAGGTATATATATATCTGCTGCGTAACTTAAAAATCTATATCTGTGAAAGTTCTTTCTGGGATGTGGTAAACCTATTTCGTGTTTCATTTATACATACATGTTCATATCGAACTTAGGTAATTTCGTCACCGGAAATTTCGCCACCGGAATTTTCGTCACGGTAATTTCGTCACCGGAATTTTCGTCACCAAAATATTAGCATGTAGGTAATTTCGTCCCCGAAAATTTTGACGTAGTAAATTCGCCACCGGTAATTTTGTCACCGAAAATAACCAGTGTCTTATTGAACATGGCACAATGAATAAACTCGAAAAAGTTTTTGAAATTGCTTAGATTATTAAATAAATAGTTACATATTATTTTAAATATTATGTCTGAGGTAAGAGAGAAAATTTTCGGTAATTCTATCACAGAAATATTAATTAGCATGGAAATTTTGTCACGGTTATCCTTTCATCTTTCTTGAACTAAGTAGAGACAAACTAAGTGACCAAAAAGCTTACCTGATCTTAATAAAACTTGGAAAGCAATTCAGTTGGTATTGTACTCTGCAAAATCGAAGTTTCGGATACTCGACGCAAGAACAAACACCAGTAGAAGATCATAATGCCAGCTTCAGTAAATGTTAAAAGCACAGGCAAAATGGGCCCCTAATGAGTTTGTATATTACTATTTACAAATTTTATGTTTTTCCAATATCAAAATTTCCAAACAGAAAACAGTAAAGAAAATGTAAGTCGTTATAATAGCCTACCATAAGCGTTTTACATGTTCATTTTCTACTGTGCATCACATTAAATGAAACACCAAGCAAAAAATCTGTCAAACTTTTAGTTCCAGCACTGTACGCTAAACACAAAGACTGGAGCCGTTTCTGCAAAGTCTGAAACGCTCTTTTAGTTTTCTTTTTTGGTGGTTGGCCCACAGCATCTTGATGAAGCATAGTTGAAACTGTTGCTTCATCTTGTTGAATTCCACGAATAAACCTCCAAATAGTTGGGTGGGATATTCCTACCAGTTGATGAAACTTCTGGTTCCACGATTCACAAATATTATTTGTCCTAGGATTCTTGGTCAGGGTGGCTTGGTGAACATTCCAGGTGTCTGGAGGATAAGGAGGGGGCAAATTGCGTAAACGAATATTTCCAGATCGAGTTTTAACACGGCGATATGTGCCGGACACGTAAGTACTATCAAAATAGTCTAGAAGTTCCAGCTCTTCCTCCGAAGCCTCCTCCCTTAGTATTTGTATTCCTCGATGCACATCCGCTATAGGGAGAAATGCTAATCAGTTCATTTTCCCGCAAAACATACGAACATTTTCATCGTTCTTGTATCGTTCTGTGAGTCCAAATTCTTGAACCTATGTACATATGATCATCAAAGCACAATTTTTCTCCTCCTCGTGTAGTAGATATAATCTCCATGCCTCACAATAACTTCAATCTAATAAAACGATCACAATGAACTACACTCTGTATAGAACTTCACTCTACACTGTGAGCATTTCTGTGCTTAAATAGCCACTAGAGCAAACACACCTGAAAGACGTGTAATTGGCTAAAACTGGGAAACGTAAACAAATCCTTGTCTCTGATTGGCCGACTTCCAGACATATTTGTTTTTTTCTTCCTTTATATAAATTTGTTTTCTTAACAGATTTCCAATAACTATTTACCAATGTTTACTCAGAGTTGAAATATAATATTCTTTCAATGGCCTCTTTTCACCTGACGTAGTCAACATAGAGGAAGGTCCAAGAGCTTAGACTCACAGAACAATACAAGAACGATGAAAATTTTCGTAAAATTCTGATATTGGCAAATCCTAATATTTGTAAATAATGATATACAAACCCGTTATAGGCCCATTTTGCCTGTGCTTTTAACATTTGCTGAAGCTGACATTATGTTCTTCTACTGACGAATTACTGTGTAAAAATTTCCGTGACGAAATTACCTACATGCTAATATTTTGGTGATGAAATTTCCGGTGACAAAATTACCGCCGCCCGTTCATAAGGCGGGTAGCATAAATGGGAGGGTAGTTGCCCACTCTGCTCCTCCAGAAATTAGGCAATGTCTTTAATGCTTGGATTTTAAGTTGGCAAAAATGAGGAGTGATTTAACCTACTCGTAGTCCCACTGTATGATTTCCAAACAAAATTGTGCATAAGAGCTTTTGTAAAATAAAACAATTTGATTTTGTTGGAATATACTTTTTTTTTTTTTTTTTTTTTTTTTTTTTTTTTTTTTTTTTTTTTAAGGATTTCCAATAGACTTTCACGCTTGGAGTTGACATGGCTCAATAATGGGGGAATTTATATCCCTAACTTCCTCTCCGATTATAAATAAAATATTCTCAGAAAATATCGTAAAAAGTGTATTTTTTATCAAACAAAATGTGTATTTTGTTCGATATTAGAGACTTACTTTGGGATTGATATTAGTTAGAGGAAAGTATCAATAATGTGCTGCATCAGTAGTAAATATTATTTTTAAGTATGCATACTATAATATGTATGTATTTATTGTGTTATTACTGTAATAATTCCATAAGCTGGAAAAAAGTTTGGTCTGCTTTTACTAGTATCTAAAAAACCTGCTCCCCTAAAAAAAAGTCATGCCTTCTCCCTCACCCCCTAGAACACTTTCTGACTACATCCTGAATGACTATGTATTGGTTTCTACATATGTACTGTGTTGTGCATCACATTTGTAGTCTAGCGTTATTATTATTATTATTATTATTATTATTATTATTATTATTATTATTATTATTATTATTATTATTATTATTTTGTTTTTTCTTCCCTTATACATGTCGACTCAATACGAGTACTTTTGGTAGGTCTTTATCCCAGCATTGGAATTTTGGAGTGGGCTTTTGTCCGATGAGCTTTTGTCTTACAATGGTACTGGAAGTTCGAAACATTCATCTGGCAAAGATACTGATCTACCGAATGTACTGGTTGATTGTCTCGATCTTTCCACTCCTGGATTTGAGCTAAACACCTTTCCATTTTATCATAGAATCATTTTAATCCTAAACAGTTTCACATGTATTGTGCTCTACAGTCTGCAGCTGCACCTGCTTTTAGTCCATTCATCAATGCGCGCGACAAGATTCAAGTATTCGAAACAACGACCTTGATTACTCTTCAATGTCAATGTTTCAAGGAACCTTTCCGCTTGGAGGCAAAGGTACTTTGTGTGCTATAAGGTGTGTCGGAAGAGCATAGAAAATTCCGAAAGGTCGCAAGGCTTTTGTAGTGCTTCAATTAGTTTTCCAGAATGCAGATTACTGAACAGATAACCTCTTTGTAGTAAATACAGTACAATGATGAGAAAAGAATGATTTACCTAAGTAAGAAAGATGACTGGTTTTTCTTCTCGAATCGTAAAAACTGTCGTCTGTCATCGAATTTTGAAACAAAGAAAATATCTATAGCATTTCAACATAAACGCGTAAAAGCTAATTACACATCACATTCCGCGCGAATTAAACAGAAGATGGCCTACGTATGACAGTTCAATACTTCCAAACGAGTGTGCAAAAGATAACCGATGCAGATAAGCATCACAGCTGTGTCACCTGAGGGATTACGACCAGAAAGAAAAGGGAAATAAGGTTTGCTCATTCCTAGAGGGTCAAAAAAAGACCAATGCTTAGATTAAAGAAAAATTTTCAACCTAACAGAGAAGGCAGCAGATTTTTCTTCGGTGAACCATTATTATTATTATTATTATTATTATTATTATTATTATTATTATTATTATTATTATTATTATTATTATTATTATTATTATTAATATTATTATTATTATTATTATTATTATTTGTTAATAATAATTATTACAGTGCACGTTTGTGCTCCAAAACTAACGTTAATGCTATCATTATGCAATAGCTATTAGGGATTATGAGTGGGGGCAACTAGATAGTTGGTTGGTAGATATTGTATTTTCGTCCCGTTCAGGACCGAGGCTTTGAGTCATGGACCTAGATGTTAACCTGGGATCTGAATCACATGAGCACCCACCGGGAATCGAACCTCGATCTCTGATGCCGAAGACGCGTACACTTACCATATAGTCACCAAGGACTTAAGGAGCCGGCTTTTTCGAAAAACCTCCCGAAGAAAACTCACCCCCAATAGTAAACTACCCTTCGTGGATTTTTTAATGATAATTGATTTACGCAACACCATAGGCTTATTATTGAAATACAGTGAAACTTGTCTTTAGCGGAAAATAACAAGTTTGCTTAATTTTCCTTTAAAGACGGGTATGCAAAACGAAAGTAGATGTATGCAAAGGTAAATAAATAAACCATAGAAATACTGAGAAAAAAAGGTCTGGTAAAGACGGTAAAGAGGATCCCGAAATATTTTCTCAATTAATACTGAAACAGGAAGTTGTTGATTTCTACCACTTATTGCTTTCGTAGAGATATTATAGTGCAAATAGACTATATTCTAAGGACGATTAATCGATTACCAAAAAAAAAAAACAAAAAAAAAACGCTTCTCGCTATATGTAATAGTTTTTCTTGTATGTTATTTAAACTAAAACCGAAGGTTGTAGTGATTCTTTTTAAATTTGGTTTTAGTGGAGTGTTAAGGATGGATATAAAAGATGATTCCATTCCATCTCGCCTAACGATTTATCAGTCACTGATGTCTCCAAGATAAGAATGGCAACCATTTTAGGCAAGATGGGAATTCCCATTTTGCCTACTCCTATCTCGCCCAATATGGCGGTAAGATACAAGAAGGGAATTTCTGCACTAAAGAGGGAATTCCTCTACTAGCATTTTAACCGAATGTTTCAATCAATATTTTCAATCCCTGTCAACTACAAAATACATAAATGTTTAATAAGTACTATACAATAAGAAAGCATAGGGGGAAGGCGACGTAGTGAATGTAGTTCAGTTTTGGTTTGTTTTGGGAAAACTGGAAGGTGCTTAGCAGACAGGAGCTTATCAGAAACAGGATAGAAACATACAGGTGTTTCAAAACAATACCGACAACGTTTGGGAACAGATTTCTGACACCAAGATAAGACAAAAAGTATAGATCCACCTGGGTGGACAAATGCTTTCTTTCGGTACTATGACCAGACGAAAATCTGTGGGAAAAATTAAAAAAAAAGGGAATGTTTATTATTTTTAGTCGTGGCTTCCATTAATGCACAACTCGATGTGGTACAGGGGCGGCGCAAGAGTCAGTCCCAAAAATTCAGGAAATTCTTGGATATTTTATTAAATGTTGACTACAATTATATACGATTAAATTAACTACAAATAAAGACTATATTTCAACTAACAAAAGTCTTAGACCATGGTCCAAGTTACAAAATCATCGTTATAATTCGAAAAAAGATAGATAAGTATATTTGATTGATCTACTTTGTCCCAGTATCGAATTGGCAATCGAGGAAGAACTGAAATTATATGAAATCCATAACGTTTAAATGTTATGCCTTCTAGCCTAATAAAGACAGAGAAATCACTCATGGCTATGTGGGTAGCGTACGGGATTTTGTCATAGGAGACCCGGCTCCGATTCCCGGCGGGAGCGCAAGCGGTTCGACTTTCACGTTAATCCGTAGCTCCATGTCTCATACAACTATGCTACAGAAGTAATGCTAAACTCAAATTTAATCCAATAATAGAGACAGATAACAGATGGAAGCTAATTATTGGGAAATAATTCATGAAATGAGAATATAGGTGAAAACATATAATCCCGAGAAGATTCACGGGTACGATAGTATCCACCACGAACTTTTATAGTCTATAATTGAACGAGGTTCATCTTGCATCAGAAGTAAGCGCTCTATCACTAAGCCAGCGTGCTCCTACTTTGGAGAAAGCACTATGATTCTGACAGAAGTATTTGGTCTAGAAAATATTGTATGTGATTAACCAATATAACTTAACAAGAAGTAAAAACGGTCAAAATGTTTAATTCGTAGAGTTTCATTCGTTCGGGAAAGGTAAGTACATTTCTCTAAGTCAGTTATTCTTAACTGGTTGCCCGCATCTCTCAGGGGCTGGGGGCAGAGTGACTCAGTGGTAAACAGCTTTCCTCTGGTACGTGGGGTCCCTGGTTCGATCGCGAGCGAAGTAACTTTGTGATGGACACCCTCGTATCGTATCTGTGGGTTTTCTTGGGATACTCCAATTTCCTTCCACATTCTTTTACCACCCAATCTTCCTTCATCATTCACTTGCCTTAATCATTGCCTCCTTTAGCCTAAAGAACATAATCGTAGATCGTTAAACTGAAATATTTTATTTCATTTTTCAGAGGTTGCTTACCCTTTGCCGATGGTCCAACGTTAAGAGAGTTTTTAATGCGTTGTATCAGTATTGCTATTATTTGTAAGGAAGAAAGAGTCTATGGGGCTCGTAATTTTCGAAAGACTACAGTTATAGGTTGATTGTAAGAAATGCTACAGGTATGAACTAAATTCGATTTGTGAGTCTTAGCATTATTAGTTGTATTATGGACAAGAAATAGTTCAGAGAATTTTTATTGAAGGAGGAACGGGGAAAATAATTCTACAATCAGCGAGTAAAGTGGTTCATAGCCAGGTAAAAAAAAAAAAAAAAAAAAAAAAAAAAGTAGTGGCAGGATAGTGCGTCGAAAAATAGCACCGGTTACTTCAATTCATAATTTGATAAGGTCTAAACATTAATATGCGAGGATATATATTGAGCACTCTTCATATTAGGATTTACGGTTAAATAGACGTTTCAAGGTAATTTCTACAAGACCTACGTACTCAACAATAGTGAGCTAAATTGCATCGATTGATTCATTGATTCAGTAACTATTTCTTAACCTATAAAAATCTCAGTGAAAAGTATTTTAAATTCGGATGAAATTGACACAAAAACTCACTGAAAGATTCTTAACAGTGACGACGCAAGTTTTAATTAATTTGTTGGTGTAAGCTAAGGGACAGAAAAAAACTATGAGTCAGCAAATTTTTGTATACGAAAACGGTAACTTTATATTACTTCACCTGTATCATAATACAATTTATCTGCAGAGGGCAGGCGTCGACTCCAAGGGTGGACGCTCTTCCTCCTATTTCCCTCTGGTGTTGTCAGTGATTCTTAACTTTTACATAATTTGGGGTATCCCAAACTTATTAGGCCATGAAAAGTGGAAGGACACCACGAATGAAACTTCTACTAGGAGAACTTAGAAGACGGGAAAGACAGTGAGGTAACATACTGTATATAATAAAGTTAGAAGTTCGTATGATAGTAAGTTCAATAGTGAATTAGTTCAGGGATGTAAACACACTAAGGTATATTCTGAAATTAAAAAAAAAAAAAATGACTGAAAAAGAAAAAATAAAGATAAGAGAGAGATTAAAGTAACAGATTGCGAAAGCTGTGCTCTCACATGTAACATACATATTTCAGTATCTTCCAAAAACAATAAGTTATAAACTCAGGGAATATGTCTATCGCAAGGGCACTTCCCCGTCGGAAAATTTATTCTGCTCTGAGGCAAACTATGTTAATGAAAATGGGTATCTTTTCTTAGTGTTTTTCTAACTTGGACAGTGTAGCATGATTTTTGTTCATTGACGTAAGGTACTTGATTTTGGCCAATTTTCCTCAGTCAACTTCTGATAAAATATCCCAGGAATTCTTCAGTTTCATTGGGGATCACCCTTGCGCCGCGCCTGCACCACATTGATTTGTGCATTAATGGAACCTATGACTAAAAATAATGAATATTTCCTTTTACCAGACTTCGATCCGACATTTTGTTCTCGAGTTATGGCTATTATTGCATTTTTCCGACAGCTGTTCGGCTGGTCATAGCGCCAAAAGCAAGTATTTGTGCACCCAGGTTGATCTATACTTTTTGTCTTATCTTAGTGTCAGGGACCATTTCCTAAACATTGTCGGTATTGTTTTAAAACACCCTATATAATTTTAATGAATTGTGCTGCTGATATATAAAAGTAGCAGATTCTCTTTATGTGATGGCTGTGGCTTATTTGCAGAGTATAGGCGGTAAGAATTTAAAGGAATAGAAAAAGAAGGTTATTGGTTTTCTTATGTACGAAAGATTAATACATAGAGTATTTCTTTTCTGGGTGCATATGATTCATGATTTCTTAGTGTTGGTGGTTAAAATGCTCATGCAGGATTTCCCTCTTTAGTGCAGAAATTCCCTCCTTGCATCTTGCCACCATTTTAGGCGAAATGGGATTAGGCGAAATGGGAACTCTCATCTTGCCTAAAATGGCGGACATTCTTATCTTGGAGATATCAGTGGCTGATACGTCGTTAGGTCAGATTGGATTAGGCGATATGGGAGGACACCATAAAAGATATTTTGGGACGCTTAATCGATTGCCGAAAACCACTTCTCGCTATCTGTTACCATTTTTGCTCTATAGTGATCTACGTTAAAACCGGAAATAGTTGATTTTTAAAACTTCTGTCTTATCAGAGTTCCTCCATGAACTAACTCCGAGATATTTACTCTTTCTATCAATTGCAGAAAAAAATTCGCTTCCGCCCAAGAGTTACCGTGCGGAGTAACGGACGGACGGAAGTACTAAACTTCCAATTTTATAAGTCCCGGTAGCGGTATCCTATTAAACTTCCGTATGTCTTGTTCAATAACAGTTTTATTTGGATCATGTAAGTGGGACTTATATTATTGTAATATTATCATGTCCGTCCGCCCGTAGTTACTCCCTCCATCCGTCCGTCCTCACGATATCTCTTGAAACGAAGCGAATTTTTGAATTCTGTCATTTGCAAGCGATAGGTAAATTAATTATCTCGGGGACTTCGTTAATGGAAGTGATCCATTCACCGGAAGTTGTAGAAATCAAGCAATTTATGTTTTAACTTTGATCGCTATAGAGCAAAAATGGCAACAGATACCAAAAAGTGGTTTCAGCATCGATAAAGCGTCCCACGAATACTTTTCAATCCATTCTTGACATTCTGCTAGAATCTAAAGTGATAGAAATCCACTACAATTTCCGGCTTTAATATTGATTTAAATAGAACAAAAACGATAAGATATAGTGATAAACGTTTTTTTTTTCGAATCGATTTAGCGTTCTAACAATAGGTGCTATCTTCCTTCTTAACCCTCAAACCAAACCGGAAGTGACAAAAATCAACAACCTTCGGTTTTAACGTTGATTGTTATAGAGTATAAATCGTAATAGATAGCGAGAGAAGTGTATTTCTGTAATCAATTAGGTGCCCAAAGAATACATTTCATCTAAACTCTAATATCTCTACTTATAAATGGAAGCATTAGAAGTCCGCTTTCCATTATAATTGAGTCTATACTCTCTTTACAAGACCTTATTTATGACTCTAATTGATACAGGCAAAATGTCTACAATGAACAGGAAACACACATATTTTCTAAGATAAAAAAATGTAAAGATAGTAAAGATAATCACGTGATATTTTCTTCAATTAAAACATGTACCTCTTTCGGTTTTAGTAGAATGATTGGAGTGAAGATGAAATATATTATTGGGATGCTTAGTTGATTCTAAAAAAATAACTTCTATTTATTACCGGTTTTACACAATAGGAATAAACGCTAAAACAAAGTTGTTCATTTCTGCCACTTCCGGTTTGAATAGTGGGTTAAAAGGGAAGATAATGCCCATTTTTAAAACGCTAAATCAATTTCGAACGAAAGGGTCTCCCTATTCCTGCTTATATTGATCAATATTGAAACCAGATGTTGCAATGAATTTCTATCACTTCTGGTTTCAGTAGAGACGTAAGGATGAAGATGAAATGTATCCTTGAGACGCTTAATCAATCGCCTCCGGAATGATTGAGTTGTACCCCTTCCGTTTTGTCAATCACCCCGATTAACGAACTCCTTGAATATATTTACTCTACCTATCGATAACAGAAAACATTCAAAAATTCGCTTTCGTTCAATAGTTATAGTACAGAGTAACGGACGGACAGACGTTCTAATATTACATTATTATAAACCACTGTGTAATCCTAATAAAACTATGCCCTTTCTTACAGTACTCCATTACTTTTTGCTCCCTTTTGATCTGTTGTGAGTATTATACTTTTCGTTTCACGTCTCTAGATCAAATAGGGAATGAGTTACTGGCATTTAGAAATAATTCTGTGACAAGGTAGAATGGTTAGGTGTGTACGGTAGAGACTTGCACGGGCCGAATATTTCGGCCCGAGCCCAATCCAGCCCGAACGTACCTAGGCCCGGCCAAGCCTGGGCCCGAAAAGTTTTGGAGATTTTCGGCCCAAGACCGGCCCGGCCCGATAAGTTTTTCAAAATTCTTGACCCAAGCCCGGCCCGGGCCCGATAAATTTTAAAACTTTTTGGTCCGATCCCGGCCCGATATTTTTTTTTAAAAAAATAGCTCGAGCCCGAATCTTTCTCAAAATTTAGTACTAAATTTCACCTAACCCTCAGAAACATTTTCTAAACTCTGGTTCACAACCTGACGCTTGCCTCCCGTATAGTACCATTGCTTCTTAGAACTTTGCCTGTTATCGAGAGAACAAAAACTCCATTCCCTGTAACAAAAATCTAACTTAATTGATTTTTAGCATAAATGAAGATGGCAATATTGTTTAGCGACAGGCAAAACATTCCCACTCCTCCTTTTTATATTTTGCGTTCAGTGAAGGTCAAGGTCAGAGCTCAATTTACCGCATAATGCCTGCAATCCTCTATAGTGAAAGTGGAGCCGCTAAGCAACACAAACTGTAAATAGCTATTGCATTCTTTGTAACATTTTTCACGGACACACTTCTTCAACGTTTGGCTTTATTCCAATTATCGTTTAACGAAAGTCAATAATTATTAAAGAATTGCAATTGATCGGACCCAGCCCGGCCCGATCTGAAGAGAAATCAGTGTCGGCCAGCCCAAGCCCGGCCCGGCCCAAAGAAATAACAGAGTCGGCCCGCCCAAGCCCGGCCCGTGCAGGTCTCTAGTATACGGTTTGCAGATGATATGGCGCTTGTTGCAGAATTTGAAAAGAAAATGAATAAGATGTTACAAAACTTGAAAAAGGCTTGCGAAGAATATGGGATGAAAATACACGTTAGAAAGACAAAAGGCATGGTAATTGGGACGAAGCAGTCGGTGTCAAATATAAAAGTAAGAGAGGAGAAAATACAGCAAGTGCCACCCAGACAAAAGCCCACCGGCAAATCTCCACCCGGGCAAAAGCCCACTCCAAATTTTCAAAGGTAGGACAAAAGCCCACCCAAAGTTTTCTTGGCTAGGACAAAATGTTCACTAGATATTTTACGAATAAGCACTAAATATGCACTCTGTATTGAAAACGCAACCCATAGCTCTCTTTATTTTTCATATTATGGTATCATTATTAACATACAATAGATATATATTCATGAATTCTTAGAAAAGTAAGACAACCATTACTTAAAGGGACACACTGTCATTCAAAATCTATAAGAATCTAAAAAATAGTGGCGAGGTTTGCTTAGACTACTATTGCACTCAGCGAAAGGGGCACCTACCCCCAAATTTCTTTTCTAAAATGACTACTTCTGAATCAATCGTCGCAAGTTAAAAACGTGCGGTATTATTTTCGCATCTCGCCTTGGAATGCACATGTTTTCATTTTATTCAAGAGTAACAATGTATGATCAAAGAACTAGGCCGAACACAATAAATGGAGAATGTTCCGTAAAGTTTCCAATTACACGGAGACCCTCTCAGTTTCGGGACCCAGAGACTACAGCCACCCTTAAAACGGCCGTGGTGCTGTACAAGGAAAAAAGTGTATAGACACATTAAAAGCAAATTATACTTAGAATTCAAAGAGCACCTAATTTATTCTTTGTAATTACTACTTATACAGTATAATGTAATAGAATTGATATGTATAACAAAAAAATTCAACAAATAACGGTAGATTACTAATGTGATGTAGAAAACAATACGTATGCACAAACCAATACATAGTCATTAAATATACAGTACATAGCCATTACATACTAGGCTTTTGTCACAGTCGAGAATACTTTAGGTGGGCTTTAGTCCTAGCTTTGAAAATGTAAAGTGGGCTTTTGTCCTACCCTCGTTGTTGCCATCAATACAGACTCAGAAGGAGCAACGCTTGCCTTATTTGTAGGTTTGAAATATGTTGTTTATAATTTGTTGTTTAAAAGTTTAAAAATAAATAAATAATAATAAAAAAAAATTACAGGTAGTAGCAAGTATGTAGGTTTTCATTTTTTAATGTTCTTGTTTTCTTTCTTTCTTGAATGCTAAAAGAAAAATGCATATGACTAAAATTATGTTAGTAGTATGTACACTCATGTCCAAAATGATTGTCACATATCTATAACTGCCTTCTTGTAAGAATATAATTTAATAATGATTTTGCAAGGTACTTTTAATGAAAGGCGGAAATTTTGGCACCGGAAATTTTGGCACCAGTAGTTTTGACACAGTAATTTTGGCACCGGTAATTTTGGCACCCAGAAACGAAGCAAACGGAAATTTTGGCACCATTTATAATAGAAGTACAGAAAATGTGAGAAAATACTCTGAATGTAATAGATACTTAAATTTACATGTTATTAACTAGAACTGCTTCAGCGCGACGAATCAAACCAGTGACGAATGTACAGTCAGCGAAAAAATTTCTTTCTCTTCTTTAAAATTTATTTTCTTTATAACTTTGGAATTGATGGACTGATTTTAGTAGTTTTCTGAAATTTACCGAAAACTATATCTACTTTAAGTTCCTGAATATTGCACTCAAATCTGTGCGTCCATTCGAGAGATATTCGCGGAAGAAATTTTAACATAGGAAAATAACTTTTGTTACTGACAGTACAGACACCGGTAAATATACTATTGGCAGTTTCATTATATATTCAAAGCAAGTTAAAATTTCCCTCTAATGAGTTTGTATTTTACTTTCAAGTGCAAACAGTAAAAGCTAATTGGAACCATGGAAATTGAAGTACAGAGAAAGAAAATTAGAAAATACTCTGGATATAATAGATGTTAATGTACCAATTTTTTTTTTTTTTTTTTTTTTTTTCAGAGGAGATTACACCGAATTCTTTCCGTTGACCGGCCAATCGGATTTCAGCACCGCCGTGTGACAAGCCAATCACGTTCAGGGATTTGTTTCAATTTCAATCTTAAACTTTTAATGAGGCTTTGGGATATGCGTGAGAGGGGAGCCGGAAGTTTCGATGCAAAATAAATTGGTACATTAACATCTATTATATCCAGAGTATTTTCTATTTTTTTTCTCTGTACTTCAATTTCCATGGTTCGAATCAGCTGTTACTGTTTGCACTTGAAAGTAAAATACAAACCCAGTGCAGTGAACACAGTGCAGTCTTCAGCAACTCAAAGAAGATACAGTTTTCCATAAATTACAGAAAACTTCTCAAATCAGTCCATCAATTCCAAAGTTATAGGCAAATAAATTTTACCGAAGAGAAAGAAATTTTGTCGCTGACTGTACATTCGTCACTGATTTGATTCGTCGCGCTGGAACAGTCCTAGTTAACACGTGAATTTAAATATCTATTACATTCAGAGTATTTTCTCACATTTTCTGTACTTCAATTATAAATGGTGCCAAAATTTCCGTTTGCTTCGTTTTATGGTGCCAAAATTACCGGTGCCAAAATTACCGTGTCAAAACTACTGGTGCCAAAATTTCCGGTGCCAAAATTACCGCGCCCCACTTTTAATACTGATACTATCTGTATAATCGGGAAATGTCTATTTGTGATAAATTTCATAGGAAAGTCATTACAAATACGAAAATTAGAATGAGTAAAACAAAATGTTGCTAAATCGACAAGAAAATTTTATTTTTGTTTTATTGTCCTTATTTACTGCTCTTTTGACATGAAATTTGCCACATACATGTCTTTGCCGATTATACACATACTAACCTTATAAGAAATACCGGGCGAATTCGTTATCAAATTTTATTCGTAGAACAACATATTTATAGACATGGGACAATAATTTTGGACATGAGTGTACACATTATATTGCTTTACTTGCACCTCGATATTTAGGTTTCGGAACCGCAAGATGATAACATCAGTTGGTTGAATCTAGAAAAATGAATTATTTTTAGCAAAGAAAAAATCAAGAGAAAGAAAAAGAAAAGTAAAAAAAGCTCGAAATGTGAGTCCAATGAAGTTATTACTTAGAGATAGCGTTATCTCGAAGAAATTAAAGCTTACCGTTCCGAGGGATTCAGTGACATATACCTAGACGAAACTTGGTACGATAGCAATACGTGCCAAATCAAAAATTGGTCCGACGACTCTTGACAATTGCACAGTTGAAACTTCGGACAAAAAAGGGGAAAGGATCGTTGTTATGCACTTTGGTGCCCGATTTGCTTTTGTGGATTGTTTTTTATTTATAACTCACAAGAAAATGTCTGATGATCCCCCTGTCGATTATCATGGGACAATAAACGCAGAAATTTTCGAACATTGGTTTTGAAAACTCCATACTAAAACGCTTAGAGGAGATATCAGTTATAGTTTTGGATAATGCCCCTTCCCATAGTAGTGTAATTAATCCGAAGCCTAATACTTCGTGGAGAAAAGAAACTATTCTTAATTACATGCGAATCTACAATAGTGCCATATCTAGTCCTTGCCCTATAATACCTGTTCTCCAAATTATTGATGAACAACTGCCTGTGAACGGAAAAAGGTGCGCAATTAGATGAACTGGCAGCATCATATGGACATGTTCTAAGATTGCCTCCATATCATTGCGTATTTAACCCAATTGAAATAATGTGGTCACAATTAAAACGGACGGTAGCATCTCAAAAGATGAAAGGGAACTCCTACCAAAATTGGTGTCTTTATTAAATAGTACATTCAACAGAATTAGAGTTGACAATTGGAGAAATTACATAAGACAAGTGGAGGATATTGAAGACAGTTACATAAATCTTCAGTCAACGCAAGTAGAGTTTTAATGGAAATAACAGATTTGTCAACAGACGATCCTGACTTAGATCAGGAGTAGAACTTTTCCAGGGAAGACGGTACTCCATAGTTTTTAATATTCTCTTATTTTCGTAGATCATGCACCTTATAAAATTTGTGGTTGGTTACTGTTCAATTATTTTTTTTCTTGTTCAAAATATTTGTATTCACGAATGGACGAACATATAATTGCATGTCTTTACAGAATTTCCTATTTAAAAATAATTTCCCTATTTATTTTTGCGTTAATTAAAATATTGATATATTTTATAGCAAATTTTTATTTTGTTTATGATAACGCTTGATCTTGTTGAAGAATTCACATACAGTTAGAGTAATACGTGGCAAGTTTTATTTTATTACCACTGGTAATACAATATATTTCTTTTATCCTTTATGGTTCATTACCCGAAGACCGAAAATAACATAGAAGCAAAGTTATCTGATATACAACCAACAAAGTAGTGGAAACTTCAGGAGGGCTGAAAGTAGTCGAAGACGAACTAACCCTAGCTACAGATCTGATTTCGATATAAACATTGGTTAAGAAACCTGATCGATATGTATATTTAATTAATGCTAGTTATTTAACACCTATCCCAATAAAGCATATACATTTCTTATTGCTAAATGTAATAATTTACCAAGATTACTTTCAAAAGTCAAGAATATAAAATTACTGAACAAGATTTTTTTTTTTTTTTTTTTTAAGATGAGGTGAAAAAGAATTCTTTCGGAATTGAGACAAGACTTCTTCAAACTTAACAAGACGTCTCTTCTCGTGGGCAACACTAGTCAATATCGAGTTAAATCGTTTCCGCGCATCCCAATTGGGATAATATAAAATAAATCTAAACAAAATTTCGTTAATATCGCCTATTTATTGGCTTCAATGATAAGAACCATAAACCCCACCTAAGCCACTAACCTTAGGATACGTTTTCATGTAAGACATTTGCAAGCAACTGAATTATATTGATTTCAATACAATAGTAAAATATTTACATACAAGCCATCATTTTCACAATAGCCTGTTTTAAATTTTATTTTAAGTTTAGTTTACTGAGAACTTTATCAACCAAGTGCTAATCAAATTGCAATTTTCTCATATTTTGCACTAACTAGGGATGATACCATACCGGGACTAAGTACCTGAGGGAAATCTATATATCGTTTCAAAGTTCTTGCCATGAGAAATACGAAACAGTTTTCAAATCACGGGCAAACCCGCAAACTGGCCCCATATGGGGCCTGTTTGTTGGTGTTTGTGACCCTATGTATGGTATATTCGACAGAAATAAAAATGAATATTACGATGCATCACACATAAGCCCCTAAGCCCATCATATACCTGTTTAGTTCACTGATAGAACGTGACTCGGGTAAGGGTTTGATAATATCACTTTGACCCAAACGTACCCATTTCGTCAGTGTTGCCAACGAATTGTAAAAACGTGGCAGATGGTTTCTGTACCACTCGATGTATATCCATGAAACGTGGCATAAACATCATTCGTCACTAGAGAAAATATATGTCAGACATATGTCTCTCCCAAGGACCCCAGTTTGTCAGTGTTGCCAACCAAGTATAAAAATAAGAAATTGTAAAACAGGTTCCGTCCGATGGGACGTTTATACACAAAGCTTGGCAGAAACATCACACAAACTATAGCAAAAAGATGTTGATGTGGCCATCTCCCAACCATTCTAGGTTGTCAGTGTTGCTAACAAGTGTAAATATATAGTATTGTTGAAAATGGTATGAATGCCATTGAAAGAATATATGACAAATGTGACAGAAGCAGCATTGGACAATGGGAAACATAGTGTATGTCCCCGTCTCACAAGCACCCCAGTGTGTCAGTGTTGCCAATCAATGCGAACATTCAAGATTTTCGCATGAAGTTTACCCCATTGGCGGACATAACTGACAACATGGGTGCTTGTGGGTTCACTAACATACTACAAACCTACTATGGACCACAGTCTAATTATACCCGCGACACTGAGGTGCCTGGGAGATGAGGACACTCACACTATGTTTTCCATTGTCCAATGCTGCTTCTATCACTTTTGTCATATATTCGTTCAATGACATTTACGCCATTTTCAACATTGTGATGTTTACACTTTTTGGCAACACTGACAACCTAGAATGGTTGGGAGATGGCCACACTCAACATCTTTTTGTTATAGTTTGTGTGATTTTTCTGCCAAGCTTGGTGTATAAACATCTCATCGTACGCAATATGTTTTACAATTTCTTATTTTTATACTTGGTTGGCAACACTGACAAACTGGGGTTCTTGGGAGAGAAATATGTCCGACATATATTTTCTCTAGTGACGAATGATGTTTATGCCACGTTTCATGGATATACATCGAGTGGTACAGAAACCATCTGCCACGTTGTATTTACAATTCGTTGGCAACACTGAGGATATGGGTACGTTTGGGTGCAAAGTGATATTATCAAATCCTTACCCGAGTCACGTTCTAGCAGTGAGCTAAACAGGTATATGATGGGCTCAGGGGCTTATGTGTGATGCATCATAATATTCATTTTTATTTCTGTCGAATGTATTTATTATACATAGGGTCACAAATACCAACAAACTGTCTTCATATAGGGTCAGTTTGAGGGTTCGCCGGTGATTTGAAAACTGTTTCGTACTTCTCATGGCAAGAGCTTTCAGACGATATATAGGTTTTCTTCAGGTACTTGGTCCCGGAATGGAATCATCCCTAGTAATGTTTGTTTTTAATTACCTGGGACTTTTTCTTCAATAAAACTAAAATTATAGGTATAATATTATAAAAAATGACTACTTCCCCTTCTCAGCAACGGAATTTTTAAAATAAAATAACTTCAAGGATTCGTGATATACTCTATTCTTAGCGAAAGGTATTTGAACCCTCTTTTACTCCCCTATAAGACATACGTCTAAACAATCTATTATCAGTCCTTGATTTTGTGACAAAGGAACATACTTACAAATTCATGTTTCTATCTATTATAATTTGACTTAGTTATTGATATGTAAGTCATTTTAATCTTTTTTATATAATAGTGTATGTCTTTCTTTTCTTTTCTTTTTATTTAAGTAAAAAGAATGATTCGTTTTGAGTTTTGATATTTTCGCCCGATGTGAATTATGTTGTAGGCAATGGATCATATAAAATTTTTCTTAGATCATTTTTTTAGACAATTCACGCGTCAATACGTTTCTACTACGCCTTTCTCTATGGTTTTCTCTAGAAGAGAAGGGTGTCCAGACATTTTCAAGAAAAAAATGTGACAACCCTTTCCTTTTGTGGGAAAGACTTTTGTGGTCACTTGTGGTTATGCTCGCGGAAGGGGCTCTTTCTTACGAAGGGTATGGGTAAGGGCCGTTTATCGGTGGTCCCGACTGTACACATATAAACACGAGGAAAAAATCTGGCTCCGGGCCACTGCGGAGAAGCAGGTAGAAGTAGACATACGAAGAGAATCCTCCAGAAACGAACTGTGAATGGCATGGGCATGCACACGGCTCCTATAATGGAGGCAGGAAGAGGTCATATGCGACATATGAATTGACGTAATTTTTACATTTATTAACTTAGAGCAATAGTTGTTTTTGCATCATGTTAAAAATTGCGCAGGAAGTACTAGACCAAATATGATAATCCTCTTGTTATTATCTTCTTAGTTCTAACCAATTATATACTTTTAATTATCCAGATAGGATAGCCGTCTGGAGGGAATAGGAGTAGCATGGGCATGCTATATGGAGGTAGAACTTAATACTACTCCTCGGCAAAACAGGAAACTGTGGGACACATCAGGGAAAGTAACATGTTTATTCTCTGTAATTTAACCTTGAGATTCAAAATATTTACAGATGCATTAAATAAGGGAATACATGGACCATCATTTTGTAAGAATTGTTTGACTGTATACTATAAAGTTCACTCATAGGGATATCCCTATCATTGATAAGGAGTAAGGTGACTCAGTGGTAGGGTACTCACCTCTACTGAGAGTTCCCTGATTCGATCCTAGGTCAACTGAGTTTTGTTAAACAGCATTGTGTCCGTGGTTTTCTCGGGGCTCTCCCGTTTCATCTCACATTTTCAGCCATTTTTCATAATCATTCAGTTGTGTGTTTTTTAGCCTAAAGGCCAAACCATGAGACATTAAATTGAAATTTCGTTTTATTTTCCTATCATTGAAGTCAAAGTTGATGCAAAATAATTTATTCATCTGGATATGGAATTCTCACATCATTTCTTATCATTCCTTACAATTTACGTTCGTCCCAGAAACCACAAATCGAACGGGACGGTCCTGAATACTGTGTTCCCATTCCTTTATAAAATACATAGCAGTGAAGATTTTACATACTTTTTGTGCCTTCGATATTCTTTTGTGTGGTATCATTATCATATATTGTGTCGCAAAGTCTGGATCGCTGAAAAAATGTCATATTTTTATTTACTAACTAGTTAATACTGAATAGCATAGCAAAATAATCTTTGAGGAGGCAAGACCCCTCGTGCATCCGACACTGTATGAAAGTAAGTCTATTGTCATATGTTTGTATGAACTTTTTCTGTTTCTTTGATTATTTGTTTATAACAATGGTTCACTTCATAAGAATAAACAAGAAGCAAATAAAAGTAGAGACCAGACTTCTTTTAAGATTTTTAATATGAGTATTTGTGTACTCTATATTGGAATAACTTCTGCTATGAAAAGTTGTCCGAAATGTATTTTTTTTTTTACAACTTGGTTTGATTTGTATGAAAATTAACATGAATATTAAAAAAATAAAGTGCTTCACTTCTTGGTGATTTTTTTTTTTTTGTAATGGTTTATTTGGTGAAGTGTTCTACATAACTTAATGTTATTTGTGTTATCAAGTCATAACTAGATGAGGCCTGGGGTGGCCACGCCACACCCAGAACACTGTTGAACCCCTAGAGTACTGTTGGAATACCATGTGGTCGTTGAAAAAATCTTTAAATTCTTGTAATTAAGGGGTCATGATTCCCTGCCCCGAGGAAGATATTCTAGTTACGCTAATGTCAACAGTTTCAGGTGTGTCAACATTTAGTCATATCTAAAAATAAATCATATAAAACAAGTCAGAACAGAACAAAGACGCATTAATTTGCAGTGATTAAGCACAAATACTTTTGCTTCAGAGATAAGTACTTACAAAAATACTTCCTATAGACCTCCAACTATAAATATTAGCAAAAAAGTCCATACGACAATTTAGAGTTTTCTTTATGCGTTTATCTCGAAATGTTGATTTTGTCATATATCCCCTTTTAACAATGACTGATTCAGTTGTTATATTTTTATTTTTCTGCTATAAAATTTCGAAAGATAAATCACGCTATTTGTTCAGTTAATGATTCCGAGTAATGTGCTGAGAAACTGAATGTGCTGAGTTTTCTTTATGCGTTTATCTCGAAATGTTGATTTTGTCATATATCCCCTTTTAACAATGACTGATTCAGTTGTTATATTTTTATTTTTCTGCTATAAAATTTCGAAAGATAAATCACGCTATTTGTTCAGTTAATGATTCCGAGTAATGTGCTGAGAAACTGAATGTGCTGAGTTTTCTTTATGCGTTTATCTCGAAATGTTGATTTTGTCATATATCCCCTTTTAACAATGACTGATTCAGTTGTTATATTTTTATTTTTCTGCTATAAAATTTCGAAAGATAAATCACGCTATTTGTTCAGTTAATGATTCCGAGTAATGTGCTGAGAAACTGAATGTGCTGAGTTTTCTTTATGCGTTTATCTCGAAATGTTGATTTTGTCATATATCCCCTTTTAACAATGACTGATTCAGTTGTTATATTTTTATTTTTCTGCTATAAAATTTCGAAAGATAAATCACGCTATTTGTTCAGTTAATGATTCCAAGTAATGTGCTGAGAAACTGAATCAAATTGATGCCATTTTCAGCGTTTTGATAAAAGCCTTCTGGTGAAATGCTAGTGACATAACATACGAGTTCCTAGTATGGAGCTCACACAGTTCATGGTGCCCGTTTTTGGGTTTATGAGACCAAGCAATTTAAAGGTTATCAAAATACTATAATAAGCTGGCCATGCTTTTGGGTTTAAGGGGCTATGCTGACAATTACATAGGGGAGAGAGACAGAGAGAGAGAGAGAGAGAGAAACATGATCATTAGATATTTTATGGGGGAGACCGATTAATTTTTAGTTATGCCACTGTAATCGATATGTCACATCAACACCACTGATAAAGGTGTTTCTGTAAAAGGTTGTTTCAAACAGTACTTACACCACTAAAAGTTTTTTTAAAAAATATCTATTTAAGGACTATTTTAAAAAGAATGAAACACTCCATTCTCAAACTAATCTATCTAGGTATAACGAAAATAATTTCAACCTAGAGAAGGATAGTTTGAGTAAATAAGCTAAATTTATTCGTGGATAGAAATTTGCTTTGTTCTCTCTCTTTTATAATAGAATAAGGTGTACATACATATCTCATAGCTTCGCTGTTGAAAGGAACCTTAGCTCTAATACCACTCATCCAACTATATAGCACAGTTATCTTGAGATACGTAGCTTTACAGTCTTGTCTATAACCTAGATTACTATTGGTAAGGTCCCTGAATCGATACTAAAATTATTCAAATATTAAAAAGGAAAAAAAAAACTCCTGTTTGCCTCAACTAAGCAAGACATTCTCAACTAGGTGGTAAGTACACAATTTAAACTACTTAAAAATGGTCATTTCGCCCCATTTTTGTCACTGAATGACCATTTTTTAATAGTCCATGTTAAGCTACCAGTGGCTGACAAACAGTTTGTACTAAAACTTTATCTCTAAAGTGAAGTTCTTTCATCCTTATTTATAAGATTTATTAGTGTGATGCTGTTGGGAGGATTCTGGGATAAGGGTTCGTTGGGGATTTTGTATGAAAAGTACGTCGTAGTTAATTTCATACATCACACTGTAGATCTTATCTGATAGATATTTAATCTGAAAGTCAGTTTCTCAGCTTATAACAAAATATGAATAAAGAAGTCAACATGCCATATACCCAGAAAAATAATCATATAAGATGTTTTTTCTCTTTGAGCAGGCCCGTAGTTAGGGGGTGGCCAGGGTAAGCTGAGCCAGCTGAGGGCTTCTTCCTCACACTAGTCCATGTAAAGGGTTTGAATAGTAGGTAATAATGCAAGTTCCATTTCCGTGAACGCTTAGGACATTTCAGGGAAACAACTATAATAAAAGTCCCTAAGGCAAAAATATAGTTCATTATTTTAAAATGTAACATAAAAAATAATCAATGTGTTGTTAACAGAAAATCTTAAACCCTTACCAGTTGAAAGTAAGTTATCTCCAAGGAATAAAACATCAATTTTTTAGATAACAGGGAGTGTGGGAATGTGGAATAATTAACTCAGTATTGAATGTAAAAGCCTTTGAGTATTACTCAATTACAAATACTGAAAAAAGTCCTAATGTTGGTTCTAGAAAACAAATCTTCACAGACACTAATTGTAATAGTTGGTTTCTACTACAATTCAAGATAAAACGCTGATAAGAACTGCTCATATGCGGGTGGAGCAGTTCGTTTGTCTTTTTTAAATGTATTATTATTTTTTATATGCATCACATTACTTTTAAAGTTGTCTCAGGCTCAATTTGTACTTTCTATCCCTGGCGAAATGAAACTTTCCAAGATTTTTTTTACATTACTCTCATTTACATGAAATGATAATTTTGCATTCTTTTTTGTTTAGTGAATGACTTGTGTTATTTGTTGGTTTGGTAGTTCTTATTGCAGGTAGGTTTGGTAAGTTTTTGTCTGACACTTCGAGTTTCATACTTGCCATACGTGCCGTTTTATCTTTTATTATTTTCAATGAAAGAAATCATGTATTATTTTAAATATATAAAATTAAAAGTCTTTTACATTAACTTTACAAATCTGCTCTTTCACCCTGTTGTTTCTTAAGACATACGTTATTGATTCCTCGTGTAATTAACTGGCTGCTTTCAGTGAAATAACCGTGTAAGTCAACTTAATTTTCTTTTGATATTGCTAATTGATATTTTACAGGTAAAGCTAAGCTTCTCCTGGTGAGTTTTACATTAAGCAGAAGCAGCAAAATTGAATTCCTAAAATTAGGAAAGTTATAAGCATGTGTATGACAAGTTATGTCCATTATATTACACATACCATCAGAACTTCAACCTATCATCCTGTAAAACATACTTTCCCGCTTTACCGGTTATTCACTGAAACCAGCCATATTGGTTAGAGCAAATTTTTGAAAGGATACACATCCGTGAATGACGCTCCTAAATCTTCGCGCTCGGGCTAATTCACTTTTCTAAGTTGGGCTTCCACTTACTCGGGCTTTGGCTTACTTTCCTCAATTGGGCTAACGGTCATTGATTTCAATGGGGCTCGTGCTCACTCGGATTTGAGCTCACTGATCTTGGTGAAGCACGCGCTCTCTCGGTATCGGCACCTTCGGGTTCAAGAGCACTAATATTGCTGGGGCTCATGTTCACTCGGGCTTGGGTGCACTAATCTTGATAGGGCCCGTGCTCAATCGGGCTAGGGCTCACTTGGGCTTGAACTCACTAATATTGGTGAGCTCGCACTCACTAAAATTCGGACTCACTGACTTTAGACCTCATCCGTAATAACACTATCCATAAAGTTTAGGAGGGACGAATAACATTTAGGAAGACACTCAACTAATAACCATACCAGGGGTACAGGCTTCTCACGTTGTAGGATGCTGAACAAAAAGTAAGTCTTAGACTGAATCTCTCCATTTTAAAAAATGCCCTTAACTCGAATTTTCTAGCGTTTCGCGTCTTTTAACACTTTGTTACAATGTATGTAGTTGGATGTTTGATTTAGAGTTCAGCGTTTCGGCAGCAAGACTATATGAGATGCGGACCGAAAGATTAACGTGTGATCAGAACCACATGAGCTCCCACGAAAACCGAACTCGGGTTATTTATTTATTGATACATTTTGTGGGTACTACCGGCAGCTACGGCTTTAAGCCCGTCACATCTTGAGGGATGACGTCCCTCAGCGAGCACATAATCCAGAAAAAGGGATGGAATAAATGGAATGGGAAGGGAAAGAAGCGGCCTGGGAACTGTATGTTATGTACTATCCCGGCATTTGCCTGGTGGGAGTGAGGGAAAACCAGGAAAAAAAACTCACTCAGGTAGGCCGGCTTCGGGATTTGAACCCGGGACCACTCGAATACTAAGCGCCCACACTAACCACTTACGGAAACCGAACTTGGGTATTCCACGCCAAAATCCCGTACTCTAACACTCGCATACCAATGCGACTGACCCCAACACGGTTTTTTGCCTATGGTTCCCATATTATTTCAAATTACGAGATCAGCTCCTAAGACATTTCTTGGGGTGGTTCGTGTCTAAAAGTGTAATTTACTTTTTCTTCTGGAAGCAAATTTCCCCCATAAAATTATCGCTGCTGCCGTTTTCTTGCATTGTGATTTGAGATAGCTCTTGTGCTACACAACTGAATTCCAATTGCATGAAAAATAGGTTCTTGCTATTCCTTACCATTATTACGATGTAGGAACTAATATTGAAACCAAAAGAAGTGGTAGTCTAGTTTCAGTAGATGAAAAAGATAACTGAGATGGAACTTATTCTTGAGAGGTTATTGACCCTGAAGAATTAGTCCCATCTCATTGTCTCTCTTTCCGGAACAATTTCTTAGCGTTTATGTTCTTGATATTTATACACTGAAACCAGAAGTAAGTAAATTTCTACCACTTCCAGTCTTAGTAGCGAGATGGGATGGAAATTATGCCTTGCTTTGGAATTAGAATCGATCCTCAAAAATAGCTATTGCCATTGCAATATATGTTGCATGTCCATAAATACTGAAACCGCATACAGTTAATTTCTAGCACTTCCAGTTTGAAAGAGGATTAACGGACTAAAACAGATCTACCATTAGGACGCTGAAATGAATCCAACAGAAAGAAAAACATTTCTGAATATTTCTTACCGTTATTGCAATATGGGTTTCAATATTGAAACCGGACTTAGTATTTGTTTACAACTTTTAGAAGAGAGAGATATTAGTGGAGCTTATATTTTTTGAAAATTAAATCCATTCATCAAAACAATATGTCGCTATCTATTACCGTTTTACTCCAATCAATGTTCAAAATCAAAATGGTTTTCTTCCTCTTCCGGTATGAATAGAAGTTTAACTGACTAAAAGAAATCGTTTGTTTAGATGCTGAGCCGAGTACAAAAATCCGCTCCTCGATATCTCTTACCGATTTTGATCTATAGACATTAATGTTGGAACCGGAAGTAGTGGTGAATTTATACCACTTCCAGTTTGTAAAGATATACTAACTAACTAAACTCTATGGCCTATGGAACCCGGAGGTTCAGTGCCGCGTTCACAAAAGCTCTCCACTGACTTCTATCCTTAGCTAATTGCATCCAGTTTCTATTTTGTATTCCTATCTCTGCGAGATCCATCTTAATATTATCCTCCCATCTGCGCCTAGGTCTTCCTAGTGGTCGTTTTCCTATGGGTCTACCAGTCAAGACTTTGAAAGCGTTTCTACTCTCTTCCATTCTAGCTACATGACCTGCCCACCTAAGCCTCCTAGACTTGACGACCCTAACAATGTTGGGTAAACCGTATAAACTATGTAGTTCCTCGTTATGAAGCTTCCGCCATTCCCCATTCTCGTTCCTCTTGGGTCCGAATATTCTTCTCAGGATCCTGTTCTCAAATACTTTCAGTCTATGTTCTTCCCTCAGAGTAAGCGACCATGTTTCGCAACCATACAGAACAACAGGCATGATTATCGTTTTATATATTTTAAGCTTCAAATTCCTCGACAGAATTCGCGACGACAAGAGATTTTGAACCGAGTAGTAACACGAATTCCCTGCTTTTAGTCGACATTTAATTTCTTCGTGAATATGATTTTCGTCTGTTAATATTGATCCTAAATATTTGAAAGTATCCACTTTATCAAAAGCATTATTTAATATTTTGACGCCTCCACAATTTGCCGTATTACGGTCCCGACGCACTTCCATGTATTTAGTTTTCTCTGCATTTACTTCTAAATCCATGTCCCTGCAAGCGTTTAATAAGATCTCTGCATTTATTTCTACTGTTCTCCTATCATCCCCTATTAAATTTACATCATCAGCATATGCCATAACCTGGTGAATGCCGTTCAACTCTAGGCCCTGGTTGCTATCTCTGATTTTCCTTATGGCGTATTCCAGCACAAAGTTAAATAATAATGGCGACAACGCATCTCCTTGTTTCAGGCCATTTTCGACGTGGAAGCTCGTGGACAAAAATTTTCCTACCCGGACTTTACTTTGGGATTCACTTAAACATATCTTAATTAATCTAATTAGCTTTCTCGGTATTCCAAGTTCTGTAAGAACGTTGTATAATGTTTCTCTCCTAACCGAGTCGTAAGCCTTTCTAAAATCAATAAATAGTTGATGTACCGGGGTATTGTATTCCCACTTCTTTTCGAGTATTTGGCGAATGGTAAATATTTGGTCGATAGTTGATCGATTTCGTCTAAATCCGCACTGATAATCTCCAATAATTTCATCTGCGTATGGGGTCAATCTTGCTAACAGAATATTTGAAAGGATTTTATAGGATGTTGACAGAAGAGAAATGCCTCGATAATTATTACAGTCAGTTTTGTCGCCTTTCTTGTGAATTGGAA
>NC_137458.1:6547379-6572379 GCF_964235325.1 Thermobia domestica | reverse complement strand
AGTGTAGAGTGACTACTTATGTAACTGTAGACAAACACTTTTTCGTACGTATTCTTATTATCTCTACGAATTAGTATTAGTTGTTGTACTTCTTACTTTCTTTTTATTGACTGTCTGAAATATTGTCGTTCATAAGAATATGACTGATTATACTCCAAACGAAATTGTTGACATGCTACTTATTTTGGGTGAATGTCGCAAAAATTATCGTCAAGCTGCTGCTTTATATCAAACACGTTATCCAGATCGACGGCCACCAAACCATACAGTGATCCGACATATTGAAGTAAGAGTGCGTGAGGGTCGCCTGATGCGTGTAAGGTCAGCTCGCAATTACGACGATGATGCACGAATGATAACTATTTTAGCAGCAATTCACATCAATTCCCATATTAGTAGTAGACAGATGGAGAGGGAAATAGGGATACCTAGAAGAACTGCCCTTAGGCTCTTGAAAAAGGTAAAATATCGTGCCTATCACATAACTCTAACTCAAGCCCTTACTGCAAACGACAAGTTACACCGTATGGAGTTTTGTCAGTGGGCACGGGAAACGTGTAGAAATGTTCCTGGGTTTTTTAGATATGTCATGTTTTCGGACGAAGCTACATTTCGCAGTACTGGTGAACTCAATAGGCATAACTGTCACTACTGGTCAGATGTCAATCCTCGTTGGCATAGGGCAGTAGATGCTCAACACCGTTGGACTATTAATGTCTGGTGTGGCATTGTCAATGGATATCTAATTGGTCCACACTTCTTCGATCGAAACATAACTGGTGACATTTTTCTAGACTTCCTCAGACACGATTTGCCATTTTTGCTTGAGGATGTGGACTTAGAGACACGACAAAGAATGTGGCTGCAGTTAGATGGAGCGCCACCCCATTGTATGCGGAGAGTGGTGCAGTATTTGAACACGCGTTTCAATGGGAAATGGATTGGGAGGAACGGACCAGTACTATGGCCTGCACGATCCCCAGATTTGACCTCACCAGACTTTTATCTGTGGGGATATTTGAAGAACGTTGTGTACGAACGCCAACCAACAACCAGAGAAGATATGATAGAGCGAATTCGATTAGCTTGTGCACAAATCCCACGGAATGTTTTATTGAATACTGTAACACATTTTCGCAGAAGGATTAATTTATGTATCCAAGCACATGGAGATGTCGTTGAACACAGTTTAGTTCATGTATGAATGGTCTGGACTGACGAAGAAAACTACGCTGGACGTGAGAGGCGAGGGGACTCACGAAGAAAAAGCACCCCGGACGTGAGAGGCGAGGGGACTCACAAAGAAAAAGCACCCCGGACGTGAGAGGCGAGGGGACTCACGAAGAAAAAGCACCCCGGACGTGAGAGGCATGGGAACTCATCAGGCGGGTCCCGAACTGATCACCCTTGCTACGTGACTCAAACGCGAAGTTGAGCAATCGGCGGGTAGTGGTACCCCTGGCATTGACAAACAGAGCTATATCCAACCACATACGGGTGAATATCTGCTACACCGATAGGGTTATTCGCTACAGTTGTAACCAAGAGGTCCTCCCAGTTCGGACCCACAGTTAGTGTGTCACGACTTGGGGACTCTTGGTGAAATCAGGGGCGAATGACCCCTCAGAGGGCTTGAGAGTCCAAATTACATTTTCCGGGTTTTCCGTGAGGGTGGTCAGTGCTCTTACCTCCTCGTGGTCGGGACTGTCCACCATCCAAGGCAATAATTCCTTGTGGATCCCAGGGACGACGGTGTGATCAGTTAGGCTGATCCCACTCTGGTCTCGGGTGACGCTAAAGGTATAAGCTCCTTGGAGGGCTAAAAGAGCTGTACATACCCATATACCATTTCATTGTATCCTATCCCTTTGCCCTTACTTGTACCTTCCTGTAACCCTTTAACATCATATTCTCTCCATAATGAAATTGCCGAAGAACAGCAAAGTAGGGTGCTTGACCAGACTTACCGTGTTTTGTGCTGATTAAAATGTAGAATGCACAGTTGGTGATTCACATATACTTTGGTTTTAAGTTCGTTAGCGAGATCGATGATTACTTACCGGACACACGAGGTTGTTGGCCCCTCTAACCGTATTCATACTATGAACATTAGGCGCTTTCTTAAACACAGTCACCATCTTGGCGGTCATTTTGAAAACGGTGTACCATGGCGAATACATTCCTACGAAAGCTGTTTAATATTCAGTATTTAACGAACGTGGAATTACTCCCCCAAATTTGCTATTTAAAATTTGATTTTCGCCCCGGATACCATTCAGGCGGCTCCGGAAGTCGCACCGACATCACGTCTCGATGTGCCTTACGTCAGTTACCTACTCAAGTTTTTCTTCTGTTGATTTATCTCCAATCGCTTTCACACTACGGGTACTACACCTTTTCTCTGACACGGATACTATGTTTCTGCGGCCTTTTGAGAACAGTGCCATTTCATCTCAATCGTTTTCTCCTGCAAGATGTTTGATTTTGCAAGATTTATCGAACGAGGTACCACTCGACTCATGTTACTATTTGAAATTTTGAAGTTAGCCCCCAAGAGCCCTTCAGGGAGGCCACTGGGATCACAGGGACCACACCGTTCGATATGCCCTATGATATTTACGTATTTCAATTTTGTTCCATTCATTTACCTTCCATGGTTTTCACACTACGGGTACTGGAGTTTCCGAACCATATTATGGCGGCCATTTTGAAACCGGTGCACAATATGGAACATCTTTTGGTATAGCGTTACTTAGTTTTCCAAGACCTTTCGAACGAGGTATTACTCGACCCATGTTCCCATTTGACATTTCAAAGTTACCCCCCGTTACCCCCATTTAGGGGGGGCGGGGAGGGGTACTTTTGGTGGAATTGGGTTTCCCCCTTAGCAATATATATCGTGTACTTGAAACATTTCTTCTATGTTTTATCATTTTTCAGATATTTCCGTGGATTAATTAAAATGGCCCACCCTGTATATATATATATGTATATGTATGTATATATATATATTCATCCTCACGGCATTGTCAAGGCTCTATATTTGTATTTTACATTTATTATTGCAACCGGGTGTTACTGACTTCCGTATACGGTAGCCCGATCATCACCCTTGTTCTTCGCGCGCACAGTCATTCGAAGAACTGAAAACGTACTCTGTACACAAACAGTTTATGGTTGTGAACTCGGAAAGCCTGGTACTTCTGCTTGTCAAGGTCAAAAAGTGGGAGAAAAAAGGATGTGTAGAATGTAAAGAGGGTGCAACAGTGACTGATGCTTGTAAGGGAACATATTCATTTGTAGTTCGTGCACATTCCGCCTGTAGCGCTACTGTGGCACGACGTATATTGTAACTGTATAACTCTTGTACACCGCTAGTAGGTCTATTCGCGTTAGTAACGACCGAAACTATGTTGTCAGCTCTGACTGCGATAAGGCACTGCCGTGCTGCTTTTCCTTCTCTTTTTTCCCCCTTTTCCATTTGTGAGACGCCAAACATGTTGTTTTTGCTTGTTGCACGCGCTGAACGTGTTTCGGCGAGCGAAGTATTTAAGAAGTTGACTACATATTCTTGTTCGCGATAGTTTTAAATTGGTTAACTGTTGAAAAATATACGAAAATAAAGTTGTACTTGTTAAGGTATATTAGTCGAGGACGTAGCTACTGACAGTGTTGATTACAGATTTTCTCGAGGAAGAATTTAATTACAGTAGAGGTGAAAAGGAGACGTCCATTTAGACAGCCCCCCCCCCTTATCAGACTCAATCGGAAATGGTCTCAATCGTTTGTACAAAAATGTGCAGGTGAAATTTTCGTTTGTACAGAATTAAGGGCGCCGTCAGAACGAAAACAAAGTGGGGGCTGTCTAAATGGTAGCCCCCAAACAACATGTCCTATTCAAGCACAAATTGTCGCAATCATTTGTACATCGTTTCTACAGAAATGTGAAGGCGAAATTTTCGTTTGTACACAATTAGGGGCGCCGTCAGAACGAAAATAAAGTGGGGGCTGTCTAAATGGTAGCCCCCCACCAACAAGTCCTATTCAAGCACAAATTGTCGCAATCATTTGTACATCGTTTCTACAGAAATGTGAAGGCTAAATTTTCGTTTGTACACAATTAGGGGCGCCGCCAGAACGAAAACAAAGTCGGGGATGCCTAAGTGGTAGCCACTCCCACCATGTCCAGTTGAATCACAAATTGTCGCAATCGTGTGTACTTCGTTTGTACAGAAATGTGCAGGCGAAATTTTCGTTTGTACACAATTAGGGGCGCCGCCAGAACAGAAAAAAATGGGGGCTGTCTAAGTGGTAGCCCCCCACCATGCCCAATTGAATCACAAATTGTCGCAATTGTTTGTACTTCGTTTGTACAGAAATGTGCAGGCGAAATGTATGTTCGCACGCAATTAGGGGCGCCGCCAGAACGAAAAAAAATTGGGGGCTGTCTAAGTGGTAGCCCCCGACCATGTCCTATTCAATCACAAATTGTCGCAATCGTTTGTACTTCGTTTGTACAGAAATGTGCACGCGAAATTTTCGTTTGTACATAATTAAGGGCGCCGCCAGAACAGAAAAAAATGGGGGCTGTCTAAGTGGTAACCCCCCACCATGTCCAATTCAATCACAAGTTGTCGCATTCGTTTGTGCATCGTTTGTACAGAAATGTGCAGGCGAAATGTTTGTTTGAACAAACTTAGGGGCGCAGCCAGAACGAAAACAAAGTGGGGAGCTGTCTGAGTGGTAGCTCCCCCCACGATGTCCAATTGAATCACAAAGTATCGCAATCGTTTGTACATTGTTTGTACAGAAATGTGCAGGCCAAATTTTCGTTTGTACACTATTAGGGGCGCCGCCAGAACGAAAACAATGTGAGGGCTGTCTCAATGATAGCCCCCCCCATTTCCAATTCAATCACAAATTGTCACAATCGTTTCTATATCGTTTGTACAGAAATGTGCAGGCTAAATTATTGTTTGTACATAATTAAGGGCGCTGCCAGAACGAAAACAAATGGGGGCTGTTTAAGTGATAGCCCCCCACCATGTCCAATTCAATCACAAATTGTCGCAATCGTTTCTACATCGTTTGTACAGAAATGTGCATGCAAAATTTTCGTTTGTACATAATTAGGGGCGACCTCAGAACGAAAACAAAGGGGGGGGCTGTCTAAATGGTAGCCCTCCCACCATGTGCAATTGAATCACAAATTGTCGCAATCGTTTGAATATAATTATAAAGAAATATGCAGGCGAGATTTTCGTTTGTACACAATTAGGGGCGCCGCCAGAACGAAAACAAAGTGGGGGGCTGTCTAAATGTTAGCCCTCCCACCATGTTCAATTCAACCACAAACTGTCGCACTTGTTTGTACGCCTTTGTACATAAATGTGCAGCTGAAATTTTCGTTTGCACATAAATGTGGCCCCGCCAAAACGATAACAAACTATGGGCTCTCTAATTGATAGGCCTCCCACCATGTCGAATTCAACCACAAACTGTCGCACTTGTTTGTTACGGTTTTGTACAGAAATTTGCAGGCGAAATTTTCGTTTGTACACAATTGCGGGCGCGCCAAAACGATAACAAAGTATAGGCTACCTAATTGGTAGCACCCGCTACGTCCGATTCAAAAGAAAATCATCTCAATTGTTTGCACATCGTTTGAGCAGTAATGCGCAGGCGAAATTTTTTTTCTAAGCTATCAGATGCGTGGACAGAACGAAAAAAAAAGAGGAGTTGTCTAAGTGCTAGCCCCACCATGTTCGATTGAACCACAAATTGTCGCGATCGTTTATACATCGTTTGTGCAGAAATGTGCAGGTAAAACTTTCGTTTGTATTAAATAATATACGGATGTGAGTATTTTTAATATCTGCGATCAACATTAACCGGTTTGAATAACGGTTGATGAGTTTGAAAATGGTTCCTATTGCACTAGTTGAAAAAAAATTCTTTTTCTCTGGCACACGGAAGAAAATGCCTGATTCTAATAGAACTTTTCACGTAGAATTCGAATCTGCAATCAGTTTTTCTCCATCACCCTCAGTTTTCCCGTGACAGAGGTGTTTTCGGAAAATTTCCCCTCAAATTTCTGTTCTTTTTCTTTTTTTCTTTTTTTTAAACCATTTTCATACTTGTAGCTTGGGTACCTTAGGTATATAAACGCACGCCTTATTTATACTTAGTAAGCCCTCTAAGTTTCATAAGAATAGCATTATTCTATCTAGAGAAACAAACATATTTATATAAAAAATATGCTATGTGTACTGTTCATTTTACAATATTCATTAGTGCAGATAAAATCACATATAACTTCCACGAAAATTACAATATAAGCACGGTTTATATCTTATTGGATTTGAAATAAAACATATTTTCAATGATGTATACACCGTGTCACCATTTTATATCTACTTAATAAATAATACAAAAGAAGTGAGTGGTATCTTCTTAATAAATGGACACTTACTTACCTCAACTAATATGTTTTAGTTGTCGACTTTCTTCTGTGTTTGGTTTCTGGAACATCTCTTTTAAGTGTCCAACAGTAATCAGCTAGCATTTTTGAACTACACCGTCACTGGTACCTCTTCTCCATGGAGGAAATGTCCTGATGAAAATGTTCCTCATACTCATCACTAACAGCACCAAGCTTTTCAGGAAAGAAATGCAGGTGGGATTCTAGAAAGTGAAATTTAAGGGACATGTTGCAACCCATTTCATTGAATGATTGCCGGAAATCACTCACAATTTCACGGTAATTTGGGGCTTTCTTGTTTCCTAAAAAATTCTCTGTTAAACATTTAAATGGACACCAAGCTGCTTTCTCAACCAGAGTTAAGAGATCCTCAAATTTTTGGTCACGAATCAAACATCTTATTTGGGGGTCTACAAAAATCCCTAGCGTCACTAACCCGAGGAATTTTTTCCTTGCGGTAACAAGATCCTGCATTACTTTTGTCCATTGTCCTAACAAAGTTTTTGAAGAGCCCCAACTTTATGTGAAGAGGAGGTAGAATTATCTAATCAGGGCTCACCAGTGAGGAATAAACAGAATTCTTCTCTCCAGGAGTTAATACATGCGTTGGCCATTCCTTCTTGATGTAATGTTCCGCTTTGTTCCTGCTGTCCCATTCGCAGAGGAAACAACAATATTTCGTATAACCAAGCTGCAAACCCATTAACAAAGAAATGACTTGCAAATCACAGCAAACGGTCCACTTGTATTTCTCATACTGAATTTTTTCTAACACTATTTCGATGTTTTCATAGGTTTCCTTCATATTAGTTGCATAAGCCAAAGGCACTGAAGGAAATTTGTTGCTATTGTGCAAAAGGACAGCCTTAAAACTAGTTTTCAAAGAGTCAATAAGCAATCTCCATTCTGTACTTATATGTGCATGTCCAAGTCTATCCATCACAGCACAGACATTATTACAATACACTAAATCATTTTCTTGAGAATAGTAGTTTTGAAACTCTGTATGAAGGTTTCGAAAAATACACACTTTAGTGTCATGATGGAGCAGATTCCAGCCTTAAGTTTAGAATCAAGAAGTTCTGTCTGTGTATTGGAGAGTTTTAAATCCCGTATGAGGTCATTTAGTTCACCCGGAGTTATCAGATGGGAATCCAATGTAGATGTGCTTCCTACATAAGTAGGATCATCATCTTCATTTGGAACTTCAATAGTTGCCTCAAGTACGTAATCCTCATTTACCGTAAGATGAGGAGGAGGTACCGGTACAGGTAATTCTGCACTGTGTGGAACTGGCCTAATTGCTGATGCAAATTAGGGTACTGTACTGTGTGGTTAGATTTACTGCTTATTTCTTTTATCTGTGTCATACAAAAGTAGCAGTCTGAAGAATGATCTTTTGGTTCCCTCCAGATCATCGGTACTGCGAAGTTCATGTTTCGTCCACCATTTGCCCACCCAGTCAGACGTTTCACGCAAGTACAACAAATGTAGTGAGGAACCCAGTTCTTATCCTGGTCTCCTACACAGCAACCAAAATATAACTGATAACACTTCCTCACAAGTAGAGTAAAACATCGACGTTGTGATTTAAATATCAGCTCCCCACATACATAACAGAAATTGTCCGGTTTATTTACACACTTCCTCGACATCTTGTATCCTGTAAGGTATCACACACATACATACACACACACACACACACACACACACACACACACACACACACACACACACACACACACACTCACACACTCACACACACACACACACACACACACACACACACACACACACACACACACACACAGGAATCTACACTCCATCAAGTTCCCACAAAATCCCTCTAGACATTCCCTCATACAAAAATGGTGACATGGTGTACACATCATTGAAAACGTTTTATTGGAAGTCCAATGAGGTATAAACCGTGATATATTGTAATTTTCGTGGAAATTATATGTGTTGAAGACCGACCCGACCCCACCCGTGACCCAAATTGACTGACCCGACCCGACAACCCGACCCGAGCTGACCCGATTGGCCCGACCCAAAGTGACCCGAGTGAACCAACCCAAGGTGACTTAACCCGACAACCGACCCGAGTGACTTGACCTTACAATCTAACCAGTTTGAGAGAGCTAGAACTTTACAAAACTGCCACCAGAAAAAAAATGCTGACCAATTCTTATGCATAAACCATTGTTTCGGCTTTTTTTACTTGTAGTATAATTATCCTCCTCCTCCTCAGTGTTCTCCCATTAATAAACAGGCCAGTTTCCGTGAATTAGGTAAGAAGCTTCCATTTTTGCGATTTCCCGCTAATATCTGCCTCGCAACCCAACATAATGTACCACCCTCCTTATTACAATATATCAATTCCAACCTTCTTACACACTCTCGCTCTCCTGATATCACCTCCTTTACTACATCCCTCAGAATGCAATCCCTTAGCAAGATCAAAACTTGTGATCCGTCCATTTTTCGCTTCCTTATATCGTCTAATATTGCTCTCGTCTCTTGCATTTTTTCAGCATTTCCTAATTCGTTTTCCTCTCTACCCTGCTAACCTTCTTTATTTTACTCCACATCCAAATTTCCAAGGTTAAAATTTAGGCAATCAAGTTCAAAAGTCAAAACAAAATTTGACTGAGTTCTGAAGACAAGTTCTGAAGGCTAAAAGAATAAAAGTTCTAAAGACATTATTTTCTAGTAAGGAATGTATATAGAACTTCTTTTAATATTTTTTTGCTGTGTAACAAACAACAATTTCATCACGTTAACATTCCGATTTTTCTATTTAAAAACAGCGTTGCTGTCTGATAGAATCATAAGGAACTAATTGCACTGAAATACCATTCTGTAGGGAATTACCTTTTATTTTTTCTTGATTAATTTATCTAGAAGATATTTGCAACGTTATATAAAATTAGCAAGTATTTTATTGCGGAGAAAGTCAAATCACTACCCCAGCAATAATAATAATAATAATAATAATAATAATAATAATAATAATAATAATAATAATAATAATAATAATAATAATAATAATAATCTGAAGGTGACCAAGAAAGTTCTGTCTCTTTGTGGAGGTCTGTGTTCAATTGGCCCTCACACCGTGAGTTGAATGCGAATGGATATAAGGTGAAGGTCAGTTGTTGGACGAGACGAGACGAGACAGAATTTTCATGAAAGGGTACGAGATGAGACAGAGCTCTTTCAATAGAAACATATGCACTTTTCCAGACGAGACTACCTTCACGACACATTTTCGAAACGAGAATGCCCCAAACCAGGTCTCGTGAGCAACACTAGTAAGTATATCCAACATACTACTTGGTTGTGGCTGTTCAGATACACCGTGAACGTGCGTAAGGACTGAGTGAACATGGGGCCTTCACAGAGCGTCATAAGGGCTTGTTTGCTGTACGAGTTCAAATTGCTGCTCCGCGGAGCGGAAGATATGACAGGCCTTTGGTGAGGGTGTCGTGACTACGCGGAGAGTGCAGTGGTATGACGGTTTAAGGACGGTGACGAAACACTCGAAGACGCACCACGTGCCGGAAGACAAACAGATGTTCAAAATAAAGATCTTCGGGCAGCAATTGAGGCGAAGACAGACATGTGAGGAACTGGTACTACCTTTCAGTGTAAGTGGAGAAACCATTCGGCACCACCACCATCAACTTGGGAAGCACTGCAAGTTGGGTTGATAGGTCCTACATGATTTGACTTGGAGCCAGAAAGCAACGCGAGCAGACACCTGTGTTTCTTTGGTGTCTCGTCTGAGGAAGGAGCAAGTTCTGAACAGGGTGTTGACATGTGATGGGAAGTGGGTCCTGTACGAAGCTCCACGGCGCCGTCATTGTTGGTTACACTCTTAAAAATTTCCTTGCTCAGAAATGAGAAAAATGCAAGTTCAAAACAAAATAAGTAATGTTTACTCATATTTGAGGAAAAATGTCTCATTATTTCCAAATGTGTTTTCATTTGTGAGCTCAAGGCAAATTTTCAGGTTCCCATTTATGAGATTTTCTCACTTCTTAAAAATGAGAATGGAATAGTGCGCGATTTGCATTATCATAGATGATTTAAAAATAACGGTAACAATCTTACCGAAATAATATTACTATGTTTTACTAGGGAGTAACATTGCTAGGGCTCAATTACTATTCAGAAGACGAGATAAAGGAGTGCGAAGTGCAGTATTCGCCCTGTAGCAGAGTGCGAATGGATATGAATACGCAGTAGGTGATGCAGCTGAGGTGGCGTATGGATACGTGTCATGTGACAGCGGCGAGGAGCAGCATACATATCAACTTTCGAACGTAAGTTTGGGTGAATTGTAAACATACTACCATAGACTAAAAGTTACTGCAGTACATTCGTTAAGGCCCACCTCATGCAGATTATATAGGCTATAGCACTCAGGTTGGCTCCCTTATGTATCAAAGCTCAGTACTCAATTCACATAATAACGAGTGCAGCTGCAATGCAAGGCCGGTCAGAGCCCCGTAGGGCACGTTGTTTTCTATAGGCCTATTGCAATAGAACGGGGAGGCATGTCAATGTTTTACACCCTTCGCCATTTGTTGTAATGTGCAAAATAGCTTATGTACGGAAACAAAGAATACATAAGTCATCTGTGTAGTTAGCATCGGCGCAAATCTGTCTTCAAAATTGGGGGGACGGGTTAAGACCGTTCCCATTATATATATAAGCGATGCTCAAACTATTTATGAAGTTGAAAAACAATGCTGTGAAGGATCAGGGGAGCAGAATTGTCTTCAGTGGCTTATTTAGAGGGTTCAAGCTCCCCCCGAAATAAATTTGTTAGTTTTTCGCATACCAGGCACAACAATAATCCTTCTTACCATTTCTAAGAATGTCATTCACTTTCCATTTTCTTATGCTCTGTTCAGAAATAATACTGTATTTGTCAAATTTCATTCCATGTAAGAACTGCGTCCTTTTGTTCTTTCTTTCGTCCTTTCTACTTTTCTGTTTCTTTTTCGTGATGTTACTTTCTTTCATTTCGCTTATCATACTTTATCGACCGTTGTCAGTTGTGATTCAAGTTTGCCGTCATCAGTAACACCAAAACTAAGAGGAGTTGATAAGCGAAACTGGTGTTTCACACCAACTTGCGCGGATATCAACATGACAGGACTTTGGTTATTATAACAAAGGAAAAATTATATCGGTTAGTTATTTTTAAAAGAAAGAAATGTTTGAATTAAAGAACATCAAAACAGTGGAATAATTAGCCCGGGAAATTAGGAAGACCAAGAGGATGCTTCCTTATTCTTGTATGAATAGAATAAAGGGTTAGATTCACTCCTAAACTTTTCTATCATATCATACAGGATTTATCGGTCTGCAATTCTTGCCATTATAACTTTCTTGCCATTATTCATAAATTAAAATATATTTAATTCTCAAACTCAGGTGGCAATTGCCCACTTCCTTCCTTGTGTTGGACATAGCCCCTCGAAACAAAATCCTAAATACGCTATTGGTTGTCTTCAGCATTGGGTGGTGGGCAGATTTGAGGCTTATTCTAGAGAATGGAGATGAAACTCATATTACAGTAGATGAATCTGATTTCTGAGGTGAACCTGTTGTAGAGTATACAGTATTATATATTAGGCGATGTAGATGAAGTAGTAGTACATATCACTATTACAAATCACTGCCGTGAACACATTCTGAAATCTGAATACATGCATATTTACAATTTGTATGTTTTTAATTAGGCATCCACAAAGATCCACGTTAAAATTGTTTTATAATACTATAATAATATAAATAATGACTTACCCAAGACTATGAAGAAACAATATCAATTATGTAAAACGCAACAATACTCGTATTTGAGCAAAATGATGATGATCTCAATAAAATTACAGTTAACAGATATAACCTTAAGATTATAGAGAAAAAAATATTCCAGCAATTTAATCCTTTTATTTGCTTACGAAGCATCCTCTCTCAAAAGAAAAATTGGGACACGCTGAAATACGTAGGAACAAACCATGGTTCAAAATAGCAGAGAAGAGAAAACAGGAAAATTACGTTTGCTACAAAATCCGAATGAAATAACTACACAAAATTTCATAGACATCATGCTGGAAACTTCCAAAACTTTTAGAACAAAGAAACGGGAGTTTTTGAAAGCTAAAATTAAGGAACTTGAAGATAATAGTTAAAAAAATTGGGACATGTATAAAGGGATCAACGAATTTAAGAAAGGCTATCAACCTCGTGCTTATATTAAAGAAAGCTGATGGAACAGTTCTCACTGATACAGATGGCATTTTAAATAGAAATATTTCTTTGACGATTTGCTTAACACGCAGCCAAAGACTAATGTGCGTGGAGAAAGGGAGCTACACACCGCAGAACTGAATATTCCAGAACCCAACCGAATAGAAGTAGAAATCGCTATAAAGAAATTAAAGAAACACAAATATCCGGGTGTAAACAAAATTCCGGCTGAGTTAATTTTAGCTGGAGGCTAAAAAATGTGGAACAAGATACACAAACTGGTGGGGTGCTGACTGCCACGAGTGCTGACTGCCACAGCCAATTATTGGTGCTGATTGCCACGACTGGCGCTGATTGCCAATATCAAGGTGCTGACTGCCACGATGGCGTGCTGACTGCCACGAGCCTGAGAGAAAGTTGCTAGACGTAACATTACTGGACGCCAAGAAACATGAAAGAAACTAGATAATCCTTAGGATCGTGTTGTTCAGACGAACACCTAACAAAGGTAAACAGGCCTTTGTATGTACACTCATGTCCAAAATTATTGTCATATGATTATAAATATGCTGTTTTAGTAATATAATTTGATAACGAATTCGCCCGGTATTTCTTATAATGTTAGTATGTGTATAATCGGCAAAGGCAAATATGTGGTAAATTTCATGTTAAAAGAGCAGTAAATAAGAACAATAAAACGAAAATAAAATTTTCTTGCCCATTTAGTTACATTTTATTTTACTCATTATGATTTTCGTATTTATAATTCTTTTCCTATGAAATTTATCACAAATATAAATTTCCGGATTATACACATAATATAAGTATTAAAAGTACTCTGCAAAATTATCAAATTATATTCTTACAAGAAGACAGTTACAGATATGCGACAATAATTTTGGACATGAATGTACTTTCAGATTTGTCAGGGAGCGGTGCGTACAAAATTGGTACGATTTATGTATTCTCACTTGAACTCCCTATGTCAGCATGAACTGTGTACAGCTGTGCAAATTGTTTCGAGCAGCTCTTGAAAGTTCCATCAAAAAAGCACTGCTGACTGACCATCACAAGGGAAGTTAAGGAGAAAGCACTCGCCTGCAGAGAAACTAAGCATGCCATTTGAAGTCCCAATTCATGCTGATTATAACAAGCTAATAAAATTCCTGTACGGTTGAGAACGGTTCGAGATATTCAACTTGGAAGTTTATATGAGAAAATGAGGATATACGCATTTATACAACAACATAATTAGTAACGAATATTGACATGCGAATTGAAAGCTATCGGAAGTAACAGAAAAAAAAAGTATTTCGCAATAACTAACGGGTTTGTTAGATACAATTAGTCATTACATTGTTTACAATAATCATAGGTTAGAGATGAAAATTGATCACTGTTGTTCTTCTGTTTTATGAAGAAATGACGCAGGCAAAATACTCCCTTGCACCATGAACATTTTATATATGCAATTGTGTTGCATCCGTCAAGAGAACAGTTCGCAGAACCAAAGCAAAAAGCAAATTCGACAAGTGATTCAAAAGTTATAGGCCTATAATTTGTTCATAACCTGCCTTGCAGAATGCAAGCTGAAACAATCCAATGTATCGCGGTGATCGGAAGTGATTCGTATGGAAACGAACTTTATTTGATTGTTTCGTTGGTACATTATAACATCCAGATGAAGAAGATTCATACTATGTACAAATCTCCTGCCATAATCTTTGATTGATCGGAATCAAAACACATCAAATGGTTACAGAAATCGTATGCAATTCTTAGGTATCTTCTCAACCATTAGGTCTTTGCCATCCGTCATGCAACTTGTAATGGACAATTTGTCTGTGAATGGACCCCAGTGATCAAGCAATAGCAAGTTCAAACCATTTTCTCATATAAATTTCCAAGCTCAATATCTCGAACAGTTCTCAACTTACAGGAGTTTTATTACCTGTAGTAATCAGCATGAATTGGCATGTTTATTTCTCGGCAGGCGAGTGCTTCGCCCAAACTTTCCTTGTCAGCTGGCTTCAGACCATCATATCCATTAAATAATACAATAAAACAATTAATATAAACAATGAAACGTGCAAATTGTACATATAACAGAAAAGACAATCCTTTTATAAACATCCAAGTGTATGTCGTTCCACTTAGTGAGCAACTTTGTAACTTATAGGATGCCACATAGATTTGCTGTGATGATTACTAAATTAATCCCTACTAAATTAATTAATAATCATAAATTTAATATGAGGGATTAATTCCTCCCTTTCCAAATACAGTTTCTCCCAGGCTTGTGGCAGTCAACACGCCGTCGTGGCAGTCAGCACCTTCATATTTACAATCAGCGACAGTCGTGGCAGTCAGCACCAATAATTGGCTGTGGCAGTCAGCACCCGTGGCAATCAGCACCTATCCCACAAACTCATCCTTCTTATCTACAACAAGGAAAATTGCCACAAGAGTGGAAAGAATGAATCATTGTTCCAATCCACAAGAAATGCGACAAAATGACTGTAATAATCAGTGGCGTATTTACGATTTTGTTTCGGGAGGGGCTTTGCCTGGAAATGTGAAAATTCTGCAAGATATTTCATTTACTTTACTATACTTAGTAAGATTTCGGGGGGGCTTAAGCCCGGAAGCCACCCCCCCCTAAATACGCCTCTGGTAATAATTATCGAGGCGATGGGGTCAATCTCTCTTCTGTCAATATCCTATAAAATCCTTTCAAATATTCTATTAGCAAGATTGACCCCATACGATGAAATTATTGGAGATTATCAGTTCGGATTTAGACGAAATCGATCAACTATCGACCAAATATTTACCATTCACCAAATACTCGAAAAAAAGTGGGAATACAGTAGCCCGATACATCAACTATTTATTGAGTTTAGAAAGGCTTACGACTCGGTTAGGAGAGAAATATTGTACAACATTCTTACAGAATTTGGAATACCGAAGAAAGCTAATTAGATTAATTAAGACATGTTTAAATGAATCCCAAAATAAAATCCGTGTAGGAAAATTTTTGGTCACGAGCTTTCACATCGAGAATGGCTTGAAACAAGGAGATGTGTTGTCCCATTATTATTCAACTTTGTCCTGGAATACGCTATAAGGAAAATCAAAGATAGCAACCAGGGCCTAGAGTTGAACTGTGTTCACCAGGTTATGCGTACGCTAATGATGTAATTTTAATAGGGGATGATATGAGAACAATAGAAAGAAATGCACAGAAAACTAAATACATGGAAGTGCGTCAGGACCGTAACACGGCCAATTATGAATACGTTAAAATATTAAATAATACTTTTGATAAAGTAGATACAGTAGATGATAAAGTAGTGATAAAAAAAATCTAGGATCAACATTAACAGACGATAATCATATTCACGAAGAAATTAAATATCGACTAAAAACAGGGAATTCGTGTTATTATTCAGTTCAAAATCTCTTGTCGTCGCGTATTCTGTCGAGGAATTTGAAGCTTAAAATATATAACATGATAATCATGCCTGTTGTTCTGTATGGTTTCGAAACATGGTAGCTTACTCTGAGGAACAACATAGACTGAACGTATTTGAGAACAAAATCCTCAGATGAATATTCGGATCCAAGAGGAACGGGAATAGGGAATGGCGAAAACTTCATAACGAGGAACTACATAAATTATACGGCTTATTAGACATTGCTAGGGCCATCAAGTCTAGGTGGGCAGGACATATAGCCAGGATGGAAGAAAGTATGAACGCTTTCAAAGTGTTAGCGGTAAAACCAATTGGAAAACGGCTATTAGGAAGACGTAGGCGCAGATGGGAAGACAATTTGAAGATGGATCTCGCAAAAATAGGATTGCAAAGTAAAAACTGGATCCAGTTGGCTAAATATAAGTCAATGGAGAGCTTTTCTGAACATGGCATTGAACCTCCGGGTTCCATAGGCCATAGAGTTGGCTTACGAAGCATGAGTAGATGCCTAGGCTGATACTACAAATATATGAAATGCGCATTTACTGAAAAGATGGGTTCTACTGACATTGGGTAGTCTATATACTCTTCGTGTTCTACGGCCTAGGGGAGAGGATGAAATAAGATTTCACATCACGTTACGTCACACACAGTCACACACCTTCATTTTCATTAAAAATGGAAAAACCAAGAGAAACCAACTTCATCTCATATTTCTTTGTGGCAGTCGGACACAACGCATCACAGTTATCTGCAAAAAGGACTTTTCAAATCGGATTATTGGGAGAGCCTCCAGTTCCAATGTTGGGGGGGACATGTCTCTCCATTTCCCCGGAATTTGTCCCCGTACCTACTGCGGAGATAAATTTCCAGTATGAAGAGAGGGGCATTTATTGCAACTTGTGCCCAAGTAACGAACGTGGAATGAGTACATATTGATGAGACTACTAAACGTATCTACAGCACGAAGTTCAGTTTGAAATACTACAGAATACGATTCTTTTTAAAAGAAATGGAAAAGCCAAGAGAAATAAATTTCATCTCACATTCCTTTGTGCCAATCGGACACAAATCATCACACTTATCCCAAAAAGCACTTTTTAAGACAGATTATTGGGGGGACAGTCCCCCCAGGTCCAAGATTGGGGGGACATGTCCCCCTCGTCCCCCTGGGATTTGCGCCAGTGGTAGTTAGGAACAGCGTTACAAAACAACGTGCGATTTATTATCACGGAATTGTAATACAAAAGTACTTTGTACTGATCACCGAGCATAGATTGGCGCCTCCTTTTTTTCATCACCAGTAATCGTTTTAACCCATATATGCCCTTATCTTTTTTGTTTTGAATTTTGATTTTTCTTGGAAAGTACATAATTTTTCGCCTATTCTGGGTGAATTTAGTGTCATTTATTTTTGCTGATCTCCCATTGGCTAATTATGATACTTTGTCAAAAACGACCTGAGGGGTAAATATATAAGCTTTAGTAATAGCAAAATATGTAAGTGGGTCGTTTTCGACCCGGCAGGCTTTTAATGACACGTTTGCAGGTTATTTGTGGCATAGTACTGTACGCATTTGCTCTTAATTTAATATAGAGATTGCGGTAGCTCAGTGGTAGAGCGCTCACCTCTGGTGCGATGAGGCCCTTGCTCTGATCAAAGGATTTCCAGCTCGCGGCAAGTGGGTTTTCTGATAGATAAACACAGTGTGCATGGGTTTTCTCGGAGTTCTTCCCAACCCCGTAGCCAGCCCAAAAAATTAGGGGGGGGGGCGGTAGAAGTTAGGGGGACTCGACCCAATCATATTATCATATTATAGTTCATTTGGAAGCCTACCGTGAAACTTTTAGGGGGCCAGCCAAATTTTAGGGGGGGCCGGTCCCCTAGCCTTCCCGTGGATAAGGGGCCTGGTTCAACCCATTTCTTCCCACTTTCTTCATTCCACTATCTTTTTCATTCTCATCATCATCGTCTCCTTTAGCCTACCCAACACAACTGTGGGAAGTAAGATTCAAAGATTTCATTAGTTTTTAATCCAACGTCCCACGATTGTGTTCCAAAGCTAAGAGAGACAGTGATAGAGATGGATAATAATGGTGTAATGAAAATGTGGACGTACGTTTCTTGGCAGTTTTTGCATGGGTTTGTGACCTTGTTTCCAATCTGAATTGAATCCTTAGCAGTGGAGTTTCAGCACATTTTTGAGGGGCAGAAACTGTCGCATGCCCCTGCAGTAATGAAGAAGGTGGAAGCTAGGGGCTGAGTCCTGGAACTCCGGACCTTCCCCGAAATCGCTACTTTTATGCAAATTTTATCAAATTTTAGGGGCAATTTTATATATTTTAATACAATTTGTCCTCGTATTGAACTTAGAAACCCTCCGAAATAAATTCCTGTGTATATTTCTTGTAGAAGGAAACTGGAGAATCCTGGAAAAGCCCACAAACATGGTGTTTTCTCATTTTGGCAACTTTTTCTTTTATGGTAGAGAAGTAGGCATATTAGACTGCGATGACTCAGATGCATGGGGTCCCTAGTTTGATTCCACCTCCGTCAAGTGGGCAGTGTGAGTAAACATTTTATGTATGTTTTCTCGGGATTCCCTCACTTTCTTCATTACAGCATTTTCGCTCATTATCATCATAACGTGTCCCTGAGTTTCGTAGCATAAACGTGGGACGCTACACTCCGGCAAAAATTGTTGCCGTTATTCTGAAATAGACAGATAATTCTTGATTCTGAATTATCAAGAAGTTGGTATAATGTCGGAGGAAACGGAAGAATCTTGAGTAAACCACGTTGATGAAAAAGAAAAGTCTTGAGAAAGTGGACAGTGATAAAAAGGAAAATGCTCAACTGTCTGATGCAGTAGGAATAAGTAACGCACCTAAAATACAAGCCATCGTGGTATTCGTGGAATTTTCTTGAGTTGAAGGGAAGATTTAAATGTGTTATGTTTTAAACAATATCTATAACTATAGGTGTTCATTTAATACAAATTTTGGGTGGACTAATAGTTTGGATTTTTTGCATATTTATATTTTGTTTATATCCTTTTACGTCTTCTCGTATTTGAGAACCGCGTTTCTGTGCACCGTTTCTCGCTTTTGAGGAAGATATTTCTCAAATCTTTTTGAGAAATGTGTTTCTTAAAATTGGGGTTATATGTCCCATTTCCTCAAATGTTACTTTCTCAATTTTAAGAAAAATAGATTTTTTCTCAAATTTGAGAAAGCATTTGCACCCTCAGAAATGAGACATAATTCCTCTCATTTGAGTCATTATTTCTCAAAATGATTTGAGAAAATCGAAATCTCACTTTTAAGAATGTATTACTCGGTGCACAAGTAAGAAACGGATGTTCTCAAATGCGAGGATTTTTTTTCTCGAATTTAAGAAACCATTTTTAACAGTGTAGCATCCCATGAACCGGTTCAAAAACAGCCCAAGCCAGCACTACGCCAGAATAAGGTTCTCTTGTGCATTTTGTGGACTGCTCGAGGCATCGTCCATCGGGAACTGCTACCAGCTGGTCAGATCATCAATGCAACTGTGTACTGTCACTGTGTACTGTCTGGATCCAGCAGTTCTGAATCCCAAAGGGGTCCTCTTGTTACAAGGCAACGCTAAGCCCCACGTGGCTAAAATGACCCAGTACATCATTCTACGCCTTGGATGGAAAACACTATTGGATCCGCCATACTCCACGGACATTGTACCGTCCGATAATCACCTGTTCCATTCCTTGGACAATCACCTTAGAGAACGCCAATTCAAACAGCTAGTAGAGGTTCAATATGCACTTGATACCTTCTTCACTTCACGTCCCACCAAGTTCGACTGCGATGGAATCCATGGCCTTCCAGAACGTTTTCAGAAGGTCGTCGAGGCTGATGGAGACGATTTTTGATATTCCAGGTACGTCTTAGGTTACATACCAATGTTCGAAGGTGTTGGTGAAAAGGCGGCGGAACTTTCTTGGGCACTCTTAAAGTTATAATAATAATAATAATAATAATAATAATAATAATAATAATAATAATAATAATAATAATAATAATAATAATAATGTGTCCTGCCCAAAGGCAGATGTTTGACCCGAAGGTCCATGGGTATTGATTCCAGCTCGTACCAAGTAAGTTTTCTGGTGGACAAACCCCATGTGCATGGGTTTTCTCGGTGTTCTCCCATTTCCTCCCACTTTCTTCATTCAACCACTTCAATTATTTCTCATCATCACTGTCTCTCTTAGCGTTGGTGCATAACGTGGGACGTTAACTAGATATTTCTTTTCAATTTCACTTAATGTGACATTTAACTTGACATAGAAACGCAGAAAGGAAAAAAGTCAGTAGTAATATTAATTACAATTACAATACCAATTAGTTAATATAGGGTAAAATTAAAATTTTATTACTATTTCACCTTCAATTAGTCACATTTATCATTCATTCACCAACTTCGAATTGAATTCCACAACAAAGCTCTTTATAGTATTCCGTATAGAAAATAAGTGAAGAATGTGACGACCCGACCCGAGTGACCCGACACGAGCTAACCCGACTGACCCGACCCGACAACCTGACCCGTAACCCGACCCGTTTGAGAGCACTATCAGAGGGGTACTATTTACAGTACAATTTATTTTGTATGGTTTAGCATACTTTAAGGCTACCATACTTTTTGAAAACAGAAAAAACGGGACATCTTACAAATTAGTAGTAAATATTGCATTTTGTATTAATTTTATCTTTCGAATTTTACTACAGTATCGCACTAGTTATACAACTTAAAATAATGTATTAATATAGTCCATACTCAGTGGCGTATTTAGGGGGAGGGCTTCCGGGCTCAAACCCCCCACCGAAATCTTACTTACTATAGTAAAGTATATGAAATATCTTGCAGAATTTTCATATTTTAGGCAAAGCACCCCCGGAAGTTAGCAAAGCCCCTCCCGAAACAAAATCGTAAATACGCCACTGTCCATACTTAATCAACAGTGCTAAAAATTATTATAGAAGCTAGAAGCTGTTATACAATATAAACGCAATCAGTGAACATACAATATTTAGGCAAAAATTATATTTTCAATATTATTACGCATACCACCTTTACATGCTCTACATGTCTATAAAGAAAAATATCCAGATTTATGAAGTTGTTTCAAAATTTCAATAGGCAGATTTATTTTTGTTAACCTAAAATGCGAACTAAAAGAAAGCAATTTGCATAATTGTTTTTCTGAAGCAGAAAAAAATGTGTTTTCGGGGCTGGTCTGCAACGTCACAAGAATTTGTTGACACCTCGGGGTATACATTCTTTTTTTTAGTGATAAGAGTGCTACTTAGGAGGATTTAAACATTGCATGTTATATCCGGGGAAGCAGCGATTGCAATAATAATAAAGATTAGAATGAAATTGTTCCTATAGTATTGTCGGAATTGAAAGCAAAAGGAATAAGTCGATTTTATTATCTTTTCAGAAATTTTGATATGTAATTAATAATAATAATAAAGAAAAAAACAGGACAAGAAGGAAAATTTCTGCACACCGGGACAAATTTTAAGAAACCGAGGCGTATGGTAGCCTTACATACTTATTTCCATGCGGAGTGTCAGTACGGAGCCACTACGTAGCAGAGTTGAAACAAAACCTCGTAAATAGGTTGCCAACTCAGGAAAACAAAATTACCTTCACACCCTCAAAATTCTCTGTACAAATGAGAAACTGAAGACTGTATTGATCGTTATTGTATTTACCAGCAATTGCCACTTGTTTAAAATTATCGAAACAGATGAATAATACTGGATATTAATTTTTATGTAACAATAGTTGATTCATAAAATGAAATTTATTCTATAAACTTCACTTCAAACAAAGGAAATTGCTTTAAAAAGTCATTTTCTACTCTCAATAAATGAATAAAATTCTTTTACAATAAAATATAAGTGTTATCAAATTTGTTATGTTAAATAAATAAAAAAAACTGCCATACGTTAAAAAAATATCGATAATGTATAATACAACGGAAATTTGTGTTTGTAAAGGCACTGTTGAAAAATTTCGATGTTCAATGTTATATTCTGGATTGCAGATTCCAAAATACCGGTCAGAAGGGGTCTAATAACAAGTTTGTACCGGTCACCGGCCTTAATCAAAATTACAGCAAATACCGGCCAGTTAGCAACTCTACTCGTAAATCAGAATGCTGAATGCACCAAAATACTTCACCATGCATTCTATAGTTTCTGCAAAATGAGTTTAATGAAGATGATCAAATAAAACAAAATACTGTGTTATAATTTTCCCTCTAACAGTCTACTTTGTGAATTTGTTATATCTTCCACTTATCAATTTCCTGTACGAGATGAGAATCACGGTTTCTGCGCAAGATAGAAAGAAAAAAATACATTTTTCTCATAAGGATTCACTTCACGTAAGAAATAATGAATAAGTTTAATAATAAGAGCCGAGGAGTGAAAAACTAACTCAGCAATAATGATTGTAAGTATAAATATAAATATAAAAAAAACAAAAAAAAAACATTTAATTCCATCATCGTTAGGATAAGATCAATATAGTGAATCACACGATAGTGAGAACAAACCAAACCACACAATAGTGTGAACAAAATCCTGTTAGAAAAATACTCCATAAATGTGACACATTTTTTTAATGTTTCTACCATTTATACAAACCCTCACATTGTTTTCGTTCTGGCGGCGCCCCTAATAGAGTACAAACGAAAATTTCGCCTGCACATTTCTGTGCAAATGATGTACAAGCGATTGATATAATTTGTGATTGAATTGGATATGGTGGGGGCTACCATTTAGACAGCCCCACTTTGTTTTCGTTCTGGCGGCGCCATTAATTGTGTACAAACGAAAATTATGCATGCCTATTTCTGTACAAACGATGTACAAACGATTACGAAAATTTGTGATTCAATTGGACATGTTGGTGGGAAGCTACCACTTAGAGAGCCCCCAGTTTGTTTTCGTTCTGGCGGCGCCCCTAATTGTGTACAAACAAAAATTTTGCCTGAACATTTCTGTAAAAACGACGTACAAACGATTGCGACAATTTTTGATTTTATTGGACATGGTCGGGGGCTACCACTTAGACAGCCCCATTTAGTTTTCGTTCTGGCGGCGCCCCTAATTGTGTACAAAGAAACATTTCGCCTGCTCGTTTCTGTACAAACTAAGTACAAACGATTCCGACAATTGTGATTCAATTGGACATGGTGGGGAGGTATTACTTAGAAAGCACCCTACTTTGTTTTCGTTCTGGCGGCGTCCCTAATTGTGTACAAACAAACATTTCGCCTGCACATTTATGTACAAACGACGTACAAACGAATGCGACTATTTCTGATTGAATTGGACATGGTCGGGGGCTACCACTTAGACAGCCACCACTTTGTTTTCGTTCTGGCGGCGCCCCTAATTGTGAACAAACAAACATTTCGCCTGTCCGTTTCTGTACAAACGAAGTACAAACGATTGCGATAATTTGTGATTGAATTGGACATGGTGGGGGAGCTACCACTTAGACAGTCCCCTTTTTTCTGTTCTGGCGGCGCCCCTAATTGTGTACAAACGAAACTTTTGCCTGCACATTTCTGTACACACGAAGTAGAAACGATTGCGATAATTTGTGATAGAATAGAACATGTTGGTGGGGGGCTACCAGTTAGACAGTACCCCACTTTGTTTTCGTTCTAGCGGCGCCCCTAATTGTGTACGAACATACATTTTGCCTGCACATTTCTGTACAAACGAAGTACAAACGATTGTGACAATTTGTGATTCAATTGGACATGATGGGGGGGCTACCACTTAGACAGCCCCCACTTTGTTTTCGTTCTGGCGGCGCCCCTAAGTTTGTTCAAACAAACATTTCGCCTGCACATTTCTGTACAAACGATGCACAAACGAATGCGACAACTTGTGATTGAATTGGACATGGTGGGGGGGGGCAACAACTTAGACAGCCCCCATTTTTTCTGTTCTGGCGGCGCCCTTAATTATGTACAAACGAAAATTTCGGGTGCACATTTCTGTACAAACGAAGTACAAACGATTGGGACAATTTGTGATTGAATAGGACATGGTCGGGGGCTACCACTTAGACAGCCCCCATTTTTTTCGTTCTGGCGGCGCCCCTAATTGCGTGCGAACATACATTTCGCCTGCACATTTCTGTACAAACGAAGTACAAACAATTGCGGCAATTTGTGATTCAATTGGACATGGTGGGGGGCTATCACTTAGACAGCTCCCATTTTTTTCTGTTCTGGCGGCGCCCCTAATTGTGCACAAACGAAAATTTCGCCTGCACATTTCTGTACAAACGAAGTACAAACGATTGCGATAATTAGTGATTGAATAGAACATGTTGGTGGGGGGGTACCAGTTAAACAGCCCCAATTTGTTTTCGTTCTGGCGGCGCCCCTAATAGTGTACAAACAAAAATTTGGCCTGTACATTTCTGTACAAACAATGTACAAACGATTGCGGCAATTTGTGATTTAATTGGACATGGTAGGGGCTACCATTTAGGGGAACTCCCTCGAGAGGAATCACTCTACTTATTTATTGCAAAAAGCAGAATTTAAAAATTCGCATTCGTCCAAAGTTATCGTGTGAAGTAACAGCCGTTTGTATGTACGTACTAATATTGATAAGTTCCACTACGCGATCCCAATTAATAGTTCATATACCCGCGCCACACACACACACACTAGCATTTGTACACACGAAAGTA
>NC_137458.1:6137379-6544879 GCF_964235325.1 Thermobia domestica | reverse complement strand
AGTAGAAGTTCCTGTAATGTGTTCAGTTTCCAATTCACTCATTTTATTACTGGAATAAAAATGTAATGGAAGTATCCAAAGAGAGAGAGAAGAGGTGCACGATCTTTTTCGCCATAATCTGGTGCGATCGGGATCTTATGAGGGACCTCCCGAACCGGAGTTTTGAGCACTCTTTATCACTGATCAACTATGCATCATCAATGGGGCTTATTCACAGTTCCATTGGCAAAGGCCCCAGAAGGTAGACGTTGACGAATAGTTGTAATAGGAAGTACTCCTCAAGCCCTATCTAGAGGTACTGTGATTTTGTCCCTAAAACCTCAGGAAGTTGATCAAAAACGGGTCATTAGTGATTTAGAGAAACTGAGAGGTTTTGTGAATGAAATCAATATAGGAATAAGATCAGTATGCAAGCGCATTTATCGTATGTGAGAAGCATCCACAGAGGATAGTGCTAAGCTGAGATACCGGCATAAATGATGGGTCAAAGATTTTCTCAAAACTAGATATCTTACAACGACTCACCAAAGGTAGTCGTCAACCTGGTTCGGCTAATGATAGCCTATAAGTAAATCTTGAGTGGTAATAATTGTTTACACATAAAAATATCTTCAATAATTATATACACTATTATTCTCACCTTTTCTATCGAAATTACAAGTCGATGATCGGTATTAAATGGTTTATTAGTTGATACTCTTTTAACGTATTTTCACTCAAACTGTCTTGCAAACATACATGTTGATTAGGTATCTATAAACAACTACCTAGCAACCAATTATACAATAATGCATATTTCTTTACATATATTAAAAACATTCTTCTTTTGTTATTTTAAATTAACATTATATCAAGTATATTGCTTGAGTATGAGCACTTTCTGCCCAAGGTACAGGTAATTATTAAACGATACAAAGTATCTCGTTGTAATCTCGAAAGGAAACAAAGGTACACGAAACAAAAATTGTTTAGTATAGGACCTATAAAGAGCTCGCATATGACATGAAATTTGTTTCTAAAAAAATTTCAGGTACAAAAAACTAGTGAGAGATCATTCTTCACCACGTAAAAACTGCTGCCCACCGACCCATCACCTATGCCGAAATCCCAGCTTAACGTTATCCACTATGGATGCTTCTCACAGATGCTAAATGTGGTTGCACACAGATCTTACTCCTGCATTGATTTCATTTCTAAAACTTGTGTTTCTCTAAATCACCAATGACCTTTGTTGCCCTTTTTCGACGAACTTTTTGAGGCTTTAGGGCCAAAATGACAGTACCTCTACATAGGGCCTGACTAGTACTTTTTAGTATTAGTATTGGTCAACGTCTACCTTCTCGGGCCCTTGGCAATGGAACCGTGAATAAACCCTAATCTTAATTCTATCAGTCATATTTTATTAATACAGGGATGTTGAGGTACAACTGTGCTGAGTTCCAAGCATTGTTCGTATTGTTAGTAATGAAGAGACAGACCATGGAGCGAAAATTGCTGACCATGATGGAAGAGAACTCAGTCTTCCCACATTGTGTTCACTTTCCACTGCTTAGTTTTATCAGCGCTGGCAGGTTTAATTGGACCAAACTATCAGTAATAAATGAGATGTATTCAAAACTTCATTTGGTATCTGGACCACCAGCTCAAGATTTCGACAGGAGAAACGAATTCTAATTTCACACTGGACATTCATACTTAACTCATAAATTTCTACTTCGTGGCGAAGACGCACCATTGTATGGGACCTGTGGAGCTAGACAAAGTATTCAGCATCAGTACCGAATCTAGCTCGGGGCCGGGGGTTTTTCGAATGACAGAAATAATTTAAGCTATTATTTATATATTTTTGAAAGTTTATAGTAAAGTTATGATATATATGCCTATCATAGACTGGCTTCTGGCTGCCCCCTCCCAGTTTTTACCTTCTAGATCTTCCTATGTTCAGCATCTGATTGTGGATTGTTCTGATCATGACCAGCTTCTAGCTGACTGTACCTTACCAGCAGACTTACCCAACACTACTTGGAGATGGCCACCGTACGATCTACATGCAACCAAGGGCGCCGATTTCTTTGTAAATTTAAGGGGGAGACAATCAGATGCAGAAGGCATATATGAGGATTTTAAGACAAATTGCTTTCAAATTATGCAAAATATTGTATATTCTTATATACAATAAGGGGGGTCCGGGCCCCTTTGCCCCCAGGATCGGCGCCCATTCATGCAAAGTCATTCTTCTTGTTTATACATCTTATTTTCTGCTACCTCCTCTGTATTTGTCCTGTCATTCGTTTGCACTTTGACATTCCCGTCAAGTATAGGACTTTTTAACTTTCGTACCAATTTGGGCCTTTCTTTTTTATCTCGTAGCCCTGACAATAAGATTAATATCTCCCTATCAGCGTGTTTCCTATTTTATATTTGCTTTCATGGTAAATTGTTACTGTACTTCAGACACTGACGGAAAGGAAAAGATTCTTGGAGTAGAATGCACGCAATCCCTATCTTTTATTCCTGTACGAAATTCTGGTCCTATACTTGCTTCACTTCTTTCTTATCTATTCCGAAAGGACTAGTCGATTGACATTGTTAATCCATATTTTGCTCAATAGGTGTAGCTAGAAATATAATATAGTGTCGCCGCAGGTGTAGCTTTGTTAAACTTGTTGTACTTATTATTCAAAATATGAAAGTTCCAGGTTCATTCTGAGCGCTAAAAATCATGCAGATTTTTATTTACTTTTATTACTGTGCAACATTCAAAATGATAGTATGTAAATAAATATGAAGAAAGACATTTGGGACATTGCATATATTGAAGTACATATGATGTATATAATTATATAGGACAAAATCTTTCTTGAGTTCTGTTATACCTTAACGATTTATTGTAGGCTCTGAGCAGGCCGGTAGCCAGCCCAAAAATGTAGGAGGGGCCCGGCTGAAGTTAAGGGGGGCCAGATCCAACCATACTATAGTTTATCATCCCATTATAGTTCATTTGCAAGCCTACCGTGAAAATGTTAGTGGGCCAGCAAAAATTTAGGGAGGCCTGGCCCCCCTAGACTCCCCCTGGATACGGGCCTGACTCTGACCAGGGATGATATCGAAACTGCACCTTGAATTGGGAGACATTCTATTTATTTCCTGATAGGACTTCTCTAGCAAGTTCCAAAACAGATGTTCGTTTCTTGCCCGGAAATGGCCCCACCTTTGCAGGGGCTAAAATATATAGAACATTTTGACCTATTTTCTATAGCAGGCGATCATAAAGTACGTTGCTACTCCTAAAAGTTGAAACCTATGCTAAAACGCCAAAACACCTGTTTCATCATTGTAAAAGCATAATTTAACGAAGTGAAAATATTTGCCCCAGGGTCTCCGCAGGGTCCCAGGTGGGGTCCAACTCAAAATTTGCAATTGAAAAGAGGGGTAGGTAGCATATCGTTTGAAAACTAGTGTTAAAAGAAAAACGATAACAGAAATTTCACAGCTCTAATCAGACTCTGTGCAAAATGGCGGAAGATTCAAAATTTGAAAACAGTCTGCAGATAACAGTGCATGCCCACCACTAGAATTCCAAAACTGTGATACAGGTATCAAAATTTTAAAACATATGTTACAGTATTTAAAACATGCAATTTATCTAAATGAAAATGTTTGCTCCAGGGGCCTCGTATGGTCCCACAAGGAGTCTACCTCGAAGTTTTCATTTGGAAAGGCTTCAAAAAGTATATCTTTTATAAGCTATCGTTCTTCAACTTTCCGACGACCCGTCTGGTAGAAGCAGTCTAGAAGACACGGCTCCGTCGACTGTTGTTTGCTGAAGCTTGGCTTTTGTTCTGGTCTATGTGTGAGGACCACGTAAGTCACACGCCACGATCGTAGCAACGTGGTAGCTGCCAGGACTATATCTTTTGTTATGCAGGTATAAGGGCCATATGCATGACGATCACTCTACGGCGTGATAGTGAGGCTTGAGTCTCATGGAGTGGTGTGGCCGTGCTATTGTTCATGAAGAAGTTATAAAAGCACAGTGGTTGGAGACACCAAGTGAACTGAATAAAACTCTTCTCCATGCAGTGTTCGTCGTCCGGAATCGAACATGTCAAGAAAGCTGCATTCTTTGTATGGAAACTGAAAGACAAGTCTCACTGACTGGTAACAAAAATCATTAGGTAGGTCGATGTATCCACATTTGCCGAAAGCGTACTTGATCATATCTTAGAATCTGGGTGATTCCAACTGACCGATTTGTCATGTCTAGCTTGTCTCCAAGTCCTTCATTCCGAACATGCTTGTGGGCACGCTTCACTATCATTTTTCTGTAAAGAATATATCCCATATCGAATGGCTGTCCATAGGAAGTACAGCCGGGAATGATTGTTCCTGGATGTAAGTCAGGACACTCTTGATACAAGTCCGGATCTCTCATGATGGCTGCGTCGTCCTTCAACAAAAGACAAGGAGTTCCAACGTCTCGAACAAGATGTGGCAGGTATTCCTTGAATATTGCCTTTGTCATCATTCCTGACTTGTTTGCTCTGATCATGACTCCAGGTATCTGAGGAATTTTCCATTGGACCATAGATCCAAATTTCTCGGATGGTTCGCGGAACACAATGACAGTCGGGCCCACGAGCTTTCCTGATGCCGAAATCGCTTCCTGGACTGTGTAAGAATGTGTCACTTTTGATTCGCATCTTACTTGAGTTTCGACATTTTTTGCTCCACGTTGAGTTAGAGTTCGTGGTGTTTGTAATTCATAATTGAATTCACTTTGATCAAGATTCACAATTTGATCAAGGTTGTAGTTATCCTCTTCAATCTCCCGCTTGATTTGTTGAATGTAGCTGTCGAATTCGTTTGAACGTTCCAGTGCTTTTTTTCTGGCTGCCATGGTCATGACTTTTGTGATTTTCCTGGAACCCCAGTTCATTTCTCTCAATAGTCGGCGGATGCCTTGAAACCAGTAACCCCTAGCTTCCGCGATTTTTCTAAGGCTTCCACGGCAATGCCTTCTTCAGTGATCCTGAAAAAAATTCGGAGCAACGCGTTGATTTTTGCACCATGCTTTGAGATTCTCGGAGTTCTGCTAGCTTGGTCCGCTTGGATGCCTTGTCCAGGAATAGTTTCATGCGAATGATGTCACTTGTACAGATGTCAACTCTTGCTACACGTTTCGCATCCTTGAGTTTGCGACCACTGGACGCGTTGTTATAAGCTGCTACAGTATCCCTCAATTTCGCTTCACTCCATGATCTCCAAAATGCGGTTTCCTGAGAAGGATTTGGGTCCAGGCAGTCGTAATCAGGATCGCCTTCGGTACCCGAAGCAGTTCCTTCTTGACTTGATGTCGTGTCCAAGGGCTGGAATTGAGTATTATCTTCGAACGTAACATAATCGTCTACGGTCATTGTAATGTCCTGGAGAACAAAGTTTGTCAACATCAACTTGATGAGCTTGTGAACCGTCTTTGCAATCTAGAGAATTAATTTTCTAGATGTAAGTCAACGTTATTGCAAATTGACTAACACAACTTTTCATTCAAGCTAATCACAGGCTATAAGTCAGGGTTGCTGGCTTTCTAAATTCGTCATTGCAAACGTTCAATGTATAGAAATGAAAACGTATGTTTTCGAGTCCCTATATGCGGGCAGCGGTCAAACTACACATTTTCAAATGGGTTAAGTAGTATTTTCTTTCAAAGTTTCTCAAAACAGACAGCGTATGGAACCGATCTTTCGTCTCTACGCCAATCCTGTGGAAAATGGTGGGGTGTTTACACTACGTCTACATGCTGAATCTTAAGGTTCATGACCACCTCTTACACCTAAAGCTTTGAAACAAATGTCAAACTATGTGGTTCTTCACATCAAAACGACACTTGTAAATGCAAAACAGCCACGTGGTCTAGAGGTTTCTAGATCACTTCTACCAGACGGGCTGTCGGTAAGTTGTAGCGGGATAGCTTTCAAACGATATGCTACGTGCCCCTCTTTTCAATTGCCAATCTTGAGTTGGACCCCACCTGGGACCCTGGGGTAAACATTATCATTTCGATAAATATAACTTTTCAAGTAATGAAACACGTGTTTTAGAATTTTGCCACCTGTATCATAGTTTTGGAATTCTAGTGGTGGGCATGCACTGTTAGCTGCAGGCTGTTTTCAAATTTTGAGTCTTCCTCCATTTCGCACAGAGTTGGATTAGAGCTGTGAAACTTTTGTTATCGTTTTTCTTTTAACACTAACTTTCAAACGATATGCTACTTGCCCCTCTTTTCAATTGCCAATTTTGAGTTGGACCCCACCTGGGACCCTGCGGAGACCCTGGGGCAAATATTTTCACTTCGTTAAATTATGCTTTTACAATGATGAAACAGGTGTTTTGGCGTTTTAGCATAGGTTTCAACTTATAGGAGTAGCAACGTACTTTATGATCGCCTGCTATAGAAAATAGGTCAAAATGTTCTATATATTTTAGCCCCTGCAAAGGCGGGGTCACTTCCGGGCAAGAAACGAACACCTGTTTTGGAACTTGCTAGAGAAGTCCTATCAGGAAATATATAGAATGTCTCCTAATTCAAGGTGCAGTTTCGATATCATCCCTGGTGAGATAATTTGCGAAAGTCACAACCTCTTTTCATTTTTTCTGTACGTTCGTGAAGATTTATGAAGAAATACTTTGAATATGTACTACTCTACAGGCCTGTATCCAGGGGGGTCGGGCCCCCCTAAACTTTTGCCGGTCCCCTAAATGAACTATAATGAACTCTAATACGGTGATGAACTATAATATGGTTGGATCGGGCCCCCCTAACTTCAGCCGGGCCCCTTACATTTTTGGTCTGGCTACGGACCTGCTACTCTGTTCAAACTCTGACACTGACAATATAAATGAGTATTTTTGTTAGAAAAATTAGTTATTTTTGTACTTAAGGGTTAAAAATTGAGATTTTTTTTTTTAAATTTTATACTGATGATTAGTTTAGCAGACGACTTTATTTAAATATTATAAGGATCCCCCATCTTTCAGTGCGCATTATTTCATCGAGCACATGCTATATCTACAAAACATGTGCTATTATTTATAGTGATCAGTTCAGACAGCGCATTAAATAAACAGGAGACACGAAGCCAGCACGACGGAACCCGAGAAGGAACGAACCACCCAAAAGTCGCCTATAAAAGACGTCCAAATTATTAGTTAACCACTGATCGCATAACCCATAATACCTACCCTTGAGGTTGCCCTGGACGAAGGAATATTACCTTACCTAATCCCTGGAGGCTGCCAATATACCATAACCTATAGTCGCTACAGACACCCTGGAGGCTGCCATGAGCTAAGCAGGTTACCAATATACCATAATACATAGTCGCTACAGATACTCTTGAGGCTGCTATGAGCTAAGGGGGTTCCCATGCAAAAGTATTTCGTTCCTTCACCTTTACTTGAGATAAGGAAAAGATTATGATTTATTATCTTTGTACTTACAAAGAAATTTTGTAATATTTTTTATAAGTAAATTTGAAGGGTTAAATCTAGGACTGTTATTGACTCTACTAATAGACATTACAATGTTAAGAAATTGTCGTTTAGCAAGAGCATTAAATATTATTTCTTTTAATTTAAATTAAAATATTCGATTTTTTTTTTTTGATAAAGTGAAATATTTTGTTTCTCTTTTTAATTTAATAGGTTAAATTCTGCAATCGTCGAAGAAACCGAAAAGAATATGAAGGAGATAAAGAAGCTGAGAACTCAATTAAAATTGGAGGAATTCAAGATCTCTAGTTTAGAATTAAAACAAAAGCAAAAGGAAAAGGAAAACAACGAGCTTCTAGCGTTGGCGGATAGTTTGTTGGAAAGGGCACAGCATGATTGTTCCGAGTATAGAAGTTTCCTTAGCACAAAGACTCCAGTGAAAAATTAATCATGAATGTATGAAAAGTGTAAGATGTTGTATTGTATAGCTTTGTAATATTTTGGCAGTGATCAATTAATTAGTAGAGGAATAAGTTAGTATAGCTATTTTGCTTCACATGTGATTTAATGGCGTAGGAATGGATCGATTGTCAGTGGAACATCAGGGGTAGAAAGAAACGAGTGTCAGGATCTGTGGGTTGTAACCAAGGTGCATAGGGGGAATTAGAAGAACGGAATGAAACTTTCTAAGCATCATCCGACAGCAAAGTCTATTACCTACTCAGGAAAAACTCAGTTTCACCCAGTTTCATTCCATTACCAAGTCATTTCGAATCTTCTAGTTCACTTTTTAATATACAGTAGAGCGTCGATTATCCGAACGTCGGTCAACCGAACGACCGCTTAACCGAACTGTGTACTCGCTCGCACCTGTTACTCTCCCATCCTACCGTCCATCATCCCCCTCACTCCCAAACCAAGTTTCCCACAGTAGTCGCCGCACTGAGCCACCGCTGGCGGAACATTGCTTCTAATGGGGCCTTCATAAGGCGCTGCTGACCGGCCAAGCCGCCAGTTGCTGTGTTTCAACAATCAGCACACTTCTTTTTATGAATATATTTTCTGTACAGTACTTCTTTTTGGCAAATAAACATGTACAGTTCGATTATCCGAACAAACCAGTTTTCCGAACACCCGTGTCCCCCAATTACTTCGGATAATCGACGCTCTACTGCATTCCAATCTATGGCCTATTTGTATTATTCTCAATTTCACCCCACTTGATTTTACTACAAAATTATCTCGAATCTTGTGGTTTGCCTTATTCTTGTGTTTCCAAACTTAATCTTTTTTTTTTTTTTTTTTTTTTTTTTTTTTTTCAAGTATAGCTACTGGACAACATGTTACGAACAGTCATTGATTTGTGTACTGTGCATAGTACGTAAATCTAAAGCAGTTTGAAATAAATGAAAATATAGCATTTCACAGACACTATTTTTGCTGCCAATATATGAGTAATAGGAGTTTGAAATGAGAATTATGTTTCTAAATAAAAACTGTTAAAATTTCGTCTTAAAAATTCATCTCATGAGCTATGTCTTAATTTTGTTTAATATATAACTCAGTTGCTTAAGATAATTTTCATAAATAAATTTATCCTTAATGTCTAGGTAGGCTATATCAAAAGTTTTTAAAAAATAACAAGTTTTTGATATTAATATTTGTATAATAATTTGTGTAGTTTTACTGATTTTATCCGAACTGTAAAATTTCGATTTATTTTGATCAGTGCCATCTTAACATCATTGCGTACCGCTGGGAAAACAGTCTATTGGAGCCTTTATGACAGCTTTATAGGTAATACGAGGGTCACTACGAAAGGTTTGAGATGTGAAATAACTTACATACTTAAAATCAATTTAACACTTACATTTTCTCAAAGTATTCACCGTTACACTGTACACACTTTTGCATCCTCGAAAACTACTTTTGGAAGCAGTCTTGCCAGTCTTTTTCTTCAAGTGTTGAAAGTTCATTCTCGTAAGCCACTACAGCTTTTTCAGGGTTGCAAAATCTCTTCCCGCACATGCGATCTTTGATCCTGGGGAACAGAAAAAAATCACACGGGGCAAGGTCAGGGCTATACGGCGGATGAGTTATAAGTTTGACCTCCGTAGATTCTATAAACTGAATTGTGATGTTGGCCGTGTGTGTGGACGCGTTGTCATGTTGAAGCAGGATCCCACGCAATCCAGTTCTTGGACGCCGTTCCCAAAGCTTCTCGAACACTTTTGTTAGGCAAACAGTGGTGTACCACTGAGCAGTAATAGTCCTTTGTTGTTCAAGTAGAACAGTTGCAACATGGCCAGATTTGGAGAAGAAAGTTGTAACAATCTTCTTCTCCACACTTCGCGGTCGCTTCACTTTCGAGGGTGGATTTTCGTCTGGAAAGATCCAAACTGCAGACTGGCGTTTATTTTCAGGATCAAATTGATAGATCCAAGTCTCATCACCAGTAACAATGTCAGAGACGCGTCGAGAATTGCCTCCATCAAATCTTGCAAGCATTTCCTCACACCATTCCACACGCATGCGCTTCTGCTGTTCAATGTGTGAGGCACCCAACGAGATGAAACCTTCCTGAGCCGAAGATGATCATGAAGAATTTTTGTTACTACTGGCGATCCAATGTTCACTGTAGATTCAATGTCCTTGAAAGTTGTTCGAGGATTTTCTCGAATCAATTGTTCCACAGCGGCAATGTTTTGATCTGACACAGCTGTTGCCGGACGTCCAGCTCTCTTCATCTTTAAGCGATGTCCGGCCTCTTCTGAATTCACCAACCCACCGAAAATTGTAGCACGGGAATGAGCAAGGTCCCCAAATGCCCCCTGCAAACGGTCAAGGCTTTGTGTCTCGTTCAAACCACTTTTGAAATCGTAAAGGATGATTGCCCGAAAATGTTCCCTTTCGAGCTCCATTCTAGAGAGCCGAATACTGCTCACATCAACAAACAAGTGAAGGCGATACGGCCACGCTGATAAGCGAGGCGAGTTGAAACTTGCTTTGCTTCTTCGCTCTGGATACCACTACCGAACGTAATTGTTGGAATTAAAATACTGTGCCACAACAATGCGTATCTCAAAACTTTCGTAGTGACCCTTGTACATTTCCTAATTCTGATCCTAATAATACCTAATTCTGAACATTTATGGAGTAAATTACTTCTTAAGCAGTTCAATAATCCTATTTGGACAAATTTAGGGCAAACATGTAACTAAGTATCGAAAAATATTTGAAGTTTATAATATAAAATTGTTACACGAGCTGTATTGAATGACACCCAGGATGTTTGATTCCATTGTCCTAATTTTCCCTAACTTCCTGTTAGAAAGAAAAGTATAGATCGAAGATGGAGAGACAAATGTTCAGCTGTAGAATAATAATATTCATCTCTAGATGAAACACAAAGAATGGGAACCAGATGAAAGTAAAAATATTAGAATAAGGCATTTTTCTGTTATATAATATTTTTAAAGTGTATAATTTCTATGTTTTATACAATGTAAATAAATCACGTTTTGTAAAAGAATAATCAAATAAAATTGATATTAATTTCCAATGTGTATTAATATGCAAAATTAATACCTTGGATAACGTGGTCATCGTTTCAAAGAAACGTCCACTGTATACAAAACCATGTTGTTCGATGCTTATTTATTTAAATTTGGGAGTCATGGTGGCTAAGTGGTAGAGCGCTTACTTCTGATAGGTGGGGGTCTCTGGTTCGATCCCAGATTAAATAAGTGTGTGGTGGATAACATCGTGAGTTTTCTCTGGGGTACTCCAATTTCCTCCTACTTTTCATTCCACTGATTCTTGCATCATCATTCACTTGCCTTAATCATCCTTCTCCCTTAGGTTAAAGGATATAATCGTGGGATGTTAAACTAAAAGATTTCATTTATCTATTTGAATAGAGTTGGTTCAACTCAGAAATGTAGAACCTTATAGGCTAGAGGAGACGGATGAATGACTGTTGAAGAAATTGATGGATTGGTGATGTGGAAGATAACTGGAGAATCATGGGGAAAACCCACGGACAGTGTTGTCCACCAGAAACTCGTATGGTGTGGGATCGAACCAGAGGCCTATTGCTCTAGAGACGAGCACTCTACCACTGAGCTGCCATTCTCCAATTTTTTGTAGGCAACATAATCTTTAATTAAAATTCTAAACTACAATTTTTTTTTCATCTTCTAAAATTTTAGTCATATATTTGTGTTCCAGGTGGTTCAGTGAATAAGTTCGTCGCCTTTCAGTCAAAAGATCGCGGATTCGATTCCTGAGGAATACAAGTGTTTCGGGCCTCATGTTAAACTGTGGGTCCCGTTTCTAGTTATCTTCGTACCCTTACCTTTTGGAAGGCAACACCGATCCTTTTGGAAGGCAATACCGAATCGACATACTGTAGGTTCATCTTGTCTAAGGACCTTAAGGTCTACAAATTTTTCGCACATTCAACCCAGTTATTTGACACACTTTCTTAGTGGCAGCACATAAGACGCTGGTTTTACATCCCTGCCCTAGACTACAAATAGCCCTGGGTGTATCTGCACCATACAATACACCCCTACGTGCCACCATCGTATATGGTAGTACATAGTTTTCATACGCTTCCTGTTACCCTTCAGGTTAGTGTAAAGGGACAAGTTTTGCCGATAATGTCGCTACAGTCTTCATATCTCTTCCGTGTATTTTTTTACCTTTCTCGAAAATTTAAATTTCTCTTACAAATTTCAACCTAGAGACTTCAAATTTTTAGAGAAGGAACTTCATAACCTATTAAAGGGAACAATCCGTGCCGATGTTTTATTTAGAATTTTCTTCACAGTTGAAACAGTCCCATTCTTAAAGGTTTGGGTATCCATTTCAACAATCATGCCATCTCAACAATGAAGAAAATTTTAAATAAAAAATCGGCACGGATTGTTCCCTTCAATAGGTTGTGAAGTTCCTTTTCTATAAGTTTGAAGTCTCTAGGTTGAAAATTGTAAGAGAAATTGTAAATTTTCGTGAAAGGTAAAAAATACATGGGAAAGATACGAAGACTGTAGTGCCATGCCATCTATCGGCAAAACTTGTCCCTTTTAAACTAGCCTTGCCACGTAAATTGGAATTTCTATCCAACAACATTGTTCAAGCACTGGCGTCATTTGAGCTGTCAAGGATATGTATTGCCCACCTGAGTTTGAGATGTGTATAAATTTTAATTACTAATACAGGACGTTTCAAAACAACCCTGCAACGTTTGGAAGATGATTCCTGAGACCAAGATATGACGAAAAGTATAGACCCACCTGGGTGCACAAATTCTTCCTTCCGGAGTTATAGGCTGCCGAAAACATGAAAAAACAAACTTCAAAGGTCTATAGCTCCAAAACTATGGAACCTACCATAGTCGGGTCAAGACTTCACTTAGGAATTAAGATGTGCCCTATTAAAATATCCAAGTTTCAGATCTTGCGGTACTTCCGCAAAAATTCTTAGAGGTAGTTGGTGAGTACTTCAAATTATATACCCGTAGCCAAATTTCCTCTATAACAATTGTGTGAGTACCTTAGAACTCTGAAACATGTATTTTTGGATAGGTTCAATATTAGTTCCTACATGAAGTCGACCCGACTACGGTAGTTCCACTACTATTGGGGCTATGGGCATTTAAAGTTCATTTTTTTCATGTTTTCGGCAGCCTATAACTGCTATAGGAAGCATTTGTGCACCCAGGCTGATCTATAGATCTACTTTTGTCTTATCTTGGTGTCAGAAATAACACCAACAACAACGTTTCCGAGGTCGTTTTGAAACACCCTGTATAATAATTGAAAACGAGAAAATATGAAAATAAACGTGTTTTGAAAAACCTTTTCTCTCCCTTCAACAAAAGCTTCAATGACTACTGTATTCAAGCATTGTAAAATCTACTTTAATGCGTTTTAAATATTTATATTATTTGCCACTTCAACCATGCTGAGCACCATAACTATTCACTATACCAGTGTTTCTCAACCTAATTGCTACCACGACCCCATTTTATCACATCCTCTTGCCAGCGACACCCTTATAATTTCTCGTTTGTAATAAGCTTGTGTGGTATTTTTTAATATACCTATTGCGGAGATCTCACGATATCCATCTATTTCCATTATAGCAGAATCAATTTCTTGTATATAGTGGATACAGTAACTTTTCTAAAACCAAATGGATTAAAATCTAATTTGGTCAGTTCATTCATATTACAAATATAGAATCCTATCCGCCATATTGTTTCAAAATGAATACCATGGCTGGAAGTGTTTTTTTCTTCCATGGTAATCATTAAAACAGAGACAAGAAATCGTTTATAAGTTGAAAATGACTTGATAATGTGCGTCACGAAGATTGAACCGGACATTGGCGCACTAGTGAAGTCACACTATGATCAGGTATCTCATTAGCTTTTCAATGTTAATTGTATTTCAATGTGCAGGTTTTGTATTTTTCTGGTATTTCAATATGCAGTTCTCATTAGTTTCATATCTTAACTCTTTGATTTAAATTGATTTTTAAACAACTCTGTACCTGTTGAAAATGTTTACTAGACCTATTTTTTTGTTGTTGTTGTTCTTAACAGTGTATATAAATGCCTATCAGAACAAAATTCAATATTTTAAAATATTTTCTGGTATTATGTTTTAATTATATTTATCTCTTCCACTTACTTATTTCGCGACCCTCATGAAGCCGTCTCGAGACCTCCTTAGGGGTCGGGACTCTCACGTTGAGAAACCCTGCACTATACCGATTGCTTTAGGCACCGCACACCTCGACAACAGTGACTACGCCAGCTTTAATTTCTTGGGACAAAATGAGAAGGGAGAGAAAACTTGGAGGATCGGCAGCAATTTAATGCATACGAAAAAAGAATAAATGCGCTATTTGATCTCCATAGACTACATTAGAACGTGTCTGGGGCGACAGGCGCACCCAACATCGAGTGCTCCCACCTTGTCGTCCATCTGTTATCGGTACTGCTCGGCAATTTTTTCGAACTATACTATTTTCCAGGCATTCCCGCGCAAGATCATGCGCATACTTGTATCTACACAGTGTTGCCAGTACTTCATTTACAACCCACGTGCATTGATAAATATTTAATCGCCAGTATGTACACGGTCCACCAGAAAAATGTATATTCTCTTTGTTACCCTGTATCAGGATACTGACATTGACAATTGTTCTGAAATTTAAGTATGTTGTACTAGTTTTTCGCTCAACAGATGTCAGCATTGTAATTTTCATTTAAAATTATGTTGTAGTGCGGAGTTTTGCTCAACAGATGTCCGTACTGTCAGCACAGTTAGTAAAATAAGAAAATGGTAGGAACACGCTCGACGTTCCACTTCAGCCGCATAACTACGTTTTGTAGTGTTTTCTCAAGTTTCAGCGGTCAATGTGTCAATGGAGACCGATGCACATGCCTCTGTAATCTTCTGGCGAAGGTTCTCGAGCGTCCCAAGCAACGGACAACACTTTCAACATCTAATGTAAAACTTATGCTTACTTGAAGGTTTGTAACACATGTTTGAACCAGGGGCGTCATTTAGGGGGTCAGGAGGGGGCAATTGCCCCACCCAAGTGTTTGAGGAATACATATACTTTAATCGATTGTCTACTAATATACCAGTACAAGACGAGAAAGTCTTATGTCGGTGGCGCTCTTGCCCCTCTCAAGCGAAGTCTGAAATAACGTCCCTGTGAACAATGTTTAAATGTAATTAACAAATATGATATATAGGTTTTTTTTTTCTTAAACAGTGTATACGTTTTTTCTGGCGGGTTGTGTATTTGAAAGAAATATTCTTTGTCCTAAGTTGTAAAGTACGATTTATTTGGAACATGGAATTTTTATATTTATTACAATCATTTGGTACAATAATGTTCAATTCTTAAGCAAGTTAACCAGACAAATATTAAAATTTCCTTTTTCATATAATTTTAACTACAGAGAACAAACTTTTAAATATGACTTAGCTTAACATTTAAATTCTTAAAACGGGAAAATATAGTGTAAATATATATATTTCTTTAAGAGCTGTTAGTCCCAACAATATTTTATTTACTGTACACTTTCATTGCTAAAGAAACAATATATTCATAAATATTTTTTTCTGTACATGACATTCCTTCAAACTATATAGAAGATAAAATTTCCTTATCTTACATTCTCTTACAACTTTTATACAAACAGTTTACCAAAATATATGATTTCCGTTGGATATTTTGTTCCCTCCCTATTCCATGTATTTATCGTTTTTCACACTTTTTCTTGTTTTAATATACGTTTTGCCCTTTCTTCGCGGCAATTGGAAGCTTCTCACCCTTCAGGTAAGGATTATATTGCTAAAAATAAAAATAATATTTATTATTAGAAAGAAAAATATTTTTCACTACAAGTTACTCGAAGTATGTACAATTAATTCTTAATCTACAGTAATTAAAAGCTTACAGATCAAGGACAAGTTTCAGAATAGCAGGATTACCATATGACACACACATGGAACAATTGTCAGCTGACAATTGCGATTATATGAAAATCTGACATAAGGTGATGACTTTGTCTTAAAGGCCACTTCAAAAATATGAGTTATGACATTTGCAATCAATTTGTTAATTATTTTATATGTTTGTATGAAATTCAGGGTTAGCATTTTATGTCGTGACTTAGATCTAGCCGAAAATCTGACAAAAAGGAGGGAGACTTTGGAAAGTGAACTTCGGGGCCATTTTTTTGCGAGTTGGTAGTGCACATTTAAAGAATTAATATTACAAACTGGGAGAGCGCAATGGCCAAAAATAACGGAGAAAATCCTTTTTAAAGTTTTCTACTCGCTGCATATATTGTACGAGGCACAAATTTACCAAGTGTCGGCGTGGCAAAGTGAGGAAAATCTTTGATTCATGAGTAAAGGGTTCCGGGTTCGGTTCCTGTCAGTCTTTTCTTCTTTTTTTTAAATTTTGTTTTTGCTTCAACCAATATAATAGGCATTTGTAACTATAAGTAAAACATTAATTCACTATATGTTTATAATGAATAAAACAATATAAATTTTCAAATCTCTTGTAAAATCTTTCAATAACCCATGTTAACTACGGAAGGAACAAAATTTAATCTATTCCGTAAATATTAATGTTGATCGTTGTGTAAAAAATGTTCTTGACGCTTCGTGTCTACATCTGAAGACAGTGTGCGAATTACAAGGGGAATGAGGAGGAAATCTCCTTTGGTTATAGAAACATCCAGTATTAGCAAAGAGGATTTCCCCCTCAACTCCTTTGTAATTCACAAACTGTCAACAGATGTAGAAACGAAGCGTCAAGAACATTTATTACAAAACGACTGTCGTAACTAGTGGCGTATATTAGGGGGCGCTTCCGGGCTTAATTCCCCCCAGAAATGTTATTTACTATATTAAAGTAAATGAAATATCTTCGAGAATTTTCACATTTCCACGACTAAAGTTGGCAACGCCCCCCCCCCCGAAATAAAATCGTAAATACGCCACTGGTCGTAACCATAATATATCTCGTGATATCAGTATATTTATGGAATAGATTAAATTTTGTTTGCCAGTTAACATGGAACATTGGAAGGTTTTACAAGTGATTTGAAAATTTCTATTGTTTAATTCATTATAAACATACAGTGAATTAATATTTTACTTATAGTTACAAATGCTTATTTTATTGGTTGAAGAAAAAAATGTAGGACTCGAACAGGAATCTAACCTGGGATACTTTACACACAAGTTAGATTTTACTCACTCTTCCACACTGTCACTTGGCAAATTCGCGCGTCGTACGATATATGGGGCGAGTAGAAAACTTTAAGACGGTTTTTCTCCGTTATATTTGGGCATTGCGCTCTCCCAGTTTGTAATAACTTTTTAAGTGTGCACTACCACCTCTCAAAAAGTGGCCCCGAAGTTTACTTATCAAAGTCTGCCTTCTCCTTGTGAGTGAGAACATTAGTCACATGAAGGTATATGACAAGCTGATACATAAGTAAGAAAATTACAACAGCACAATATTTGTTGTGTGTGTGTGGACCTCCGGATATTCAATGCGAAGTCTGAAAGATCCACCATATTAACGTTAGGTATAAGAGAAGCGTGCCAATTAAGGTATGTTAATATTTATATATAATACACCAACTACTTTTATTAGAGTACAAATACCTCATCCAGTTCATTTCCAGGTCGTAAAGTGCTAAGGACCGGATAGAAACAGTTATGCGCTGTATTAGATAAGATGTGGAGCGAACTGCGCCGGAAACGCAAGAAATAAGTCTTCCTACCGCCCTAATAAATTCAAGGTTTCTTGCACTCTAAGCGCCATTAGTCTCAATAGCAATAGGAGTGAAAACAACATTTGCGAGAAGGTTGTTGTATTTTCTTTGCTTTTCAGCTTCCCTGCGATTAGCAACAGCTCCAGCGTTCATTACAGTTAAAAGGGACATGATTTGCCGTGTGTATCAGCGCATGTGAAGTCCCATAATAAGTATTTTCCTCTCATGCATGAAACCAATGTCATGCCATCGGGTCGCTTTCCATCCGAACGACAAGAACCAGAAGGTTCACATATTGAAGGAATTCCAGCAGTGTTAAGGACTCGTAGTATGATATCATTAACGGAAGAGTGTCGGGCGTATTTACCAGCCCCCTTCATGCATTAAAGGTCATGCAGGCTACATTTGTTAACTTGATCTCCGCAAGCTGGATACCGATGAGGCTCACAAACAGCTACGGAACTTGCTTACGGACAAAGATGCAGAACCTACGCTTCGTCTGTAAACATAATAATGATGATTAAATACTGTTTACAATACAAATGTGCGCAGCTCTAGTTTATTGAAACCATAGGGCGAGGATAAAGGCTAGTTATTCATCCATAGAGAAGCTTCTATAAACCTTAGGAGTATCGTCAATTATTTTCAACATCAGAGACTGGGAAACGAAGGCACTCCTGTGAATATATGCAGTTGCTACTAGACATACCACAAGACAAAAAATGCTATGTAATGATGGAATAATAAATGCATTGCTCGGTAGACCTTATCCGAAGGTTCAAGACTTTATTTCCTGCTTCAAGTGGGAAACAGAAAACACGAATGTGACGTTTATTACAATGGAACTTAACCGAAGAGAGAACAAGAGAAAGAAACGTATACATACAGACGGATGAGAAATTGAGAGAATCGTTCGGAAGTTCTAAGTTATTGGTGACTTCAGGAAAAGCCTGGTATGTTTGATCTATGTTCTAAACTTGGGATAATGCAGGGGATTCTCAATTCAGCATTTCTTCTCTCATTTTTCCCAGGATACTTTGCGGTCGGTGACGTCACGTGGAGGTATCGCCAAGGATGTTATAAAATAGAGGATCTGCCATATCACAAAAGCGTGAAGCCGTAAGTCACAGCCATACATATCCTATGATTGTTGATTTTCTTACCTGTGAAAGGTTATTCCGGGTAACTTCTTCTTACACCTATTTGTACACCCATACGTGCAGCAGGTAACCATACGCTACATGCCTACATAAGAAGATCGTACTGTTTTGAGCCATGGCGGTCATTCAGTTACTTGATAGGATGAAGACACATGGGCAGGTCCTCTATTTTATAACGTCCTTGTATATCGCGAGGTATCATTCAAGACAACAAGTGAAATACTGCATACGCAAAAGTTCCTCCACAAGATGTCCAGGGAGCCAATCAGAACGCTAAACGTGAACAGAAGCTACCTGTTATTTTATGTACCTTGGGATAATGCACAATCTTCGGACTTCGCGAATAGTAGATAAATGATTTTTTAATTTTAAAAAATAAGACTAGCAAGTGACAATTAATATTGTTTCACATCACCTCAGTGGTTTCGACTATTTTAGCAGATCCAAGCGTAGAAAAGATGTAAGAAAAATCGGTACTTTATCATTAATGCTGTTTATATATAGTAGTAATTTCTTTTTTAAATTATGAAATCTCAGTAACAAATATTTTGACACTATCAGTTGATCGTAATAGTCTTTGCAGACGTCAGATTAAGAAATATTTCTTCATCGTTAATCGCAATTGTCGTGACATCTATGATACCTGTAGTTTTAGATTTCACAAAAAAAATATTTTGGTTATTTGCTAAATCTCTTAATTGCATAGTACAGCTAGGTCCTGAAGTGGGTGTAACCCTAATTCTTCGAAGACAATGTTAATGTACATTCTTACCTGGAGATGCTTAATGAGTGGTTTGTGCCTCAACTGGAAGAAAATGGTATCAAAGACACTGTAATTATACAGCAGGACGGAGCACCAGCGCACTTAGCGATTCACTTGCTCAATTACCTGAATCAGACGTTTCCTGGCCGCTGGATTCGAAGAGGTTGTGCATCTTCACATGCTCCCTTTGCCTGGCCTCCAAGATCTGACGACACCAGACAATGCTCTCTGGGGTTTCATAAAGCAACAAGTAAGAAACACTCGATATCACACAACGCAGGAATTACGAGCAGCTGTGGAACACGCCTTCATCTTTACCTTCGTGACTCCGGAGTATCTGCGCAAAACATCTGCGAGAACTTGGCGCAGAATTCAGCTGTGTTATGACATGGATGGTGATCATACCGATGTTTATGACTCTTAAGATTCTTAAGACTTCAAAAGTAACAGTGTATAGACATTCTACCATAACTAACACTGTACTGTTGAAACTAAAGAGGGATACGCCCCCTTCCGGACCATTCTGTACAAGAGTATAATTTATACAACTAAATGTTTACAATACCCAAAATGGAAATATTAGATTTCTTTCTTCCGCGCTTATTGACTATATTTTAGGGTCCGACGAAAGAAGACATGCTCGGGTAAAAGAGGAATTTGTTAACGTTATAAAGTTCGTCCGAAACATAAGTTTACAGCTTCATGTACAAATGTAAATATCACAAAACTATGACTTTACAATACCGGTACATTACATATAAAATGAGTGTTCCATATTACCTTCATGTGACGTAGACTAGAAGTAGCTTCTGGATCCTCGAGTCCAATGTCTGCCAATTACCTGTTGAACCATTACCAGAAAGTATGGATACTAGCAGTTCCGGATCCAGGATTGTCTGAGGGGGGGGGGTGCACCAATAATTCCCAAAATAACCAATCACACTGAAACTCTTCAAAGTGACATGTGACAATATTCTTTACCTCTGACAACGCTGATGCGTAGAACGGGGGACGGGAGTATTTTAAAGAGGGTCGCAAAGTGTTATGTAGGAAAAATGTTTTCTCCTCCAGGCTTTCGTTTTCTTCCTTATTTGAGAAATGTTACATTGTTCTGCTTGGTGTATCCTTTTCCTTCAACCTTCAGAAAACTGACTTAAACTATTGCTTTTGCAAAGCTCTGGTTTCTTTTAAGTCCCAAACAGAAACATGATGGCAGAAAGTTTCGGAAAGTGTTGCTATTTTCACAGCTAGTTTCTCATTTTAGATAGTATATATTTACAACGAAGGGGGGTGCACGTGCACCGGTTTTGGAAAACTGGACAAATAGGTAAGCATATGAGGACACTGACGAATCTTTTGTAAGTCGCTATAGGCTTGTATTAGTTTTGGGTCAAATTTCTTAAACAAGAAGCTTTTCCGCAGTTTTCCTGTGTCCTCCCATTTTCGGCTACGTTTTCAATGTCATGCTAACATATATACACAATCTTTGATTCATATTTACTAACCCATTAAAGCTTATTTGGGGATTTCAACACTCCTGTAGAATTCTATATATCTTAAAGGCACGAGTTTTACTGAAAAACGGGTTTGATTTTTAGAAATAGAAAGCAATTGATACGTACCGTTTTCTTAGCTCTAAATTTCTTAGCCACAAGACTTTTGTGTTGGTCACCAACCTGCATATTGAAATAAAGTGATTGAAACGTAAGTGAAAGTCTTCACACAAATAGTGCACACTACAAAATATTTGAAATACATATAAATGTAAACGGTAAATAAGAATAACAACAATAATAATCATAATAATAATATAGATACAATTGCAGTGTACAGATAAAAAAATTGAATTTCAGTTTTAAAAAAATAAATTAACAAATAAATTTCGTTTCAGGTGGGGTCGCGCCCTGGAAAACCAGCGCACGGGGCGAGAGTATACATACGTCGGCACCCCCGTACATATGAGTGAGGTCAGTAGACCAGCCGCTTCAAGCCACAATGGTGGCCGCGAAGCGTAAGAAAATTTCAAAAAATAAATTCTGCTTTTCCTTGATTTGCGCATATTTTATTACTTTTTTCCTTCCATTTTATACATATATCTTTATTCCTGCCGAATTTTCAGCCCTCTTACTTCGGCGTCAGGGGCCGTTGCCCCTCCCCACATGGCATGGCACTGTTTCAGACTATGAAAATATGGTTGACTTCCAAACTATGAGAAACAAATTTCAAATTAGATTACTAGTTCAAGTGTTAATAGAAAGACAGGTAGCAGTCACCACGTGTTTTTTTTTTTGGTAAACCAAATTCCCTAACAAACTAAATTTTACCAAGCCTAGAGTTAAAAATAACATTTTATCTCAAATTAAGTGAACTGTACTTTAAGATGACTCAACTACTGTAAAATACTTATTTAATTTTAATTAGATTTGTTGTGTACAAAGTAATTTAGTTTCATTTTAGTGTTATATTTATTTGGGAGATTAATATTTTTAGCATCCTAAGTATTATACTAACCCGCTAATCTCAACAGTACTGCAGATGGTCTATCAAGTAAGGATGATATCCATAATTACGACCATAGCAATATATGGGAACCGATTTTTGATTGTCCATATCTTCTATGGGATCAACTACATGAAACACGTCCACCATCAAACTCCATTCTTAACGTTTGACCTTTTGCATCCTGGACAACATTGATCTACTATAATAATTCTTCTTGCGCTCGTGGGTTTTCTCGGGGTTCTCCCGTTTCCTCCCACTTTCTTCATTCCACCATTTCAGTCATCTCTCATCATCACCGTCTCCTTTAGCCTAACCGGCATAACCGTGGGACGTAAAACTTATAGATTTCATTTCATATAATAATTCTTGAGATTTTCTGTCTCCCGGACAGACAGGATAAATATACAGGGTGTTTCAAAAGAACACAGACAACTTTTGGAAGGTGATTCCTAACACCAAGATAAGATAAAAAGTATAGACCATCCTGGGTGCACAAAAGCTTCCTTTCGGAGTTATAGGCTGCCGAAAATATGAAAAAAATGAATTTTAAAGGTATATAGCACCAAAACTATGGGGCCTACTGTAGTCAGGTCGAGACATCACTTCGGAACTAATATGTGCGCTATCCAAAAATACGTGTTTCAAAATCCTAAGGTACACACGAAGCAGTTTTTATAGAGTGGGTTTGGCTACGGGCATATAATTTGAAGTACTCTCAAACTACCTCTATAAAAATTGTTGCAGAAGGACCACAGTATTCTGAAACTTGGATATTTAGATAGGGCACATACTAGTTCCCAAGTGAAGTCTTGACTACGGTAGGTCCCATAGTTTAGGAGCTGTGGACCTTTAAAGTTATTTTTTTTCGTGTTTCCAGCAGCCTATAACTCCGAAAGGAAGCATTTGTGCAACCAGGATCGTCTATACTTTTTGTCTTATCTTGGTATCAGGAATCACCTCCCAAACGTTGTCGATGTTGTTTTGAAACACCCTGTAGAAAGATTTTTTTTTTCCTAAACCGAAGTCTTCAATAAGGGCGGATATTTAACCTCTTCTTGATACCTTGAATATAAAAGACAGAAACTTTCTCACTACTTTTTACCACAAACTGAAAAATATTTCTGCAGGTTTCGTAAGGACAGAGACGTAAGGACAGAGAATAATGTGGATCCAGAAAATAAATAAATAAGCTGCTTCATCATCATGAAATTAAAACTCTAGCACAGTTGGTTAACGAAAGTAAGGGAACGCAGTGTTATCAACAGCAGATTCTAGCACAATTTGATGCTATATTCCGTGTGCGTGGGTTTTCTCGGGGTTGTCCTGTTTCCTCCCACTTTCTTCATTCCACCATTTCATTCCTTTCTCATCATCACCGTCTCCTTTAGCCTAACCGTGGGACGTAAAACTCAAAGATTTGATGCTATATTTTCCGATAATATTGATCAACCAGTGAAAGGATATAAAGTAAGTATTCCAATGAAGGCGGAGAACATTTTTATTTTTTAGAAAAGCCTATGACATCCCCTACGCTTTATAAGGTGAGGGTAAACAAAAAAAATGGATAAACTATGCGCTTTCAATAGCTGGAAAATTTTTGGGTTTTCAGACTGGGCCACACCCATGGTAGTCGCTCGAAAAAAAATGGTGATATTGAACTGTGCTCTGATTTTAAACAGAAGCTTAAGAGTCTTCATCTCGGCGAAATTAAAATACCGCTAATTTTACAGTAATTATGTGATACCTTCAAATAGATAAAAGATAATTGAAATATGGAACAAGAGCGCCCTAGACAATATTATTTTGCGTGAGGTACCGTTATCACAAGTCACCTAGTGGCTTTCCGTTTTCAGTTGTTTAGAAACGCGAAAATAAATGCTGATTTTCAAAATAGCTCGAAATCGAAAGCAGATAAGCGAGTCGTGATAACGGTTTCTCATGTAAAATAATATTGTCTAGGGCGCTCTTGTTCCACATTTCGATTATCTTTTATCTATTTGAAGATATCACATAAATACTGTAAAATTAGCGGTATTTTAATTTCGCCGGGATGAAGACTCTTAATCGATATACAGAAAAGTGTGTATATCCGATTCCGAAAATAAATGATATTCTTAATAAAATTGAGGGAGCCAAGTATTTTGTTATATTAGACTTCAGTAATGCATATGTACAGCTAGAGGTCGATGAAAACTCTGCTAAGTATTTGGTAATCAACACCCGATAGGGGCTTTTTCAACAATCAAGATTACCCTTTGGGCTAGATTGCTTGCCACATATTTTTCAAACCTTTTATGGATCAGATACTACAGAGTTGTCAAGGGATTACAATGTATCTAGACGACATGTTAATCTAGGATCACTCACTGGAGGAGCGTTTCAACAGAACTGTGAAGGTATTGGAAAAGTTTAAGGCATATAATGTTAAGGTTAGAAAGGATAAGAATATATTCTTGAAGACAAAAATCACTTAGTTAGGATATGATTTGGAGGTGGATACCATTTTGCCGGCCAAATCCAAATTAGAACCGATACTTAGTGCACAACCGCCAAAATGTATTCAAGAGTTGCAATCTTTTCTAGGAATGGTAAATTTTTACCATAGATATTTACCTGCTTTGTCAAGGAAAATTCGCAATTTGAATTATTTGTTACATAAAGGTGTGCGAAGGAATTGGAATAAAAAAAATACCAAACTGAATTTGATTTAATAAGAATAAAGACATGTCAGAGGCACAAGTTCTTCACCCCTTTAATGAAAAGGAAGATATTTTGATTATGACTGATGCTTCTTCATACGGTGTGGTAGCTGTGCTATTTAGTAGTAATAAAAATAAATTACAGACCGTAGTGTCCGTCAGCTACTCTTTCCAAGGTGGAGCGGAATTTGAAGAAGCTTTGGTTGTTGTTTTTGCGATAATGAAATACCAGAAAATATCAGATCAATAAGAATAAAGAGACCTCCAATTTGACGGGGATACATGTAGAAATGTAAGCTTTTTATTTTTGGCACAAAGTGCTTATTTATATAACACTGACCGTTGCTAAGTATAAAGGCGATAGTACGTAAAAATAAAAAAGAATTGCTACAGCTCAATTATGAATATAGATTGATTTATAATCAAGATTTCAGGGAATAATGCGAAATTGAGTAAAGGAGATTCAGGAAGGATAAGGGGAAAAAAACAAAGAATTTCCATGTATGAGCATTTTTGGGTGCTTTGTCCTATCTGTTGGTGACTCTTGGTACTATTTGACTGTATATGCCATGCATGTGTAGATGTAGAAATGTTCATGTAATAAGGGGCAAAAGATGTAACTAACCCTATTCTTTTTACGCGGTTTTCAATATTAAAACGCCATTTTCTCGAAAATGCAGTTTTGTGACATTCCTTCTTTTTTTCCCCTTTACTCTTCAGTTGGTAAACTAGGTTATAATATTGAGTTATGTGCTGATAGATAGTAATAAAGGATTGATTGATTTTTGAGTTTAACGTCCCGTTCAGCATCAAGGCTATATGAGATGCGGACCTACTGATTAACGTGGAATCCGAACCAAATGAACTCCCGCCGGGAATCGAACCCGGGTCTCCCACGCCGAAGGCGCGTACACTAACCGCTTAGCTACGGAGGAGCTCCTAGTAAATAAAGGAAGAGGCAAGTCCATGCATAGATTGAGAATAAGCAATTCAGTAAGATATGTTGTGATAATATTTACTTGGATTCTTGGGTACTTGTGTTACACTAAATAGTGTCTATTATTTACGTAGTTACAAATGTTCATGTGGGGAAGTCAAATAAAATAATTTGACTAACAAATAATTTTCTGACTAACAAGAACAATTTTAGATATTACTAAGAAGAGGAAGAAAAACTGGTTAGGACATTGGCTAAGAAAGAATTGTGTCATGAGGAACATCCTGGAGTAGAATATATGGTGGCAGGAAAGAGAAGAACGGGACGAAGGAGACTACAATTGATTGACGATATTAAAACAAAAAAATTGCACGTGAAGAGAAAGAGGTTAGCGGAAGACCGTGGAGCATGAAAACTTTGCAATTGTGCCAAATGGCCTGCCAATAATGGCAAAATACCTATATCATGATGACGATGCTGATGGCAACTGACATGGCAAAGAAAAGTTTTGAAGTTTGACGTAAGTTCAGGATATTCACCTTGTATTTACGTTCAGTATCATATCCTATTAACAATATTAAATTTTGTTATACATTCAAATAAAGTTAAGACAATAAATCTAATTGCAATATTAGTCATTACATAAAATTTAGTTGTGGATTTCTTTTTATTTCCTACGATAATCTCTGTATAAGGAAGAACCTTGATCTCATTCGTGGCTAAGCGGTTAGCGTACGCGCCTTTGGCGTGGGAGTCCCGGGTTCGATTCCCGGCGGGAGCTCATGTGGTTCGGATTTCACGTTAATCAGTAGGTCCACGTCTCTCATAGCCTCGCTGCTGAAAGAGACGCTAAACTAAAATCAACTCAAGGAGGAACCTTATTCTTCACGAATACGTAAAGGGTTGTTTTTGGCTAAGTGGTTAGCACTTGCGACCTTGGTACAAAATGCCTTAATATGTTTTTTTTTCCTCTGTGGAAGGGGGTTTCGATCCCGCTAAAGTTTAGGTCAAAACTCATACAGCCTCACTGATGAAGAAAGAAACTAAATTGTAAAAAAGTAAAAAAAAAAAAAATACCTATACTAACGACGCCAACTATAATTACCAAGTAGAGGAACAAAGAATTTTTGAGAGGGCAACTATTATTTTTGTATACCGAAGATAATAGTTATATATTACTGAACCTACATTAAAATAAAATACGTCTGTGGCAGACCCGTTTCTATGGGAGGCACACGGAGATAGACCCTTGCAAAATAAAGTCATGCTCCCGCAAGTGAACGAACAATACAAATTGTTTAATATGTTTCACACAAAGTTTGTTAGTTGAGAAATATTGTTCATCGAACGGTGCTAAAGTTTCGTCATTTCAGAGATCAAACAGGGCAAAGTTTGAAGTAACGGAGGGAGTGAGGGGGACAAAAGGAGGGAAAACCAAAACAAGAAGGACCTGTAACCTAATTCAACATTATTAATTGATATTTACATATGGCGTGGTTTGACTGACAAAGCTCTTAGTATAAATTCTATGATGCATCACATCAGAAGAGTATGTATTCTGAATTAACCAAAGTGTTACAAAATAAGGATAGAGGCACAAATGGTGCGTTCCCCTTTCAACAGCACTATTGTATTGAACAAGCGCGGTTACGTGGCATTGTGTGTTATGAATGACGTTTCCTTGGAGGGAAGAATCTCAATTTCTTGTGCGGTTTATCGTTGTATAGAGAAACAGTGTTTCTTCAAGACAAGTATTTTGGGAGGCACTACGCCCGGGAGCTCTGAGAGTGTCCTCCCGGAGAAGATCAAAATAATACGTCTATAATATAATAATAAATATAATAGTATCAGCAGTGTCCCCCCCTCACCGAACACTGCTTCTGAAAGAAAATAGAGTGATTTAAAAGAGAAAAGGATACGCCGTTTAACTCATACATAAATATTTTGATATCAGAAAATTATCTGCAAAATTTTTTTAATGTGTAACAGCAAGGATAGTGTCATAGCCGACTTACTAGTTTCCCGAACTGTAGCGTCCTTGTTAAATTGTCTTAAAAGCTCAAGTTCGTATCATTTTAATCATATATGAGGGGAGGTTTATAGTTCTCTAGAAAACTTCAAAGCAATTGATAACTTATCTAATGAAGATTAGTGAAGTCAGGGACATACACAGAAGGTAGATACTCTAGATTTGAACCTCCCCGAAATCTCAATTTTTCTGTAAATTTAGTCTATTTTTTTACAAATTTAAATATAATTTAGTGTATTCTAAATTGAATTTGGACACCCCGAAAAGTTTTGGATCTTCCGATATAATTCCCTGTGTACGTTTCTGGTGACAGTAACCACATTAAGCTTACAGAAAGTATACAAAAGGCCAAAAGTTCAATGTATGGTTGCCGAAATTAATAAACAGTTGTGTATATATATATATATATATATATATATTATACTTTAATAAAACCTTGTGTTCTTTTGGGAACTATATTGTATAATAGAAATCATTATTATTAATTACAAAGGGTGATTACCCCTTATAATCCAGATAATTTGCACGATCAAGCTTAGAATATTCGTGACAGTTAAACCACACTTTAAATTATGCTCTTTTGATGGATATTTCTTTTACTTAATAGAAGTACTTACGTTATTTAATCTATTTATAGAATTAACATATTTCTCGTAGACACAACATATTAACATATTTCACTTAGACACGATTAAATATATTATTTCTTCGTTTTACTAATAAAAACCACGCAACTGAAATTAAATTTGAATAACTTATGTCGATATGCAGGTGGTAATGTGTACAGAAGCCTGAAATGTTTATCTTTATACCATTTCTACTCTGTGTTTGTGTGCATAGGTTTTCTTACTCCACTTTCAGATATATGTACGAGTGAATTTATAAAAGCAATAAAAACACTGCATTAGTGCAACTATTTCACGCTCCCAAAATATGATGCTTTTTTAAAAATCCGTTAGCAGTGGCGAAGCGTAATCCCACAAGTAGGGCATACCCGATAAACTAATATTCCCATTTAGCTCCATTACAAATATTTTGAAGTGCAGTTCTTGTTTTTTTTCTGTCTGGGATTTGCAGGGAGGATGAGGGGAATTTCCTCCTCACTTGCTCTTTCCATTTATTGCACATTTGAAAATGGAGGGAGAGGAAAAGAAACTACATTCTTATTGTTAGCTGTCAAATTTCTTGGATAAGCATTTGTTATTTGCATCTCTCACTTTAAAGTAAGTACAATACTGCATTTAATTAATGTATCACGTGATAATAACTTCACTAGAAATGTTAATGCTAAGAAGGAACTTCATTTGAATCAACGCAAGACATTTAATACTGTATTTATGCAGTGGCATATTTAAGAAGGTGGCTTCAGGGTTTAAGCACTCACCGAAATTTTATCGCATTTTTTATTGTTTTATATATATTGCAGAATTTTCATATTCGCAGGAATAAAGTTAGCAAAGCCCCTCCCGAAATAAGCAAAGTCCCCCGAAACAAATCGCAAATATACCACTGATTCTATAAAATGGAAAACTCAATTAAAATTAGACACAAATATTATTATTTTATTACGTACGGTAGTGTTTGGTAAATTTATACATATGTTTAATGCATTAGACTTACATTTTTAAGCTATTATCGACCAGGCCCATGTAGGGGAAAATAGCTAGTCTGAATTACTCCTGAGAGTATATACCTAAATTAAACAAGTTATCACTAATAGAAATACATAATCCTACACAGAAACTTCTTACTCTATGTTAAAGAAATCATTTAATAACATATTATCATTGAAAGGTGCCTTCAACGCTAAAACTAAACTCCCAGAGGCGAGCGTTCGCACCTTCCCAACAATGCGTGCAATCCCCAGTGATAATATCTTCGCTCCCTCATCAGCATAGCCCGTAAGCTTGTCTAGCGAGCTGGTGAGGTTCAGACAGAAGGGTCTCCAAGTGTTTCAACCTACTATTTTTTTTACCGAAAAACCCGAAATATTGACTTTATTTTAAAAGAAATCAAAAGATAAAGAAAATATACGGTAGAAAACAGGGTAAGCCCGGCCTCAGAGCTTCATAGTACGCTTCGCCACTGTCCAATAGTAATATTGTGTTCTTAAACAATTGATATATTTTCAGTGAAATTTAATCCGAAACCTTGTTTGGATATTCTCTTGCTAACATCGCTTACACATTGAAATAAGTAGCATGTTATTTTTCCATACTAAGGAACAGGGGCGGATCCAGGGCCGACTTCTGGAGGGGGTTGTCATACTGCTACTTTTAAGGGCTCCAAACTTTGGGATGGGTTTTATTTATATATATAAAATAAGAAAGCTTCCTCTTCTGGGGGGCGATCGTGGCGATCGCCCCCCTGGATCCGCCCCTGCTAAGGAAAACAAATGACTGTTCAATTGAAACGCGCCAGTAGCTGGAGTAACATAGATAATGGTGCCGATTCTGCCTCTAGTGGTTATTTTATTAACTCTACGAAATTAAATTATTGTGTATGTTGTTCAACTGTACTTTGAATATCACTAGGTTATATTCAATGTGTAAAACATATTTTTTGGTGAGAGCGTAGAACGATCATACTGATAAACAAAATACTACGGTTCACTATCACTCTTAAAACATTTCTTGCACTTATGCTTGGGAAAGTGATATTTTTTCTTTCATTTTTAAATCAATACTGCACATTTATTCCTGCATAAAGGTAATATGATTAACATTATATTAGCGCTTTGTTAAATATTTTTATTGGAGAATTTTAGATGGCAGAGCCATTTTTAACTTTGAATTTAATTGTACTTGTGTTATAAGTCATACAATAAATCAAATTTTTGAAACAAGAAAAATTCACACACTAGGCTTGTGAACCAGTGTAGAAAGTTCTTAATTTGGAACAAATTAACATTATCTAAATAATATTTTTTTTTCAAATTCTCAAGGTATATTACCTTATGTCAGTATTTATATTGCTTATCTAAAGCATGAGTTATTTGAGTTTTGGTGGTTGAGTTTCGCTCCAATAAGAACCATGTTTTAGATTAGTAATATAAATATTGACATAGAGGTATTTACGTACCATGACAATTTGAAAGATTTACGGTTGGGTGTGGACTATTGGGTTCCGGGTAGAACAACTATAATGGTCCATACCTGAACCATTTTCTTTTTGGACAATAGTGTTAAATATTTTGGGGTCACCTTCGAAAAACATCTTACTTCGATAGCTCATCTCACCAATTTAGAAGCTAATATACGCCGAAGAATCAATTTGCTGCGCAGTTTACAAGGAATCAACTAGGGTCTCAGTACAAACCTCATCCTTTATATATATATATATATATATATATATATATATATATATATATATATATATATATATATATATATATATAATATCTTTGTTCGTCTTTCTCATACTCATGGACATATCGCCTGGTTATCCGCTCCACCAAAATCCTGTGACAGGTTATAGGTCCTCGAACGTCATGCCTTGCGCCTGCCTACTCACTACCTATACGAACTCCAACACAAGAAGTCTATCGCCGTACAACTATCCCTACTCTTTTAGAGCATCTCTACCGTCTCCGCTGCAGGCCGGTAGCCAGCCCAAAAGTGTAGGGGGGCGGTAGAATTTAGGGGGGCGACCCAACCATATTATAGTTCATTTGCAAGCCTACCGTGAAAATTTTACGGGGGGGCAGTGAAAATTTAGGGGGAGCGGGCCCCCAGCCTCCGGTGAATACGGGCCTGCCCGCTGTCGCTACATTTAACACCATATCATCGCCGTTCACCCGATCGTACATGAAATATCAGATCAAACTCCAGCTGTGCTACGTTACGAATATTCAACAGTCGATCACCTTCTTGCTCTCCATGAACGTTATCAGGCAGACTCTACAATCCACATCGTCCCATTTACAATCACCATCCGCACATCTATTGGGCATAAATTTATTCTTGCACTCCTTTTCTCTTCCTAACAAAGAGCTCCCATTGTCTCAACCTCCTCTATGTAGCCCCAAAGCAGAAGATAAAAAATAGTTTCAGATAACATCATATGTCCTTATGTTATATGTTATATATGAACAGCACTTCATTGCTACCATCACCTCATCGCTCATCGCATTCTTATGTATTAATGGCAATACATCAATAAATAAATAATTCCTGATACGCACTCCTATTACGTTTTTACTACACTTAAATTGATGTCACTGGCTGAAGAGAAGGCGTTACCTTCTGTTGCTAGCCCATATTTTTTATGGGAACGAAACTGCACTTAAAAATGCTTTATCCAATTACCGTCTTAAAAATGAGTGTTACGTTCCTTCTTCTTCGTTCCTATTTGCCTCATAATCTTATTCGTGGAGGAGCCGCACTCAGGCCCGTATCCAGGAGGGTCTAGGGGGGCGGCCCCCCTAAATTTTTACTGGCCCCTTCCTAAATTTTCACGATAGGCTTACACGTGAACTATAATATGGTGATGAACTATAATGTGGTTGGAAAAGACCAACCCCCCCAAACTTCGACCGCTCCCCCGCTAAATTTTTGAGCTGGCTACGGGCCTGGCCGCACTTACAGTCAAACCCTCATTACCTTGTCGTCCTATCATACCACCAAATCCAGATAGATATACTGAACATGTTATGTCGACCTCTTACTCTGACTCTCGCCACCATTTATTTTCGTTCCACTCAAGTTTTGCCACATCGTTGCCTTACGTACCTGGATTTTAATTTTCGAACTTATATCATCCTAGCTGACATCCATTATCATTCACGCACAACAGCTCAATAAAAACGGTTCGAATACTTTCTACAAGTCAGCTCCAGCACTTGTACATCTCTACCACATCAAACTCGTCTTGAGAGTAACTCCACTCCTGATGTAGTTATTGTTAGTAACAACCTGTTAACTAAATGTACTGTAGAGGTATTCAGTTCAGTATACAACGATCATTTACCTGTTCTTCTCACAATAATTCCATCTGGTTCACAGCAATAGAGGTATTCAGTTCAGTATACAACGATCATTTACCTGTTCTTCTCACAATAATTCCATCTGGTTCACAGCAATAGAGGTATTCAGTTCAGTATACAACGATCATTTACCTGTTCTTCTCACAATAATTCCATCTGGTTCACAGCAATAGAGGTATTCAGTTCAGTATACAACGATCATTTACCTGTTCTTCTCACAATAATTCCATCTGGTTCACAGCAATAGAGGTATTCAGTTCAGTATACAACGATCATTTACCTGTTCTTCTCACAATAATTCCATTTGGTTTACAACAATAGAGGTATTCAGTTCAGTATACAACGATCATTTACCTGTTCTTCTCACAATAATTCCATCTGGTTCACAGCAATAGAGGTATTCAGTTCAGTATACAACGATCATTTACCTGTTCTTCTCACAATAATTCCATCTGGTTCACAGCAATAGAGGTATTCAGTTCAGTATACAACGATCATTTACCTGTTCTTCTCACAATAATTCCATCTGGTTCACAGAAATAGAGGTATTCAGTTCAGTATACAACGATCATTTACCTGTTCTTCTCACAATAATTCCATCTGGTTCACAGCAATAGAGGTATTCAGTTCAGTATACAACGATCATTTACCTGTTCTTCTCACAATAATTCCATCTGGTTCACAGCAATAGAGGTATTCAGTTCAGTATACAACGATCATTTACCTGTTCTTCTCACAATAATTCCATCTGGTTCACAGCAATAGAGGTATTCAGTTCAGTATACAACGATCATTTACCTGTTCTTCTCACAATAATTCCATCTGGTTCATAGCAATAGAGGTATTCAGTTCAGTATACAACGATCATTTACCTGTTCTTCTCACAATAATTCCATCTGGTTCACAGCAATAGAGGTATTCAGTTCAGTATACAACGATCATTTACCTGTTCTTCTCACAATAATTCCATCTGGTTCACAGCAATAGAGGTATTCAGTTCAGTATACAACGATCATTTACCTGTTCTTCTCACAATAATTCCATCTGGTTCACAGCAATAGAGGTATTCAGTTCAGTATACAACGATCATTTACCTGTTCTTCTCACAATAATTCCATCTGGTTCACAGCAATAGAGGTATTCAGTTCAGTATACAACGATCATTTACCTGTTCTTCTCACAATAATTCCATCTGGTTCACAGCAATAGAGGTATTCAGTTCAGTATACAACGATCATTTACCTGTTCTTCTCACAATAATTCCATGTGGTTCACAGCAATAGAGGTATTGAGTTCAGTATACAACGATCATTTACCTGTTCTTCTCACAATAATTCCATCTGGTTCACAGCAATAGAGGTATTCAGTTCAGTATATAACGATCATTTACCTGTTCTTCTCACAATAATTCCATCTGGTTCACAGCAATAGAGGTATTCAGTTCAGTATACAACGATCATTTACCTGTTCTTCTCACAATAATTCCATCTGGTTCACAGCAATAGAGGTATTCAGTTCAGTATACAACGATCATTTACCTGTTCTTCTCACAATAATTCCATCTGGTTCACAGCAATAGAGGTATTCAGTTCAGTATACAACGATCATTTACATGTTCTTCTCACAATAATTCCATCTGGTTCACAGCAATAGAGGTATTCAGTTCAGTATACAACGATCATTTACATGTTCTTCTCACAATAATTCCATCTGGTTCATAGCAATAGAGGTATTCAGTTCAGTATACAACGATCATTTACCTGTTCTTCTCACAATAATTCCATCTGGTTCACAGCAATAGAGGTATTCAGTTCAGTATACAACGATCATTTACCTGTTCTTCTCACAATAATTCCATCTGGTTCACAGCAATAGAGGTATTCAGTTCAGTATACAACGATCATTTACCTGTTCTTCTCACAATAATTCCATCTGGTTCACAGCAATAGAGGTATTCAGTTCAGTATACAACGATCATTTACCTGTGCTTCTCACAATAATTCCATCTGGTTCACAGCAATAGAGGTATTCAGTTCAGTATACAACGATCATTTACCTGTTCTTCTCACAATAATTCCATCTGGTTCACAGCAATAGAGGTATTCAGTTCAGTATACAACGATCATTTACCTGTTCTTCTCACAATAATTCCATCTGGTTCACAGCAATAGAGGTATTCAGTTCAGTATACAACGATCATTTACCTGTTCTTCTCACAATAATTCCATCTGGCTCACAGCAATAGAGGTATTCAGTTCAGTATACAACGATCATTTACCTGTTCTTCTCACAATAATTCCATCTGGCTCACAGCAATAGAGGTATTCAGTTCAGTATACAACGATCATTTACCTGTTCTTCTCACAATAATTCCATCTGGTTCACAGCAATAGAGGTATTCAGTTCAGTATACAACGATCATTTACCTGTGCTTCTCACAATAATTCCATCTGGTTCACAGCAATAGAGGTATTCAGTTCAGTATACAACGATCATTTACCTGTTCTTCTCACAATAATTCCATCTGGTTCACAGCAATAGAGGTATTCAGTTCAGTATACAACGATCATTTACCTGTTCTTCTCACAATAATTCAATCTGGCTCACAGCAATAGAGGTATTCAGTTCAGTATACAACGATCATTTACCTGTTCTTCTCACAATAATTCCATCTGGCTCACAGCAATAGAGGTATTCAGTTCAGTATACAACGATCATTTACCTGTTCTTCTCTCAATAATTCCATCTGGTCACAGCAATAGAGGTATTCAGTTCAGTATACAACGATCATTTACCTGTGCTTCTCACAATAATTCCATCTGGTTCACAGCAATAGAGGTATTCAGTTCAGTATACAACGATCATTTACCTGTTCTTCTCACAATAATTCCATCTGGTTCACAGCAATAGAGGTATTCAGTTCAGTATACAACGATCATTTACCTGTTCTTCTCGCAATAATTCCATCTGGTTCACAGCAAACAAATCCGCAAGTTTCCATTCCGAAATATAATTTCAATGAGGCATACTGGAAGAAATTCTCGGAGCAACTACAATCCACGGGTACTTCTACCTCATCCAGATGGCATTATCCATCACCACTTCTTTAAGTACTATCGTTCTTCATGGTACCGATCATTCTAACTAACTCTATGGCCTATGGAACTTGGAGGTTCAACGTTCACAAAAGCTCTCCACTGACTTCTGTTCTTAGCCAACTGAATCCAGTTTCTATTTTGTATTTCTATTTCTGTGAGATCCGTCTTAATAGTGTCCTCCCATCTGCGCCTAGGTCTTTCTAATGGTCGTTTCCTGACTGGATTTCCAGTTAAAACTTTGAAAGCGTACCTACTTTCTTTCACTCTGGCTACCTGACCTGTCCACCTGAGCCTCCTAGACTTGATGACTCTTATAAGGTTTACCAAACATTGTTAATTATGCAGTTCTTCGTTTGAAGTTTCTGACATTCCCCATCCCCGTTTCCTTTTGGGTCCGAATATTCATCTCAGGATCTTGTTCTCAAATACTTTCAGTCTGCGTTCTTCCCTCAGAGTAAATGATCATGTTTCGCAACCTACACAAGAGACATGATTATCGTTTTATATACAGAGTGTCTCAAAAGTCCCCTGACATAGGGTAACTCTGTTACTATCAGAGTTATAACAAAATGTAAGAGGGGAAACCGTCTCCAAATATGATGTTTTCAATCTAAAGTAAAGGAATTGTTTAAAATCGGACAAGTCATTTGGGCTGTTCACTCTTTATGTGCTCAATGTTAAATGAAAATGCAACGTTGTCATTTACTTGGACCCACAACATAAGTAAATGAACTTATTGGTTGAAATGGGGGCTCACCATCGACACGTTAGACTAAAAGACAATAACTTCATACACTTATGCTGTTGGTCCAGGTAAATGGCAACGTTGCACTTTCATTTAACATTGGGCGCATAAAGAGTGTACAGTAGGGTGGGCCGAAAAAATATTTTTTCTTTGTTTGAAACGCTATACTGCGGAAAACTTGCCTCTGTGGTAGATAAATGAAATGTAAAAGAGATTTTTTTTTTGTTTACGTCTGGCGGTAGCCCAACGACCCTAAACTTTGAAAAAATATACGATTTTCATAACTTTTGCAATATATGGAGAAAATTCAAGTAACTTCCATAACAACTACCTATAGTCATATTTCAATAGAGAAAATTATAGAAAAGATAAATAAATGGAAAAAAGAATATATTTTACAATTTATTAGTAGCGTATTACATTTATAAAAACACTTTTTTTTCTTTTTTCTTTTTTTTTTTTTTTACAAAAATTAAGATATTGAAATATATGCCTGATTGAAACCTACAAACTGTTTAGTGATTTGATTATATTAACCACTGTGTCATGGCTGTTTACAAGAAAATTACTCGCAGCCAGTTTAACTGCCCGTTATTTGGGAACCCAAAAGAGTTATCGTTCAATAAACTTCCTACTTATGAAGATCTTCCTAAGCGTTCTTTTTAAAATTAACATTACAACTTAGCAGTGAAAACAAACAACAGGTCAGTTAGTTTTTCCCAAGTTTAGAATATTGTGGCAGACAAATTGAATTTGTGTTTGATAAAGCTTCAATACCAACAGCAACGTCTTACAGAACTGTTCAGTTAATAAATTCATACCATGTCAGCTATCGTAAAGTCCTTTAAGCGGGATAAGGGAAAGTTCAAAAGAAGAATTGAACATTTCAAAAGAAAATCTTTGTTACTGTTTGATGTCTTTGCATGTAAGTCCAAAATAACATTTGACTGCAATTGCCAAAAAGGTCATTGATAGTGAGGTCTGTGAATGGCCTCTGACAATTATCTGTAACTGTGACCCCCCCCCCGCCAAAAAAAAGATACCCATCATTGAACTAAAATTCTTGTACTCCGAAAGAAATTTTGGCATAGCTAAAATTGGAAGTGTGACGAAACAAAAGAGATTACCCAAAGACATGAAAGAACTCGATCCAATGTTAATTTATTATCACAGCCATCTTGTTCAAAATATACAGATACTCTACTTCAAAAGAGGTAAACACTGATTCGTCTGAAGAGATAGAAGATAGCAACGATGAAGATTTCGAACAATTTAAGTCTGAGAGTAAGTCACCATTGGCAGATGCGCATTAAATTGAAAAATACTGTTCTGACTAGTGATCATTTTGGAGTATCAGATAGAGCAACGCCAGCTATCGCTTCAAGTGTGTTGCAAGATTTTATTGTCGTAGCTGATGATGATCGTATCCATGTTATTGACAAAAATAAACTTAGAGGAGAAAAAATGTTAATCGTTCAGAATTCCAAATGCAGAATAAAGACAAGCATAACCCACTTCAAGCTCTATATTTTGATGGAAAGAAGGATGACACCCTCGTGATTGAGAAAGTAAACTCAAAGCAGTTTCGAAGAACTATAAAAGAGGAACATTACTCAGTTTTACAAGAACCTCATTCTATTTTCGTTGGTCATGTTTCACCCTCTTCTGTTTCTGTTCAAAACATTGCTAATAGCATTCTTTCTTAATTGACTGAACCTGCATTTTCATTTCATGAACTCGACGTAATTGGATGTGATGGAACAGTTGTCAATTCAAGGTGGAAAACGGCTGTTATTTGCCAAATTGAAAAACAAATTAAAAGGACAATACAGTGAGGTCTGTGCCTCTTACACTTTAATAAATTGCCATTCCGGCATTAGTTTTTTTACATTTAGATGGTGAAACAACTGGGCCAAAATCATTTACTGGTCGGATTGGCACACAGCTCAGTAAATGTGAGAAAATACCAGTGGTAAATTTTGACAGTGTTGAGTATGAGACTCCAGGAATTGACCGAAAAATTTTAAGCAAAGATCAATAGTACCTGCTGGACATAAGCTCCGCTATAAAATCAGGAAGCTGTCCTTAAGATTTAGCTGTTCGTGAACCTGGAACACTTTACCATTTAAGATAATTAACAACAGCGAACAGAGTTCTCCGATTGTATTTAAGAATCGTAAACCCAATAGATGAACACAATAACTTAGTATATTTTATTCTAAAATCTTATATGCCAGTATGGTTCATATAAAAAAGTAAGTATTTCACATATGGATCAAAACATGTATTTGAAGGTATAGAATGGTCTAGATTTCTGCCAGAAAACTTGCTAAAAGTCATTGACTGAGTAAGTGAGAGAAACGCATTTTTTGCCCATCCGGAAAACTTGCTTTTAAGTATGACAGTAGATGCAAGGGATCATACAAGAGAGTTAGGGTTCAGAAGAATTATAAAGTCAAGAAACTTAACTTCTAAGAGGACGTCAATAAGGAGTTTCCGAATACCTAAGATTGATTTCCTAGCTACAGACTACACCGAAATGATTCCCTGGAACACTGTTACACTTTCAGCTCAGCCTTTGCTGCGGAGATTTACCGATCTCGACATTTGATCTAATTAGGTGAAACAGCGGCTGAGTGGAACTTTGAAAATTATCATGTAACACCCAAGCATTAGAACGATGAGTGAAGTTGGTAACTGAGGTGTCACAAAATGTCGTTGGTTCCAATTCCAGGATGAAAATTTGTCTTTTTCTAAGTGTTTTTATAAGTGTAATACACTACTAATAAATTGTAAAATGTATTCCTTTTCCATTTATTTATCTTTTCTATAATTTTCTCTATTGAAATATGACTATAGGTAGTTGTTATAGAAGTTACTTGAATTTTCTCCATGTATTGGAAAAGTTATGAAAATCGTATATTTTTTCAAAGTTTAGGGTCGTTGCGCTACCGCCAGACGTAAACAAAAAATATATTTCTATTGCATTTCATTTATCTACCATAGAGGCAAGATTTCATCACTGTAGCGTTTCAAAGAAAAAATATTTTTTCCGGCCCACCCTAGTGTGCAGCCCAAACGGCTTGTCCGATTTTTTAAAAAAAAAATCATTCACTTTTGATTGAAAACGTCTTATTTGGACACGGTTTCCCCTATTACAGTTTGTTGTAACTCTGATAGTAACTCAGTTAGCCTATGTCATTGGACTTTTGAGACACCCTCTATTTTAAGTTCACATTCCTCAACAAAATTTGCAACGACAAGAGATTTTGAACTGAATAATAACAATAATTCCCTGCTTTCAGACGCCATTTAATTTCTTTGTGGATAAGGTTTTGTTCTGTTAATATTGATCCTAGATATTTGAAAGTATTCACTTTATCAAAAGTATTATTCGATATTTTAACGCATCCATAGTTTGCCGTATTACGATCTCGGCGAACCTCCATGCATTTAGTTTTCTCTGCATTTACTTCTAAACCCATGTCTCTGCAAGCGTTTAGCAAGACCTCTGCATTTCTTTCGATTGTCCTCCTATCACCCCTAACAGATTTATAGCATCAGCACACGCCATAACCTTGTGAATACCATTCAGCTCTAGGCCCTGGTTGCTATCTTTGATTTTCTTTATAGCGTACTCGAGAACAAAATTGAAAAATAATTGCAACAACTCATCTCTTTGTTTCAGATCATTCTCAACATGAAAGCTCGTGGATAGTTGTTTTCCTACTTGGACTTTACTTTAGGACTCACTTAAACACATCTTATTTAATCTAACTAGTTTTTCGGTATTCTAAATTTTGCTCTAGGTTGAAATATCCGTGTGATTATATGATGGAGTAATGCCGATAAAACGTGTGAGGGAGCCTAGATCAGGTAACTTGTGCTCACTAACATTATTTTAAATATTAAACATCATACATATTGTAAATAAGTTTATTTATTTAATACAATCACCCAGAGTTATGATTTTTCTATTGCTTGTTACAGATACCTGGAAGATGGACTAGGTAAACGAACCGAGGAAGCTGGTTAGATGAACAGCTTCAGAAGGCTACAGCTTTTGTCGACAAAGGGCATTCAGTAGGAGCTGCTAGCAGACAGTTCAACATTCCATGCACTACACAACGAGACCGAAAATTGAGTGGAGCAAGAGGTCAACCAAAACTATGCCATGGTCCTGTGTTTTCCAGTGCAGATGAACAATTACTCACTGAAAGTATAGAGCTCATGGACAACCTCTTTTATGGATTGTCACCATTAGAAGTACGACGAGTTTCGTTTGAGTATGCAGAAATGAAGAAGATCCTCCATATTTTCACAAACCATTCATCTTGCTGCTTCTGTTCTGGCAAGGTTTCTGAAGTTTCGAAAATTTGGTAAACAATAGGTAAAATCTAAAATTTTGTAAATTTTCAATAGAATCGTAGGCCCTATCGGAGTGATGCGGAAAAGTTGCACCTACATGTAGGTATTATCTTTGCGAAATTTCAAAACCGTAAACTCATATCTTATGTTGTGGCAGGGGGCGCAAAATTTTGAAAATTCGTTGAAAAATTTACAACATTTATCTTTTCTATTACTTTTTAATACTATACATTTATCACAGAATCTTTCATGGTAGTAACGAAAAGTTGCGTTTACATATATTTAAGAACTATAATAAATTTCAGAACTCTGGGATAATAAAGGAACAGGCATTTCTGACCGATCAAAGAACAAAGCGACTAATATGTATCGGCCCGGTCGATGTTCAAGAAACGAGGAAAGTTCAAAAGCGTCTCAATAGAAAGTAAAATGGTTTTCTTTGTAATTCTGAAAGTAATGCCTCAATCAGCTTGTTTCATGGTTCATCGTTATCGGACCAGGATATGCAATTCACAAGAACAAATTCAACATCCTCAGAGGAAGAAGACGCAAACAAAATGGAGGTGGACGTCGGTACAAGTGCACGTTTCTTGCCTCGAACAGCGTCGTCCCAAATGGTACTGAAGCTTACACATACCGCCATATAAATTCAAAAGTTCGGGGTATTGCTTCACGCTATTGCTGCAATAGCCACAGGTGTTTTGCACGACGTAGGCCTAATCAGCAGATCGGATACAACGTTAGTGGTTGACAAGAGCAAAATAAAATAAATAAATAAAAAAAAAAACGATCTCGAACTATGAAAAAACTTAAAAGTGAGAGTTTGGAAAACGCATGTGGTCCTATTTTAGGTCTTTACTTTAATGGTCGACTTCATAACACATTGTCAAGACAAAATCTTGGCGAGAAGTACTTCAGAGAACATTAATAGAAGAATATTATTCTCTTGTGAAGAACCTCTTTCCACGTTGGACACGTTACACCTACCTCTAGATCCAGTCTGGACATTTCGGAAAGTATTATCAACTATATCACAACAGAGGTGCTTGGAGCTCTCAACAGCTTTATTCTACTTGGTTGTGATGGAACACCGGTGAATACAGGAGTCCATAATGGAGTACTGCGCCGCCTTGAATTGAAGTTAGGCAAACCTGTTTAATGGGCTGTTTGCCTCCTTCATTTTAATGAATTACCCCTACGTCACTTGTTCCAGTTCTTTGATGGCCCCACTTCTAGCCCTTGTTCTACTCTGGCAGCATTGGAAAGTCTTTGGACGGCTGCGAACAGCTTCAATTAGTAATATATGAGACAATTTATTCTGCCTTGCCTTCAATCGAACCATCCATTGCTAGCAAGGATCAAAAACATCTGATGGATATTGTTTTTGCCGTTTCCTGATAAATCTGTTCAGCAGATTTAGCAAAACGCGATCCAGGGCCACCAAACGCTTCTCGCTGGTTGACAATAGCGAACAGGATCTTACGGCTGTATGTTTCCACAACGAAACCTTCGTACAGCCTAAACACCATAGTGGAGTTCATTATGAGAGTGTATGTTCCGTATCAAAGTCTAACATTCAATTAAGGATGGAGCTCGACACGTTCACCAATTCATTGTGACCTCTAGATATTTGGACAAAACTCACCTCAACGTAATCGACAATGTGATTTCGGGAAAGGTTTTCGTTGCACCTCCAGAAAACATTATGGTTGCGATGCTAATTGATGAAAGAGCATATTTCGAGCACTTGCGTTCGAAGAGTTATAAAAGCCAGAGCCAGAGAATTTGAAGCAACAGGTGAATCTGATGGTGTTCGCAAATTAAACATTCCTAAAATAAATTTTGAAGCTAAAGACTACATTTACATGATCAACTGGCAGGCAACCCAAGTGATCCCACCACCAGTCTTGAATAACATAACATCCCAGGATTTGCAAACCGTGTTGCAAGAAGAGGTTCCAACTGAATGCTCATTCACTGACTTCCCATGCCACACGCAAGCTGTGGAAGGAACTGTGCAACTAGTTACGGAGGCCTCCATGAAAGTTTTCGGTCATGGAAACTGTGACGACTTCATTCGGACTACCTTGAAATCCAGAAAAAGTATGACATCATTCAGGTTCAAGGGTCAGTATAAAATGTGAACTGTGAAACCTTCGCGAAAAAATTTCACAAACTTAAAATTGCAAGTCCATAAGTTTTATAAGGTATTCGTTTATTTTTCTGCTTGTTAAAACATAAACACTAACATTCTAATCTGTCAGATATTTGTATGAATGAAAGATTTGAAATGTAATAACTCTGAAGTTATAAAATGTTGCTGCTTTACTTGAAACAAATGAGTTATTGTAATTTAAAAAAATATGGTTTATGTACTAGTAAGAAAAAATATGCAAGTTCAGGCCAACTGCAGAAGAGAAAATGTTATTCTACGGTTCTGAAACTTTCTATAGTAGTTAAACATATGTAAACGTAACATCTCATTACTACCATGAAATATGATGTGATAAATGTATAGTATTTAAAAAAAATTAAAAAGATAAATGTTGTGAAGTTTTCAATGAATTTTCAAAATTTTGCACCCCCTGCCAGAACATAAGATATGATTCTAGGGTTTTGAAATTTTTCACAGGTTATACCTATACGTAGGTGTAACTTTTCAGCACTACCGCGAAAGAGCCTAAGATTCTATTCAAATTTACAAAATTTTAGATTTTGCCTATTTTTTTTACCTAATTTTCGAAATTTCATAGGCCTTGCCAGAACAGAAGATATTATCCTAAGTTTCTGAATTTCTGCAGGGGTAATACTTACATGCAGGCACAACTTTTCCGCACTACCGCAAAGGGATTCTCAAATTTCGAATTTTTCGACCCCCCTAATAAATAATATTATATTATGTTACTGAAAGATAAAGCAAACACATCTGCAGAGGAAACATGGTAATAATTTTCATAGAATTCAAATATCGAGCTTCAATCTCAATGTATCAGTTTGCAATTTCAATGTAACTTGCTCTTTTGTCTTTCTTTCTTGATTTTCCTTCTACATCTGTTAGAAAATTTGAAGAAACTCGTTTCCACCTTTAATGATAAGGAACTTGTTTGTGACAAAGATAAGACTAGTTTTCATATCAAAACTGTGAGAACTATCTAAATGGAACAGGCGTTCTCTACTGTTCGAGAATTGAGTTCTTGTATTTGACAACATTCAAGCAATTCATGCTGGGATTTGTTTGGCCATTTGCTTTAGTACTGTTTATGTGATGTTAAACTAATGCGACCTAAACATGATTTATAAATGTAGTATTCAAATATTAGGTCAGCTTTGTAAATTTAACCACCATCATCATGAAGTCTGTTTCCAACTTGAAATATTAATTTTAAATACTATCGTTATGACAGACTTTTTCGCCACTCGAAACTTGCCACCCCGTGCAGAGGCACATGTACATATGGTAGAGCCGGCCCTGGGTCCACTAATCCTAAAGCCCCCAAACTTCACAACTCTATTAAAAGAAAACACTTTTGTGTTCTGTCAGCACCAGGGCTGCTCTCGTGGGGGACTTCCAGGCCCTTATCCCATCTAGTATTAGTAACTCGATATACATTTGTACTTTTTAAATATAATTATCTAAACAAGCTGCACTGTCTTTACCAGATGAATGATTGCTTTATCTTAAAGATTTGATCTGATACTATATTCTGAACTCTCTTTCCTTTAGAAACAATTTCGTTCTGTAATTATTGTGAGAATATAAGTAGAAGTACTTGAAAAATACTTATCGTTTTCTCGGGTATAAAATAACATTAGTTCAACGCTACATAAATCTAGTGCTTTGTAGTGTTGGACCCTTCCTCCACCCTAATTTGGGACCGGGTTCCCTACCAATAAAACTTCCTGGGCTCACGCCTGTTTCTTATAATCTAATCCTACTTTGATTACTAAATGTGCCAAATTTCCAATTTTATGACAAAATCATCTTTCTTTTTTAAATGTCCAGTACCTTCAGAAATGTATGTTGAATTAAAGTTTCCTACCTTAAACTTTTCCAAAATACGATCTAATCCAGAAAGGTCATCTCCTGAGTGACCTCTTTCCAGATCATGACCTGAGCTTGGGCAATCAAACATATGTTCTGTGTCACACATGCAATCTTGCGCAGCTTGATATTCGCGGCTGAAAGCAGCAGTGTTTTCGAAATCCTCTAGGCAACCATCTTCCGCTACAATAAATAAATAAATAAATAAATAAATAAATGATAAATTGTGGTAAAGTCAGTAAAGAAGATCACACAAAAATTACGAATGAATGAATTTATGCCCAATAACAATACTCTAATATTAATATGCAATCACACACCAACTATGTGGGGTCTTAAGCTCATTAATATTTCGGAGGATTTAACCAAAAAAAAAGTTACATAGGATGACCAAAAATCCTCCTACATTTTAAAGTCTAATACAACAAACCGCATTCCAGGTAGAAACTTGCTTGTTCAAACATATAGATTAATATTGAAAACAGTTTGGGTGAAATAGCTAAAACTGCAGGCCTTCTTCTAAAATCCATCTTATACTCACCCTAGGAAGTGCAATAGCTGCAACATGTTTCCTTGGAGAACGTTTCGGGTAATGTAAAACATACCATCTCACAGCCTCAACACTCTCAGGATGTGTACGAGCATTTTTAGGTAGGCTAGATAAGTTTATTTTTTTTAAAAAAAAAAAAAAACTCTAAACCTGATATTTAGAAATTCTCGACTCAGTGCTGCTTCTGCAAGACTACAGCTTTAGAAAAATATTTTGCCTGCTTAAGCGCGACGAGCTCCTCACCAAAGCAAAATGACGACTGAAAATAGCAGGAAAATGGTGAGCGGAAGCGACAACTCCCACTCCTCCCTCCCCTCCACTAAAAGTGCTACAGTTTATCAAAAAGTGAGAGGTTTCCTTGAGCATTATTGATAATATAATAACTGTATTGCCAATTGGTAAATTATTTCAACACACAATATAACAAGAGTAAATCAAATCATAATAAAGAAATTGATTTCAATACAATTGATTGTTTTTAATAAACAAATTTCTATATGTTTATATAAATTTCTATATGTTTATATATAAACAAATTTCTATACTTTCCCTCTTAATCAATTTTCAAATATTGGAGGGTTTTTTTTGGTCACTCTGTTAAACTGATACCTGATAATGACAACATTGTCGGCTTTATATGCTCTATCATACCCCTGAGATTAAATTGATACCAAATAACAACAAGACTCTAGGATTTATATACCCTAACATACCTCTAAAGTGAATCTGATACCAAACAACAGCAACAACATTCAAGCCTTTATATATCCTATCATACCTTGAGTTTAAACTGATACCAAACAACAAGAACAATCTAGATTTTATATACTTTATCAGTCCCCAAGTATGTGAGGTATATACCCTCTCATACTCCAAGTATATAAAGTTTTAACCTTAAGTATGTTTCGAGGTTTAATCACAAAATCTCAAGAAATTCTAACCTCAACACATTTTTTATATATATAAGATGCGACTCCATGCGAGATATGTGCAGCCACCGTTAATATCACCGTTATCCGTTAAGATGTTAACGGATTGACTCCATTAACGAACTCGGTCGACATAATTACATGAAAAACAAATTATCGTTGTATTATAGGCAACCAACATTTCTTTGTTACTGTGGAGGTTGCATAGAAGCTAGAGAATGTTATGGATCTTAAATGAAATTTCAATAGCCACCGTTACTCTTTAAGATGTTAGCGGATTGACTCCATTAACGAAAAAGTTCAACAATTCAGCGTATGTTTAAGAGTTATCGTGTGGATTAACGGACAGACAGATGTACGAACATTACATTCTTATAATGCCTAGGCGTGATCCTAATAGTAAACATATCTAAGAGTTTGTTTAGCTGTAATACTCATTGCGCTCTCCTTTCTACTTTTTTCTTTTTTTAAAAAAAAAAAATTAAGTGGACCACAAGAATAACATAGGAAGAGCGTTTAAATAACTTTGCACCGATGGTTTTATTATTTTTATTTGCAATATGACTATAAAATTTTAGGTGAACTTACTGGCTTTAAAATGGTAATAATTGTCGTTTTCTATTATTTACACCATTGTTTCCTATTATTTATACCTATTATTTACATCGTTGTTTCCTATTATTTACACCGTTGTTTCCTATTATTTACATCTATTATTTACACCGTTGTTTCCTATTATTTACACCGTTGTTTGCCATTATTTATACCATTGTTTCCTATTAATTACACCGTTGTTTCCTATTATTTTCACCTATTATTTAAACTACAAGGAACATCGAAGTACACATCAGGACCCAAGAACGATCTGTAATGGAACTCCTGTTCAAAACCGGTGATCAGCCAAATCAATTCATACAAAATTACTTCCGGTTTACGATGATCACACACAGGACCGCGCTACTATCCAACGTTGGTTGCTACGGTTTTAATTAAACCTAGACTTTCCATATTACTTTGTAAACACTTTAAATTACAGTTTTACGGATACGTGCTGAACATAGTAGAAACATACTGTAATTAATTCTTACCGCATGAGATTGTACATACTGATCTGTGCTTCTGACAGGCGAGTGAGTTACCGAATGTATGAATCTATTCACTTGAATACTGCTTATAAGTAAATTACACAAACTGTTAGGTTGTCTAAACATTATTGAGCCTTTTTCCGGATAAAGTGAAGAATACATTTATTGTAATTCGAAACTAAATCATGAAACCATGGGCGCCATTTTGTTCGATGACCTGTCATTTCTCCGACATCATATTCTGTCACTATAGAACTTTTGTCGCTTCCGGCAGGCCCGTTGCCAGCCCAAATATGTATGGGGGCCGGTAAAAGTTACGGAAGCCAGTCCAACCATATTATAGTTCATTTGCAAGCCGACGGTGAAAATTTTAGTGAGCCAGTAAAAATGTATGACTACAGCCCGTTGTGCACCCCATGGATATTGGCCTGATTTTTCTAGTAAAAAAATGTGACTCTTGGTTTCCACAGGTCTCCGTACACTAACTCTCAAAATCATTTAGAGAGTTCTACAGAGAAAGAAAGACATAATAGTCTGATTGTGCCAGGCTATACATGCATTAAAAATCCTCCCAGCCAAATTGTCTCAATTTCTGATGGATCGCTAAAGTTGTACGGGATTTGGTGTTGTCAGCATAGTATACGACACCTTTTCTGTTAACCATTTTCTTTAAATTGCTGGTTGCACTTACATTAATAATATGAACAGTACAAGTCCCAGTCTATCGTTCGTCCCCATGGCTTTAGTTCGTGATGTGTGATACCCTTCCAATCCCACCAAAGGCACAGAACAACCTTCGTGGATGTCGTATGGGTTTTGCCACAAACTGTGAAACTACTTCTTGTCTCGACCTCGATCTTCCTCGCACATTGTTGCCGTCCAATTCTCATCACTCGTGATTTCTATTTTAAATATGTCCTTGCTGGCGCTGCTGTTGACGTGTGTTTTCAATTACCTCCCTCGATAGAGGAGAGACTAGTTTCTGTGGTCGAGATTCTTCAATGGTTGGATGCGGACAGCGTTGCCACATTGAACTATTTCAGGCTTCGCTGTGTACTGTTTTCTTAGCCATTCTAAGTAGCCTACGATCTTCACTCGCCAAGACGAAAATGCATGAGAAAAACTGGATAGGAGGTATTCTATCAAAAAGAGGTCGAACAAGACGGACTGTTAGAGGGTGAGCCGATGTTGTACCAACGTATTTTCGAGGGAAATCTAGCTACAAGATAAGTATTAATTAAATAAATAGCGTCATTAATTTCAGTGTCATATGATCTGACTGAAAAAGAACATTTACTCGATCGAATTTCTATCTATTCGATCGAGTAAATGTTCTTTTTCAGTCAGATCATATGACACTGAAATATTGAGCTATTTTTTAAAAATCTTTTTGTAGCTAGATTTCTCCAAATAGTTGGTCACCATGGCTACTTAACAGTCCGTCTTGTTCGATTTTTGCTAGAATATTATCCAGTTTTTCTATGATTTTCGTCTACTGGGAGTAGAATTTCTATGATTTTCGTCTACTTTACAGTAATGTACAGTCATTTGTGTCGTTTTGAAATAAAATTGTAGACTACAAGATAACACAGTTTTGCAGGAAATTCCCTCATTTTCACAGCGCAATACCTTACGGTCGCTAACAGATGGCACTGGAGCGGCTCAGGATCACAAAGACCTGTTACGTCAATTGCTTTCGTCTTATGTGTTAAAATATTAATGAACATTTTAAAAAAGATATATATTAAAAGAGCAAACTCATTTTAAGTATCCTCGTTGCTCTTAATATTAACAACGAATGATTTATGTAATGAATACTGCAAAATATAAATTTTATACCTCATTTTATAAGAATTTTATTTCGCGAGCTGCTAAAATTGGAATTTTCTTTATTCACATACACAAAAAATGGGTAAAACAAGAGGAAGTATAGAAGTCATTCCCGCTTAGAATTATTATTAGAATGTTTAACACAAAAATAAAAGCAACAATAGATAGAGTCGTGTTTTTGTAACAGTTATCAATCTGCTCAAAACAACTCAATAATTGGCCAAGGTTCCTGGAAATTTGTGCTGTCGCCTTCTACAATGAATGAGCAGATATATGTTGTAAATTGTTGAGATTTTTAGTAGGGCAATATGTACTAATTTTCTTTACCGACCTTTTGAGTTCTTTTACCCAAGGTGACCAGAACTTTTACTTTCAAAAACGGGACGCATACGAATCGGCGACCGGGGGGCGTGACTACCACATTGCATTTTGGGACTCAGCAGTGTTTTCAATTTAAAAAAATACACAAGTAAGAATAATAACACAGCGTTTCTAACTTAAGTACTACCCAACAATACTTTTAACTACTTCAACACTCAGAATTCCCACTCAATTCCCACTTGAACCACAGAACACTCAATTCTCATTTGAATATTCAGAAGTTCTAGGCACGGTTGAACCTTCCCAATGCAGGGGCGGATCCAGGACCGACTTCTGGGGAGGGGCGGTAGGTTCTCATACTGCTATTTTTAAGGGTTCCAAACTTTGGGATGGGTTTTATTTATATATATAAAATAAGAAAGTTTCCTCCTCTGGGGGGGGGCGATTGCCCCACTTCTGGATCCGCTCCTGTCCCAATGAGTGTTGGTACGGAAGAGTGTAGAATTAGCATTGACCATTTATATTTTGAATAATAATTACGGGACACCTGGGTCATGTTTGCTTAAAAACGGGACATTTAGGCGTCCCGTTTCAGAATCAGAAAAAACCGGGACAACGGTTGAAAATAAGGGACTGTCCCGGCTAAAACGGTCTGGTCACCTTGCTTTTACCACAATTTCTTTCGCACCAAATATTATTTAATTGCTCTTTCTTAACCTGGAATATGCAAGTGTAGGCAAGTAGAAATGCTCTTTACCATTTCAAACTATAAAAGCTGTATATAAAACTCTTTTCTAAAAGAATTATGTTTTTGTTACTATAATTTGATATGATAGTAAATTCAGAGTACATTACACTATATAGAACTAAATTTTGCTTCTATTGTTGCTCAACAATGCTGAGGGGAAAGGGGACTCAGGAATCCCGTCAAGCCAATAGGCTTCGACATTATAATGCACACAGGAGAAATAATGTATGAACAAAGAAAGTGGGACTAAAAGTCCCGACAGTCGGAAAAGGGTTAATTAAATATTCGAGGAATCCATTAAAATGCATAGGTTATTTAAAAAGATATAAAAGATACGGACCACCACACTGAACTTTCTCGTTCTTATTTATTAGATTAAATTAGGTTACCCTTCAGTTATTATTAAAACATTTATTTACAAAATACGAGCTAAAGCATAATACGTGTAGGTACTTTGGAGAACTTCGAAAAAACCTCACATCCAAGACTAAAATACTAGTTATCGATTTTTCACTTGGAATGAAGTGGAAGAAATCTTTAAGTTTTACGTCCCACTCTTATGCTGGCTAGACTAAAGCAGACGATGATGTTAAGAAATGAATGAAATGAAGAAAGTGGAAGAAAACGGGAGAACCCCGAGGAAACCCATGCACATGATGTTTGCACACTACGAAGTTTACTTGGCGTGAGCTGGGATCGAACCAAGGACCGCATGCACCAGAGGTGAAGGCTCTACCGCTGAGCCAACGCGGCCCCTATTTTTTCACTTTAAATGACATGTTCCATGCTGTAGAGTTAGTATTCTGTTTATTTGCAAAAGTTGAAAAAATTGTTTAAATATTTTTTTATTTTAAAAAATCTGAAAAAACATCCCAAATACAAACTACCCCTTGTGGACATTTTGAGAAAAGAAGAGTTACGCCAAATTAAAGGTTTGTTTATGAAATACGTGTATAAACAAAATGAACCGTGCGAACCTGAAGAAACCTGTCCGAGAAATAAAAATACCTTCAAGCATAAACCAGAGGCAGATTTATCCTAGGGCCGAGTTTTTTGATTATTATTTATATATTTTTTTTTTTTTGAAAGTTTACAATAAATTCATGATATATTTATGACAGTCTGGGCTCTGGTTGACCATCCAGTTGTTATTTTCTAGGTCCACCTGTGGAATAAAGTACCTCTTGTGGACATCTTGAGAGAAACGACTTACGTCATACTATAGGACTGTTAATGAAATATTTTATTTTTGAATTATGAAAAACTTGTCTGAGTAATTTTTGGTAAAGCTGCATGTAAAAATAAATCTCTTCAAAGTTGACTACCTCTTGTGTGTTTGTGAGTTTTCATTATTTTTAAATAAATAGTTTCAGGCAAGGGCGCCTCTCAGGGGGGTAAGGTGACGCGCTTGCTCCCCTTAAGTAGAAATTGTACTTGGGAATATCGAAAGCCCAATAGAATTTTTACATTAGTTACAGCAAAATTTGAAACTATATTTGAAACGTTGCTTATACTTGCCCCCGCTTGGAAACCACAACATGGGCGCCCTTGGATTCAGGGGGATAATATAAAGTTATTAACATTTTTTTATGGAATATGAACAAAATCAGCTGAGCAATTTTTGAAAAAATTGGTTGATTAAAACGCCCTTAGAATAAACGACCCCCTGTGATTTTTTTTCAAGAGAAATGATTTATGAATATTTTAGCGTTATTAACGAAATATATAAATCATGAACGAAGTCGTGTGAAATTTGAGAAAATCGTTCGATAAAATCTCATCATCACAAATAACTTTCAATTTTGTAATTTTCCAGAAGAAATGTTTTGCGTCACATTATAGAGTAATTGATGATTTTTTTTTTTTTTATTTATGGAAAATATGAAGAAAATAGCCAGGGACGTATATTCAAGAAAATTGTGTGAAAAAGATCATCCATAGAAGCTCCTTATGGATTTTGTCAATAAAAAATGACAGATCGAGTTATAAGATTCTTAATGAAATATTTATTTATATTTTATAAACAAAATCCCTCTGAGTTATTTGTGGGACAATTATACAAACAAACAAACAAACAAAAAGAAATACTTGCAAGAATAAACTACCGTTTTGATTTCCCCTAGAAAAATACTTACATTACAAATACTCAAAAATAAATAATAATTAAAATATTTAATTAAAATAAATAATAATAAATAAAATAAATAATAATAATCTTTGTCAATTTATTTTGGGTATTTTATTGAGCTGAGCGAAGCGAAGCTCTTATACTCGGGTTAGCCGTTTGGTTGTCCGCGAACTCCTCCTAGACCGTTTGGCCGATCTCAACCAAACTTAGCACGCTGATAGAGTATGTCGTGCTGAGTGACAACATAGGTCGAAATCAAAAATCCGATGTACCATCGAGGAATAATCACCGAAAAACGCTTCCTCCTAGACCGTTTGGCCGATCTCAACCAAACTTAGCACGCTGATAGAGTATGTCGTGCTGAGTGACAACATAGGTCGAAATCAAAAATCCAATGTACCATCGAGGAATAATGACTGAAAAACGCTTACTCCTAGACCGTTTGGCCGATCTCAACCAAACTTAGCACGCTGATAGAGTATGTCGTGCTGAGTGACAACATAGGTCGAAATCAAAAATCCAATGTACCATCGAGGAATAATCACCGAAAAACGCTTACTCCTAGACCGTTTGGCCGATCTCAACCAAACTTAGCACGCTGATAGAGTATGTCGTGCTGAGTGACAACATAGGTCGAAATCAAAAATCCAATGTACCATCGAGGAATAATGACCGAAAAACGCTTACTCCTAGACCGTTTGGCCGATCTCAACCAAACTTAGCACGCTGATAGAGTATGTCGTGCTGAGTGACAACATAGGTCGAAATCAAAAATCCAATGTACCATCGAGGAATAATGACCGAAAAACGCTTACTCCTAGACCGTTTGGCCGATCTCAACCAAACTTAGCACGCTGATAGAGTATGTCGTGCTGAGTGACAACATAGGTCGAAATCAAAAATCCAATCTACCATCGAGGAATAATGACCGAAAAACGCTTACTCCTAGACCGTTTGGCCGATCTCAACCAAACTTAGCACGCTGATAGAGTATGTCGTGCTGAGTGACAACATAGGTCGAAATCAAAAATCCAATGTACCATCGAGGAATAATGACCGAAAAACGCTTCCTCCTAGACCGTTTGGCCGATCTCAACCAAACTTAGCACGCTGATAGAGTATGTCGTGCTGAGTGACAACATAGGTCGAAATCAAAAATCCAATGTACCATCGAGGAATAATGACCGAAAAACGCTTCCTCCTAGACCGTTTGGCCGATCTCAACCAAACTTAGCACGCTGATAGAGTATGTCGTGCTGAGTGACAACAAAGGTCGAAATCAAAAATCCAATGTACCATCGAGGAATAATGACCGAAAAACGCTTACTCCTAGACCGTTTGGCCGATCTCAACCAAACTTAGCACGCTGATAGAGTATGTCGTGCTGAGTGACAACATAGGTCGAAATCAAAATCCGATGTACCATCGAGGAATAATCACCGAAAAACGCTTACTCCTAGACCGTTTGGCCGATCTCAACCAAACTTAGCACGCTGATAGAGTATGTCGTGCTGAGTGACAACATAGGTCGAAATCAAAAATCCAATGTACCATCGAGGAATAATCACCGAAAAACGCTTACTCCTAGACCGTTTGGCCGATCTCAACCAAACTTAGCACGCTGATAGAGTATGTCGTGCTGAGTGACAACATAGGTCGAAATCAAAAATCCAATGTACCATCGAGGAATAATGACCGAAAAACGCTTACTCCTAGACCGTTTGGCCGATCTCAACCAAACTTAGCACGCTGATAGAGTATGTCGTGCTGAGTGACAACATAGGTCGAAATCAAAAATCCAATGTACCATCGAGGAATAATGACCGAAAAACGCTTACTCCTAGACCGTTTGGCCGATCTCAACCAAACTTAGCACGCTGATAGAGTATGTCGTGCTGAGTGACAACATAGGTCGAAATCAAAAATCCGATGTACCATCGAGGAATAATCACCAAAAAACGCTTCCTCCTAGACCGTTTGGCCGATCTCAACCAAACTTAGCACGCTGATAGAGTATGTCGTGCTGAGTGACAACATAGGTCGAAATCAAAATCCGATGTACCATCGAGGAATAATCACCGAAAAACGCTTACTCCTAGACCGTTTGGCCGATCTCAACCAAACTTAGCACGCTGATAGAGTATGTCGTGCTGAGTGACAACGTAGGTCGAAATCAAAAATCCAATGTACCATCGAGGAATAATCACCGAAAAACGCTTACTCCTAGACCGTTTGGCCGATCTCAACCAAACTTAGCACGCTGATAGAGTATGTCGTGCTGAGTGACAACATAGGTTGAAATCAAAAATCCAATGTACCATCGAGGAATAATGACCGAAAAACGCTTACTCCTAGACCGTTTGGCCGATCTCAACCAAACTTAGCACGCTGATAGAGTATGTCGTGCTGAGTGACAACATAGGTCGAAATCAAAAATCCAATGTACCATCGAGGAATAATGACCGAAAAACGCTTACTCCTAGACCGTTTGGCCGATCTCAACCAAACTTAGCACGCTGATAGAGTATGTCGTGCTGAGTGACAACATAGGTCGAAATCAAAAATCCAATGTACCATCGAGGAATAATCACCGAAAAACGCTTACTCCTAGATCGTTTGGCCGATCTCAACCAAACTTAGCACGCTGATAGAGTATGTCGTGCTGAGTGACAACGTAGGTCGAAATCAAAAATCCAATGTACCATCGAGCACTCTGCATTTGTCAGCACGCTGATAGAGTATGTCGTGCTGAGTGACAACGTAGGTCGAAATCAAAAAATCCAATGTACCATCGTGACAACATAGGTTGAAATCAAAAATCCAATGTACCATCGAGGAATAATGACCGAAAAACGCTTACTCCTAGACCGTTTGGCCGATCTCAACCAAACTTAGCACGCTGATAGAGTATGTCGTGCTGAGTGACAACATAGGTCGAAATCAAAAATCCAATGTACCATCGAGGAATAATCACCGAAAAACGCTTACTCCTAGATCGTTTGGCCGATCTCAACCAAACTTAGCACGCTGATAGAGTATGTCGTGCTGAGTGACAACATAGGTCGAAATCAAAAAACCAATGTACCATCGAGGAATAATGACCGAAAAACGCTTACTCCTAGACCGTTTGGCCGATCTCAACCAAACTTAGCACGCTGATAGAGTATGTCGTGCTGAGTGACAACATAGGTCGAAATCAAAAATCCGATGTACCATCGAGGAATAATGACCGAAAAACGCTTACTCCTAGACCGTTTGGCCGATCTCAACCAAACTTAGCACGCTGATAGAGTATGTCGTGCTGAGTGACAACATAGGTCGAAATCAAAAATCCAATCTACCATCGAGGAATAATGACCGAAAAACGCTTACTCCTAGACCGTTTGGCCGATCTCAACCAAACTTAGCACGCTGATAGAGTATGTCGTGCTGAGTGACAACATAGGTCGAAATCAAAAATCCAATGTACCATCGAGGAATAATGACCGAAAAACGCTTCCTCCTAGACCGTTTGGCCGATCTCAACCAAACTTAGCACGCTGATAGAGTATGTCGTGCTGAGTGACAACATAGGTCGAAATCAAAAATCCAATGTACCATCGAGGAATAATCACCGAAAAACGCTTCCTCCTAGACCGTTTGGCCGATCTCAACCAAACTTAGCACGCTGATAGAGTATGTCGTGCTGAGTGACAACATAGGTCGAAATCAAAAATCCGATGTACCATCGAGGAATAATCACCGAAAAACGCTTACTCCTAGACCGTTTGGCCGATCTCAACCAAACTTAGCACGCTGATAGAGTATGTCGTGCTGAGTGACAACATAGGTCGAAATCAAAAATCCAATGTACCATCGAGGAATAATCACCGAAAAACGCTTACTCCTAGACCGTTTGGCCGATCTCAACCAAACTTAGCACGCTGATAGAGTATGTCGTGCTGAGTGACAACATAGGTCGAAATCAAAAATCCGATGTACCATCGAGGAATAATCACCGAAAAACGCTTACTCCTAGATCGTTTGGCCGATCTCAACCAAACTTAGCACGCTGATAGAGTATGTCGTGCTGAGTGACAACATAGGTCGAAATCAAAAATCCAATGTACCATCGAGGAATAATGACCGAAAAACGCTTACTCCTAGACCGTTTGGCCGATCTCAACCAAACTTAGCACGCTGATAGAGTATGTCGTGCTGAGTGACAACATAGGTCGAAATCAAAAATCCAATGTACCATCGAGGAATAATCACCGAAAAACGCTTCCTCCTAGACCGTTTGGCCGATCTCAACCAAACTTAGCACGCTGATAGAGTATGTCGTGCTGAGTGACAACATAGGTCGAAATCAAAAATCCAATGTACCATCGAGGAATAATCACCGAAAAACGCTTCCTCCTAGACCGTTTGGCCGATCTCAACCAAACTTAGCACGCTGATAGAGTATGTCGTGCTGAGTGACAACATAGGTCGAAATCAAAAATCCAATGTACCATCGAGGAATAATGACCGAAAAACGCTTACTGCTAGACCGTTTGGCCGATCTCAACCAAACTTAGCACGCTGATAGAGTATGTCGTGCTGAGTGACAACATAGGTCGAAATCAAAAATCCAATGTACCATCGAGGAATAATGACCGAAAAACGCTTACTCCTAGACCGTTTGGCCGATCTCAACCAAACTTAGCACGCTGATAGAGTATGTCGTGCTGAGTTACAACATAGGTCGAAATCAAAAATCCGATGTACCATCGAGGAATAATCACCGAAAAACGCTTACTCCTAGACCGTTTGGCCGATCTCAACCAAACTTAGCACACTGATAGAGTATGTCGTGCTGAGTGACAACATAGGTCGAAATCAAAAATCCAATGTACCATCGAGGAATAATGACCGAAAAACGCTTACTCCTAGACCGTTTGGCCGATCTCAACCAAACTTAGCACGCTGATAGAGTATGTCGTGCTGAGTGACAACATAGGTTGAAATCAAAAATCCGATGTACCATCGAGGAATAATCACCGAAAAACGCTTACTCCTAGACCGTTTGGCCGATCTCAACCAAACTTAGCACGCTGATAGAGTATGTCGTGCTGAGTGACAACATAGGTCGAAATAAAAAATCCGATGTACCATCGAGGAATAATCACCGAAAAACGCTTCCTGATTACGTAGTTTAAGCTCGCTCAGCTCATTTCATTGCAACCGGGTATATCCATTGCATTCCTAGTAATATTATACAGTAAATTTGTTAACAGTATGATTTATGATATTGCATATATGCAAAACCGTTTGTAAGAAAACCGAGAATCTGTCGATTTTCTCTAATTTTTCTGCCATCCGTGGAACTTTCTTATTACAACTCGTTTGCATGAAGTGCTTTTTTTTTTTTTTTTTTTTTTTTTGATCAGAAGATCCAATATTTTTCAATCAAAAATTTTCTTGTAGATCTTGTATCTGGAGAACTACATATAGTGTAATCAAACCCAAACTATTACTTAAGTCAGTATGACGTGCTTATTCCGTAGAAAATACGAAAACTCAATTTAGGGGCCGTTCAAAAAACTTGTGACCCCTGATACAAAAACTAATTATTGGCAAGATCGCAATCTTTTGATCCATTTTTAGGTTTCCTAAAATTCTTAACCTCAATTGATATATTTAGATGCAAACCTAGGTCCCAGTCACCTGTAAGTTTAGTAATAAATAACTTAAATATTCCCTTGAATAACGCTCTGTGGCATATTTTGAAAATTACTGAGTTAGGATACTTTACAAAATATGACTGACGTATCGTAAAAGCGGAATACGGACAAAATCTCGGGGCCTAAACATCGCTGCCCAAAATCTCGCCGTGCCGAAACCTTGCTTGGCTAAAACCTCGCTGCCCAAAACCTCGCGGGCCAATATCTCGCCTGACTAAACCATGTAGTGTGCAAAGCCTCGCCGCCCCAAACCTCGCGTGTTCAAAACCCCGCGGAATAAAATCTGACCTAGTCAGAATCACGCCTCCCCAAAACCTCTCTGCCCGGAACCTCGTGGGCCAAAGTCTCGCCTGGTAAAAACCTCGTCGTTCAAAACCTCGCGGACTAAAATCTTGCTTGGCTTAAACATTTTGAGATGAAACCTCTCCATAAAATTTATCCAATGAGTTTCTTGATATGTAATTCTACTCTTATATTACTACTACTACTACTACTACTACTACTATTACTACTACTACTACTACTACTACTACTACTAATAATAATAATAATAATAATAATAATAATAATAATAATAATAATAATAAGAAGAAGAAGAAGAAGAAGAAGAAGAAGAAGAAGAAGAAGAAGAAGTAGGAGAACAACAACAGGAAAATACTTAAGTAACATGTTTACTTTAGAGATTAAAAGCGCAAAAATATTGATGGGTTTAAAATGAATCGACATATACATGTAAAACAAATTCACAATCTCCAATTCTAGAATTTGAAGTCTTGGGTGATTACATTGAATAAAACAAGCTACGAACTTTACATAACGTGTTCAGGACCTCAATACAAGGACAAGTTTATATGCGGTTTTGGTCGGAAACGCTTAATTATGTCGGTAGCGCTAATTAAAAGTAATTAGTGGGATTGATCATAGGGACTACCTGAATAAAAGAAACGTTAAACTTCACATGTGCGTTCAGGACCTCAAAGCAAGGAAAACACTTATGTTTGACTTTGATCGGAAACGCTAAACTACGGAGATAGAGCTAATTAAAGGTGGGACCGCGAAGTTTTGACCAGGCGAGAGTTTCGTAAGGCAAGATTTTGGGACGCGGGGTTTTGGCAAGGTGAGATTTTGGAACGCGAGGTTTCCGACGGCGATTTTTTAGCCAGCCAAGATTTTAGCCCACGAGGTTTTGGGGGATGAGGTTTTGGCCCGGCGAGATTTTGGGCGGCGAGGTTCTGGCCAGGCGATTTTTCAGCCAGACGAGATTTTAGCCCGCGAGGTTTTGGCCAGACAAAGTTTCGGTCCGATGTTCTGGCCGCGAGGTTTTGTACCCAAACCCGGGAAAGCCTCGTTTTTCCATTACCCAGATAGTGCACTATTACACTGGCAAACTCGGAATGGAACATTGTTATACATGCAAGTTTACTACAGCTTTCGTTGTTTTCTTGGTTTCATTGAAATATACCATTAAACGTCATTCGGAAAAATAGTTCAACTCTTTTAGCAGTGAGTTTTTAATACAGCTCGGTATTTAGACCAGTTGCACCTTGTAACAATAATATACTTAGTTATTTATTTGCTAAATGAACTGAATTTAATGTTTAAAATATACATATTCTGTCAGTGGCGTATTTACGATTTTGTTTCGGGAGGGGCTTTGCTAACTTTCGAGGTGGGGGGCCTTGCCTGGAAATGTGAAAATTCTGCAAGATATTTCATTTACTTTACTATACTAAGAAAGATTTCGGGGGGGGCTTAAGCCCGGAAGCCCCCCCTCTAAATACGCCACTGTATTCTGTAACAAGATTTAAGTAATAATAAACATTGTCTTCTGTATTGCATACCAGAATATCCAACTGGACAAGGGTTTGGAGGATTGCAATAGGCGGGTAAGACAGCGTCTGTTTTTACTTCCTTCTGATTCTTGATGGTGCCATCTGGTTTCAGACGTTGTTTTCCTTCACCAGCGCCACCTAGGAAAGAAGAAGAAAAGCTTTTGTTTAGCGAGAAATACAAATGTTTAATATACTAGCCACCAGGCCCATAGTCAGCCCAAAAACTTGAAGGGGGCGGCTGAAGTTAGGGGGGGCCAATCTAACCATATGATAGTTCATCACCATATTATAGTTCTTTTGCAAGCCTACTGTAAAACTTTTAGGGGACCAGGAAAAATTTAGGGGTGCCCGGCCCCCTAGACCCCCTGGATACCACTATACTTGTATCCCTACTAAAACCGGAAGTGGTAGAAACTTATTACTACTTTCAGTTTCAATACTGAATTCGCATAGTAAGTCTATTATACCTTCACAGTGTGAAACGAAACTCACTTTTAACATTTTAAGAGGCCTAATCATGGCGAAATTAAAATACCGCTAATTTTACAGTAATTATGTGATGCCTTCAAACAGATAAAATATATTCGAAATGTGGAACAAGAGCGCCCAAGATAATATTATTTTGAATGAGGTACCGTTATCACGAGTCACCTAGTAGCTTTCCGTTCGAAGCCATTTATAAACGCGAAAATAAATGCCAATTTTCTAAATGGCTGGATAAGTGAGTCATAATAACGGTATCACGTGTAAAATAATATTGTCTAGCGAGCTCTTGTTCCAGTTTTCGATTATCTTTCATCTAGTTGAAGTTATCACATAATTACTGTAATATTAGCGGAATTTTAATTTCGCCGTGACGGGTCCTCTTAAATACTTCTGTTTGGCTTCTATAAAAATAGACGGTAGCAAAACCTTGTAACTTACTGGTCTAGTAACTAACAAAGTCGCCACTTTTGTTAAATCCTGTGTTTGTGGTTGCCTTCAGGGCCGTGTCGGGGAAGATCAGCGCCCGGGGCGAGACTATACGACGGCACCCCCCATACATATATTCCAAGTAATTTTTTCTTTATTTTGCCCCTTTTACTCCCCATTTTTTCGCCCCCCTTACTTCGGCGCCCAGGGCCGTCGCTCCGCTCGCCCCCTCCCCAACGGCACGGTCCTGGTTGCCTTACCTGTCATGTACTGATGTCCAAAGAGCGAGCTGTGCTGAAGATACTCCTGGTCCCTGATGGTTGGATGCTGACTCTCTCCCAGTGAATCGTAATCCCTCAGGAACGGACTCTCCTCGTCCAACTCTTTATTTCGGCGAGGTGACAAAATAGCGTCGAGGGGCACCTCAGCGTCCATTCTGCTTACAAATAGAGATATTATAGAATAAATTGGTTAAATTAAGTAAAATATATCTTGCACATACTACTAACGGCCAAAAAAAGACAATATTGAAGAAAAGCTTTTGTTGTAAATTTACAAAAAAGCAAGGAAGAGAGCAGTTACAGTAGATATGCTGTGAGGACACTTCACTTTATGTTTTATATGGGCCTAGGGTAAGATTCTCATTGACGTAGTTTTAGAGTTTTCACTAGTTCACCTAGGTATTATTATATTATTGAAAAACATATCAAATTAAGGAAGTGTATAGTTTCCCCCTTGCTTACTCGGAAGTGTCGCCTCTGTGTGTGGCAGACCTTTTAAAGTTTTCATTATTAGATCATTAGTATCTAATGCTCTACCATGATTTGGATTATGAGGGATATCTTGGGGTCATCAAGGGCAGGGGGAAGTTAACTTTTTAGTGCATTATGCAGACATTGGACAAAATAATGGAAACACTTGTAAAAGTGGGATATATTTTCATTGTACCTGGTAACACTGAGCACTGCGTAAATTAGCCTCTCGTTTTTCTCTTATGTAAGGTAGTATGAACCGTGCACCGTTAGTGATATGAGGTAGTATCACTGTTGCCACACTTGGTACAATTGTACCAAATTCAGCCCCTTTTGTCATTCATCGGCCCGTTGGTACCACGCTGGCATTTTCAGCCCCTTTTGTGAAAAAGTTGGTACAATTCTACCCAATTCAGCACCATTTAACAAATACTTGTCACATTTTCAAAAGTGTCAGTAAGACTTTTCCTACATATCACGTTACTCATACTGTGTGATGTCATGAGGAGCGAACTCGGAGATGATTGATTTGTTTCTCGTTTTATATATATATATATGGCCATATTTTCATATATGGCCATAATACCGTTTTGGTTTATTGGTCACTTTGAAACAGAGGCGCGTTTGGTTTCCTTACAATACATACCGAGAAGATAACTGTTTTCTCTTTTAATTTGCAGCCTCTGTCATACTTCCTACGTGCGACAAAGGTTTCATCTACTTCCACGGATGTTTGGGGTCCTCCCAGTGGCGTAGCAATAGGGTAGGGGGCGCCCCAGGCTTTTAGTAAAAGAGAAGCAAATTATATAAATGGAGCCCCAAGTTTTCTTGCTCTTCATTTCCAAACATGGCAAGAATAAAAATTCCTGCTCACTTCGCTCGCAGTTTATTACATTTGCGTATCAAATTATTGGCATTACTGTTAACTCGTCGAGGTTATAGCACTGTATGATTAAGAAATTAATCCTCCTGTATTAATACGATACCAGTTCTATATTACATGTACTAAGCTTACTAACTATAAATAAAATTTCCCTGCGCAACACGCTTTCAACAATAACGACAAATTCTATGACCTATAACATCTGGAGTAAAACGAGTTAAAAAGTGTTATCATGAGGCACAGCACAATTGCCACGTACTTTGGCTACACAGAACCAAGCACAAACACCAAAGGTAGGGCAAACCGGGCAACTGCCCGGGACGCTAACGTCAGGGAGCGCCCAAACGAGCACTCCAAAATAAATTTTCGAACGTATTTTCTAACATCACTGTAATAAAATGTAAAGTTTAGGCTAGGACTAGGTGAGGAGGCAAAGACTCATTGACAGGGGGAAAATTTTGCCTTCGTCCGCTACTGACGTTGATTGAGATGACCTTGTGTTAAATGGATGAGGACGATACTGACCTATTTAGGCTCTAATCTCAACATTATTGGAGAGTAATAATTAGGTGATCTTCTTAAATACCGATTACAATATTACTTACAATATTTTTGTAGACGTGATATATATATATATATATATATATATATATATATATATATATATATATATATATACAGTGGCGGCGATTGAACGTTAGAAGTGGGGGGCAAGACATGATCTGAATATTTGTTTATCAATGTTAGTTTACCTGGTTGATGCTAACACTTTGTTTGACGAAAGGTTGTATAACTAATAGGATACTATATTTTTCACTTAAAATACCGTATATCGTATTTCATATTTTTTAAAGGAAATTGATAAGAGCAACGCAAGTGGGCACTAGCCCTTTGTATTGTTAAACAATAAAAGTGTAAGAAGAGATTTCTTCCTCACGAACATCTTAAAATTCTGTCTGAAAAACTGTGTGATCAGATTATTTAATAATAAATTTGCAAAACAAATAAATGGAAAGGATAATATTAACCATAGTAATGAAAAATGAGACTTATATTGCAAAAGTTACATTGAAACCGGGGATTAATGAACAACTTATATTTTTAATTCCACAATGCTATTAAATGTATGTTATTACTCTTAGAAAGACAGTATATACTACGAGCGTATGCTGCGACATTTGAAGAAATATTTTTGTAGCTTCTCGAAACATGTTCGTTGCCATTAGGTGCAGTTTTCACTTTCTTGGCATACATCTAAACTCAACAATACTTAGAATCACTCCACACTCCAGTTATACAAAATAATTCTGAAACCTAGAATTATGTTGAATTCACTAAATCTAATTGTATATACACTCGTACACCCCTAAACACACCACTTCACTCGTATATTACATTGAAAAACAATGGAAAGGGTAGAAGTTGTTTCTTATTACTCTGTTTTTATTCAATATTCCTTACTATTAGAAAAAAAGAAAATAAATTTTAGGAACTCTCAATTTTTATGCAATTAAAGAATAAATTGTGAAAGATTTTTTTTTTTTTTTTTTTTTTTTTTTGCGAAACATTATCTCAATTAGTTTCAAAGCGGCTGAATAACAACATTGTAAGAAGAAATGAAAGTACGCTGGAATTATTGCGCTCCAATATATTAAATTTTGGACCATTTTCCGTGGCAATTAAAACGCAATTCCTGTAGCTTTCTTAACACCACGGGAAGAGAAATAACCAATACGTACTCATGCAACGGCAAATATATGGTATCATTCTTTTCTATGAACCAGTAATATATACAATAACTTTACATTTCCAAATGAACTATATACATCAGTGGGCCACTTCAGAAAAGTAGGGGGCAACTGCCCCTTTTGCCCCCCCTAATCGCCGCCCATGTGTATATATATATATTTGCAGTTAGCGAATTTTTAGCCCTGTTTAGCGGAAAGAAAAATTTCGTGTTGGCAACACTGCCCAAAGCTAGCCAAATGTGGGATATGGCGCGTACGTGTAAGTTACAGATGGTCATACATTGGCCTATTATGTGGGTGAGGGGGGCACCACTAGGGATTTTGCCTAGGGGCACCAAAGACCATTGTTACGCTACTGGGCCCTCCTATTTGGATGTTTTTTTTTTTTAAATTAAAAAGAGCACTTTCTTGATTTGAACTCTTAGAAGAGGCGAGGGGGAGTGTTCTAGGACTTTATCTGTTTTAGCTTCGTGCTATAGAATCATGTATTACACTGGTATAAAATAATGAATTCGGCCCTTTTTGTTTCAATTTGGTACTTTTTTTCAGCCCACTCCAGAGCTAGGATTGTGGCAACACTGGGTAGTATGATTGCGGACGCTGTGCAAGAATGGCAAGCTACCAGTATGTTAAACAAGATGGAGTTTCAAAAAGATCTAATTGATGATGCTCGTTTAGCTGAAGAATCAGTGAACAAAATAACAAAATTATGAGTTGAAACACAAGACATGGTCTTGAACGCCATTACCACAGACACACTGTATGGTAAAACAGGGTCGGCGAAGCATAATGGTGATCAAAGGAGGAAGTTGCAGGATAGAGACCGCGGAGCTTGAAGTGTGTTGTGAGAAGGCAGAATAAAATAATGGCTGAGAAAGGAACAACAGATCTTAATCAAACTCTGAACATCCCAAGTCATGGAAAACAGTGAATCTGAAACCTTGTCAAAAGCTTTCTTCAGTTCAAATAGAGTTAAGCAGGATTGCCGTAAAGTACTATAGTGATTGGTGATGTAGTAGTTAAGGAGACGTAATAACTGATCATTAATGCTGATATTTGCTCGAAAACCTGCTCGATAACATATTTAGTAATCTATATATATAAAAGAGAACGTACAAAATCCTTTGTCCGCTCATCACGCTAATACGGATGAACCAATTTCTTTCATTTTTGGGGGGTTATTAGGATTTGGACCCTAGATGGTTTTTATCATATCACTTTAATTTTTAATTACCAGTGTCTTGAGATAATTGACCATTCAAGTGTCCATAACGTACAAATCCTTTGTTATTAGTTCATCATAGGTAAAAATAAACGTATTTATATGCAACCCGCATGACCGTGTCACTCGGCGGGTTAACATAAATGACAGGCGATATACAGCGGAAAATAGCTTGAATCTTCTGTTTAAAATTTTTTAATTGATTTGCTTATTTTTACAGACACTTTTACAATATGCCAGCACCGGGATGACCGCAGCGAAGCGGGGCGGGTTAACATAAATGACAGGCGATATAATGTTAAGATTTACTGCAATCTTCTATGGTTTTTATCATATCACTTGAAAGCGAAAAAGTAAAAATTATCTAAGTAACAAAGTTTATTGCGTTCCGGGGTGACCGCAGCGAAGCGGGGTGAACGCTGCTAGTAGGTTATATAGGTTAAGATGTGTATGTAATTGTTGTACTAGGAATTTTCTAAGATCTTGCTGAAACTTTTAGTCAATTGTATGGGCCAATATGAAGAGGGATTGTCAGCGGGTTTGTTGAGTTAAAGAAACGTAAGTAGTTTTGAAGTCTTCCATTGTAATGGTATATAGTCAGTGCGAAGAATGAATGTAAAGATGAGAAAAAGAATGTAAAAATACTGCGTAAGGACTTCCTTTCATATGACGGTATGAGACATTATAAGTGCCAGATGCAATGTTAGGTTTTCGTGCAATGGCTGCGCTGATGTGTTCTGGAGTGATGAGATTTGTGAGAGTGCGATTTGCATTGTTGGACCGAAGATGACAGGAAGAGAAGTCAAAGCGATCCTCTGGGTGATTTCGAACAGGATGTTCGGGAGTGAGTGGTGTGAAGATATCTTGAAGGTATGTGTCGAAGGCATTTGCTTTGTTAAGATCGCATTATATTAAAGAGTCATTAATGATGAGTGGGTATTAAGTTTTCGTAAATTTGTCCAAGAGAGCGTTGAGCAGTTTACAATACCGTGTAGGATGAGAGGTTTAGGAGAGAATATAGCAAGTTTTGACCTACTGCCGTAATCTAAAGGCTTTCACATAATTTTGAACTTTGCACTATTGTAGTACTTGACCTCCTTATCAACATACTAAAAGTCCCCTAAGATTGACCTTGAGCTTCGGCCGCCATATTGGAAAATGGCCACCGACAGGCACGTAGCCAAGGGGGGGGTCCAGGGGGTCCGGACCCCCCCCTTCGAGACCACAAATGAAATAAAAAATAAGGAAGGACGAAACAAAATGAAATGAGAAAAAGAAGGACCAGCGTTAAAAAAAGCTATAGGAAGCTTTTGGTTACTTTTTCTTATGAGGAGATTTGTATTACTTGCAATACGTGGTGGCGAGGTAAGCATAATATCCTGGAAGAGCCAGATAATTTGAAATTTCTAGAAATGTTACTTAATTCTCAGAATTTCTGCTACTAGGCAGGAAGATTTCAAGCTTCCGAAAACATAGTGCCGTTGTGTAACAGCGTGGACATTTTTTATCATAATTTTTCGTCATCGCATCCTTGCAGTGTCAAACATGATATTTCAAAAACAATTTTCTACTGCTCCTTTACCTGTCATTTGGAACAGACACTGGTTGACGGAATAATAAAAACAAAAATTTATATGGAAAGAAAATTCTGTTAACATTTGATTCAACAGAGAAAGGAACGCAGATATTGTAAAATATTTTACAAGACATTATTAAGTATGTAATTTTTATAATAGTTGAGGTCATAATGAAAGGAAAATTGTTATATTTGAATAAACAGAGGAAGAACGTAAATACATTATAAAATCTTTTTCAATAAGTTTTTTATTATTATTATTATTTTAATCGAGATTTCTTCATAGTTTGTTCTTAAAATCCTTACCAACATATCCTCTTTTTATTGTCCTAACAAACCAAAATATGTTGATAGTAAAGTAGTTTAGACTGATCGAGCTCCTGGGCCTTCAGAATTTCTTGTCACTTCCTCCCCCCCCCCGGTACGAAATCCTGGCTAAACGAACCAATATATGTTCCAGTAAAATAGTTTTCAATAGTCGAGTCCCTGGTGTGATGACCACAGTATTTCATGATTCGGACCCCCCCCTTCACGAAATCCTGGCTACGTGCCTGCCACCGATTTTCAGTTTTTGGTTGATAACTCCAGAATGAGCACAGATAGCGTAAACTATAAAGACTAATGATATGTAGAAAATAAAAAAAATACACATTTTGGTATATAATACATCTCTTTAGCTTTATTCGTTGAGCAGATATGAAGTTTTAAGTTATGGGAACTTTGTTATTTTGTGCCGATAGTACGGTTTCTCTGACAGAATTCAAACACTACAAATTGCATAATTACTCAAATTGTGCATTAAGATGAAGAGAATAAAATGCAGATTTTGGTGCATAGTATGTTATATATCTGTATCAGTGGTTTGTAAATCACATAGCAATAAATCAAGTGGCGATCAGTATAGTTTACAATAAACGTCTATTCAGTAAGTTTAGTTTTCTTGACAAACCTCTAACTTTGATATAGTATTTCTGCAGTGTTTATATTATTTTCAAAGATGCCACTACATGTTTATATCTAAGGATGCTAAAAATACATTATAATACAAGAATTTGTATTGACAATTATTATTAAAAGTATATTCTTTTGTCTATGCAATTTAAATATTAAATGCATGTTAATTTATCCTCATTTTCTTGTGAAGTAGGAATATCTGGATATTTATTACACGAAACACCCTGGCAATAACCACATATGGGCTAACAAGGTAACCACACACAAACGCAATTATTCTTACCATTATCTTTACAGTCACAAGATATTCTGTGCAATAACTCAGAAGACGCAAGTTCCAGGTCTGAGCAAATTGGCATCAATTTGTTGTGAGATTGTGTCGAACCCCAATTTGTAGGCTGTAATGAATTTCCTTTACATTCCTGCACCTGATGATATACATGGAAAGGATGCTGCTTTGCGGCTGCATTTGTTGGGGGTACGAGTACTACGAGATCAAATCTAAACCCTATGTTAGTTTAGCGGTGAGAAAATTGTACCCATAATAACGATACTCATCAAGGCTCTAGCTTGCCTTTTCGCAGGAGCAGGTCAAAACTCCCATAGCCAAAACTCCCACACTCAGAAAATGTCAAAACGCCCACACAAACGGTCATAACTCGCACACAAATGGACAAATCTCCCAAATCCACGAATAGTCATAACTCCCACAGCCAAAACTCCCACACTCACAAAATGTCAAAACTCCCACACAAACGATCATAACTCGCACACAAATGGACACATCTCCCAAATCCACGAACAGTCATAACTTCCACAGTCAAAACTCCCACACTCACAAAATGTCAAAATTTCCACACAAACGGTCATAACTGCCACAAAAAATGGACAAATATCCCAAATGCATGAACGGTCATAACTCACACAGCCAAAACTCCCACATAGGTAAGCGGTCATAAAGTCCCAACGGTCATAACTCCCATACAAACGGACAAAATTCCACGCATAGGAACAGTCACAATTCTCACATAAATGGACAAATCTGCCACACAAATGGACAAAACTACCACACGCAGAAATTGTCGCAGCCACTACACAAATGGACAAATCTCCAATAGTAAAATCTTCCACACTCAAGAAATGTCACAACGACCATACAATCGCTCATAATTCCCACACAGATGGACAAATCTCCCAAATGCACGAACGGTTAAAACTCCCACAGCCAAAACTCCCACACAGGTAAGCGGTCATAACCCCCCAACGGTTATAACTCCCACACAAATGGACAAAACTCCCAACATAGCAACGGTCACAATCCCCACATAAATGGACAAATCTGCCACACAAATGGACAAAACTCCCACACGCAGACATTGTCACAACCACCACACAAATGGACAAATGTCCAACAGCAAAAACTCCCACACTCAAGAAATGTCAAAACAACCACAGAATCAGTCATAATTCCCACACAAATGGACGAACGATCAAAACACTCTTGTACTTCTTTTTATTATTTTCAGCGTGTGAAACTTACAAGACGTGCAACCAGGATAATTTCAAAGTGTGGGAGTTTTGTGCGTTTGTCTCGCGGTTGTGACAATTTCTGCGTGTGAGAGTTTTGTCCATTTGTGTGGGAGCTTTATCCATTTATGTGGGGTCTGTGACCGTTCCTATGTGTGGGTGTTTTGTCCATTGGTGTGGGAGTTATGACCGATTTTGTGGGCGTTTTAACATTTCTTGAGTGTAGGAGTTTTGGCTGTGGGGGTTTTGACCGTTCGTGCATTTGGGAGATTTGTCCGTTTGTGTGGGAATTATGACCGATTTTGTGGGCATTTTGACATTTCTTGACTGAGAATTTTGGCTGTGGGAGTTTTGACCTAGACCCCTTTCAAAACTCTTCCAAACGGTATGTAGCTTTCTGCAAGCGGATTTTTCCCGCTGTTCTTGCTTTAGCGAATCGAGAACAGGGGCGTGCCCGATTTTTTTTTTTTTTTTTTTTTTTTTACTTACGGAATTAGCCGAAACAATTGATTTGGAATTTTGAGGTTCTACATAAGAATCTAACGAGGTTCTAGCCAAACTATAATTTTGATTTCCCCATAACTTACTTTGCTCTTTCTCGGGCGTTAAGGAATCCATCTCGTAATGCACACTCTTCCCTAATGAGGGCTGCGATATGCATTTCCCAAACTATTCCCATTCCATTCCGGCGGCTTTACCATTTGTTGTACGAACGTCGGATATTGCGGGAAAACCAGTGGACATGGCCACTCCCCCCCCAGGAGGCAAATTCGGCGCATACACTGGATAAGTTTGCGCTCCCGCCAAGTTCGTCGGATTCGGCACACACGACTGGGATGCATCCTGATGATACCCGAAATTCATCGCTTCCGGTTCAAATGATTGGTTTGAACTGTACGCAGCACACCGGTTTCCATGGTCTTCTCTTCCCCAGTTTTGTTTTGCATTATTGGGCCAAGGTCTTCACGATTGAAAATTTCTTCTACGGCCTCTGTTCCTGGAGAATCTATCATTCTTTTCTCCCTTTCCAGTTGTTTCTCCGTTATTCCGTTTTCCTTCGTCTTCCTCAGTTTATGACAAGGTGTCGTTTGTCTGTTGTTAGCCGTTTTCTCAGGCTTCTTCACTACTTTCGCCTGGCACACATGGAAATGTTTGAGCTTTTTGTCTGTCACGGTTCAACTTGCTCAGGATGTCCTTCAATTTCCGCAATCTTAACAATCAAATGTTGTATGTTCTTAGGTTCAACCGCTCTCAACAATTTTGCATCATCCGCTGGTAGACAATCGAAGACAATTTCTATCAATTCGGTTTCATCTGGATGCTGCGCCACCGCATAATTCTCGGCTATGATTTTCGATACGAAATTTGTAAGTCTGCTGTATTTCGTCCCATCGTATTCCATGCTTTGTATGAATTTCTTCTGTAACCTTTCCATCCTGACCGAGAAGTAATGTTCTTCGAACAGACGTACGAAATCTGAATAACTTCTGATCTCCTTACTGATTGCTTGATACCATGTCTTAGCCACAGACGTCGAACAACAAGGTATTAAGATCAATTTTTCAGGTTCTGAAGCCCAAATTAATCTGAAAGTTTGTTCTAAATTTTCCAAAAAGGATCTTGCTAGACGGTATTCTCCTGTAAATGTAGGTAATTAATTTAACTCTAATAATCTTAAGTTTAAAGCTCTATTACCGGAACATCCCTCGTATTTGTTGGTATTCAGGGGAGAGTTGCAGTCACGCACGGGGCTCTTTGAACCCGGAAAATTTTGTCCAAAACTTGGAAAATTTTGGTAATTTGACCTGAAATTGGATTGTTTTGCATCGATACCACCGTGTAACTACACATTCTCTCCTGAACTCCAGCAAACGAAGAAGTCATGTCTACCACATTACTTGAGGATACCACATGATTCGACCTACACATACCTTTTGATGAACCCAAAACCTGAGGTAACGCCGACAAAGAATTCGATATTCTGTGCATAGACTCACAACCCATTGTTTCACCACAAGATAGATTTAGATTGTTCTTATCTGGAGGTTGTGGGAGAAATTCAAACGGAAGTACATTCGAGCCGTGAATACTAGTCGGCTAACAGACAGGAACCATCACCGTGGCAACAGCACGAGTCTCCCCAACAGAAGAGACTGCTACATCCACTTGGATGTCGGAATCTGTTCCATCAGACTCAACCAAATCAAAAGCACCAATGTCACCTGACCGCTTATTACCATACCTGCTACCTTTTCTTTGCTTCTGGTTTTCTGCTATAATTTGAATTTTGGCCTCAAGTGAATTATATGACTCTTTGGTGCTCGACGCGAGATGTGATAACTCTTTAGCTAGTTCATCACATCGTCGATTCTGCTTTTCGACCGATAACCTGAGATTCTCCTCAACAGCGTCTACTCGAGTGTTTACCGTATTCTGTTCTTCCCCAACTGTGGTTTGTAAATCGCGAGCTCCGGTTCCGATCTCATCCACGTCCTTTACATTCGCAACCTTGCCATTTATTATTTGCAATATTTCAACTTTAACATTTTAAAATTTCTGATTCATAGCCTGAAAATTACTATCGACCTTATTACGTATGGCCTGAAATCTTTCATTACACATTTCACTCATAGCTTGGAATTTGTTATTACACATGGCATTTATAGTCTGGAAATTATCATTACACATGTCATTCATAGCCTTGAATTTGGTATTGCACATCTGATTTACGTTCTCAACCTTTTCACTCATAGCCTGAAATTTATCATTGAGTGTTAACGTTAATGCCTGGTTACAGCGCTCTAGCATCGCGGCTAAGTCAGCCGGAGGTACATTAGAACCTACAGATACATTTTCAAGTGTTTCTTGATTCTCTTTTGTTCTATTTATATCATGAAGGGATCTATTGTTGCCTTCCCTATCGCTTTCGTTACCCGGCTCCGGAAGCGGTAACCTCGTAACTTGTTTCGGCATATAAGGCTGAAACAACCAAAGTTCGTCACTTTTATTTAGCTCTTGCACTTGCTCATCAGACAAATCATAACACTGAGCATGCACCCAGAAATGACAGTTATCGCATACACATTGTAACACGATAATTCGCTGTTACAACACAAGTACTCGTCTGGGTTACGATACTCATGGTTAGATCTGCTACCAGCAGACATCTTCACTTTTCATGAAATTCTTTCCCCAAAATTACATATATACAGATCCAAAAGTGATCATGTATCACTCAATGAGTCGATTGTCATAATAATTCCCATTATATTCTCTGCTGTGATTGTTACTTTTCTTAGCATTCGCGTGAAACAGAAAGAACAGAAATCCTGGCTGTCGAAAGCCAATTTTACAAATAAATAAATAAATAAATAAATGAATAAAATTATGAGTGAGAGATGTAATTGTGTATATGATGTTCACTTTCCTTAGGACTACGGACTGTATAAATGTATCACTGACTGGTGGTCGCGAGCCCCGTGTGGGTATGCCACCAACAATCACTGATCCATTCACCAAGACAATTGTCCCCGGAAAATGGAACTCAAATTTGCACAAAGAAGATAATTCCAGAGCCTCCTCCATCACAACTCATAGCCCGGCATCCAGGCCTGCAGACCGTCATCCGCAACCCTTCGCGAAAAAGGTTGGGAACCACAAACTACCGACACAGGATGTCTACCTCCCAGTTGAGTTGACAATGAGAAGTAACACTTTAAATTAGTAGTGCCAATGAAGGAAAACTTTTAGGACATCGTGATTTCGATGGCCGACACTTTGAAATTTGTTATTTTGAATTCACTTTAATTTTTTTTTTAATAGAAACCATATATTGTGATACCTTGTCCTTATCTGAAATTTTCTCAGGGATTCAATGCTGTGTTTCTTTTTTCTTTACCACTTAACATAATGAAGATATGATTGTTTCCTTGTTTTCTTGGTATTGTTGCAGGCAGAAGGCATTGAGATCATTTTGACTTCACGAGAGCAAAGCACAACGTTACTGAAAATTTTAACAACCTTCACCGAGATGGGGCACCCATTAGCCATACAAGACTAAGTTGATCAATAAATTTAGGGAAACAGGGTCTGTGGCCAAAAAACTAAAATCAGACAGGCCATGCACAGGACAACCTTGCACGACGGTTACAAGGAAGATATTTTTACCGCTTATTATATCACCACCGACCAAATAATAAATTATTCTATAGGATATTTTCCATATTATGGAAGGAAGCGTTTATAATGCCTACAGCTAAAAAGCAAAAGATTTCATCTCTATACGACCTTATGCCTATTACCTTGTTACCAATATTGTCCATAGTAATGGAGAAAATTGTATATAAGCAACTCAGTGATTTCATCATCAATAATAATGTCTTTTCTCCACATCAACCAGACTTTCGTAATTCACGTAGTACTACCACTGCCCTATTTCATATCACCAACGATATATGCCGAGCCTTAGATGAGATTAAGACATCATTTCTAGTACTACTACATCTTACAAAAGCACTTGATACAATTCATTACGACTTGCTCTTAACTAAAATGAAGTACTATAACTTTTCCCCTAAAACTATTCAATGGTTCCAGTCATATATCTCAGACAAATAACAAAAGGTGAAATTGGCAGATCATAAGTATGCAATATGAAACCAAATCGATCTTAAAAGAGGAGTGCCATAAGGGTGTGTACTATAACCGCTGTAATTTATCACAGGAGATTTGGAAAAGTTACATGGTAAAATATATATCTATATGCGGACGATACACAACTCTGCATACTCACATTTCAAAAACATGCATCACACACTACCGTCTTCATAAATGAGGATTTAGAAATATTTAGCGATTGTTGCTTATCCAAGGTCTTAAAACGAAAAGTTAGTAAATGCATATTCACTATCATAGGAACTAGAGAAAACCTGAGCAAATTGTCACCGTTCTACAGCTTATTTTTTTGCAATTTAAAAGAAACATTGAGAAAATAGATTCATTCTGAACTTTATTAACCAACCCTCGAATAAACCCAAATGTTCTAGAAACTCGTTGTCATCGCTTTGGAATGCTTGTTCATCTGTGTTAGTAGACTTCCGTCAGATTTCGTAACCATATATGGGCATCCGCTGCAGAGACATTGATTTCCTTTGTGAACGCTCTCAGTCCCGAGAACAACGGGAAAGTCGCAGAAATACTATACTCCTTGTCATTGCTTAACGCTGATTTGACTAGTTAAAATGCCCGCACTTCTGCAGCCAAAGAGCGCGAACTTAGTAGTATACGTCATCATCTGAGCGCTCTAACACCGAGAACATATACGCAATAGCTAACTGGACAAAGGGGCAGTCGCCGTGGACCAACTCAAGAGGAACGTGTTGACGTTCGCTCGCTCGAATTACATAAAAGCAGCATTCAGGCTGCCTAGTTTTTTATACACAAAGTGATAGCTATATTTTTCATAGTGATTTTTTCTATAAGTGCACTTAGTTGACAATACAGCGATAACGAATTTTTGGAACAAAACCTACATATGTAGATCCCATGGAAATCATCACGGAAGAAGCAGTAAATTAACTTTGGGACCTTAACGCCAAAACCACACACATCGTCGAACACAGGACAGCGGAGGAGTGACATCGACAGGCTGGCCGAAGAGACACGTGAGTTAATTACCCTAATACCACCTCTTCGTCTATTATTAAAACAAAGCCACTAGCGTAAAAACTGTGTTAGATTGTTCATGGTGAATATATTGTAAATACAAACGTATGTAATATTTGTGCTTTTATAGTAGCATTATACTCGTTCTACCAAAAGGTAATTTTATCATTCGCATAGTTAATATCAAATCCTATTGTACTCGTAGCCTAACAAATTCATTTACGTTGTCTACACTTTCGTTTATTGCGTTTCCGGCTACCGCATAACGAAACTGTAGGCATGGGTAAGTGATCGTATACGTCGTAAAGTAGCTGGAAAATAAGAGAAGAAAGGGGCGCAGTATGAGACTGAGAAATTAATCTGAACCACGACGCAAAATAACGATTACACCCGAAATGGCTCAACCGTGACAAGACGTACTTTAATCTTCGGATAGAACTACATTTAATTATTTCGGTGTTCATTTATTAAAATACGAAAATAGTAAACGTTTGAACCACGTAGTCACAGATAGCTACTCAGTACAGAATCATGCGTAGATTGCTGCAACTTGTGAAAAGAAAGAAACGAAAAAGAAAATAATGAGTAGGATTTGAAAAAAAAAAGAAAAGAAAACAGAAAGTAAATTCAATTACCATAGAAATATTAGTAGCATAATTTGTTTTGTGCGAGATTAAAACGTTTCGTCCATTCGCGAACTTTTATTCCGCTAACTTTTCACAGTACGGAAGCACAGAACAGCTGATTACACATACACATACACGTACACATAGTTGTAGTTACACATGCACCTTTCATGAGTAAAGAATGAAAAAACGTATCTTGTGTAAGATATTTGGTTATGTTTATGTCATTTGCTAGTGAAACATCTCATTTAGTGGAAATTTAAAGTAAGTGTTGTGTAATTGAAATTATACGGGCTTTAGAAAAGTGTTTGTTTACATTGTTATTTACTTCAAGTGCTTGTTGCCGCATGTTTTGTATTGTTATTTAGTTATTTGTAAGTTAAGTAAACATGGAGAGTAGTATTACATTAGAACAAATTCAAGCATTATTAGAGAAACAGTCTGAGAAATTAGAGCAAAGTTTAGAGAAACTAGAAAATAACAGTAAACGCTTAGAGCATAAAATTGATACCAATAACGAGCGAATAGAGGAATTGGCAAATGAGTGCGCGAACAATAAGTCAGAACTAGGAAATAAATTTGATTGCAAATTCGACCAATTGCGTACCGGTATTACAACCACCAATAATTCCATTATCGAAGTACATTCTGGACTAATTGATGTGACCAATCAAGTCGAAACAGGAACTGTCGAGTTTAAAAATAGTGTAGCAAAATGTAGGGAAAGTCTCGTTGAGTTTCATGAATGCATGCAGACGGCACGACTTGAATACAAAAAAGTGCAAGGCAAAAGTGAAATCGTAAATACTCTTGAATTCGCGCAGGTTCCCATTGCGGAAGATAGATGCCTCATAAGTCAGAGAGTTAGTTATAGTCAGGGAAAGGAAATATGTAGTGTGGAGGTAGCAGTAAACAAAAGCTTGTTATGGGTATCCGTAGACAATTGTGATTCTAGTATATTTAGCGTTATTGATTTACCGGCTAGGGATGCCGATGGCTCACACATAATGAATGGTAGCGTTGGGAATACGCGTACCCACCCTCGCCAAGAAGCCAGGAAGGGCTTGCGAGTTGAATTGTTGTTTTTGTGTAAAGATGTAGTTACAGTGTTGTCGTTTTTACGTCGCGGGCAAGTGGTCTTGCGCGACTTAACGGATTCAAATTTGTCTTTGGTACCATACACGGCCAACGTGAATTGCATTTTTATACTGCAGATCCATTCCGACTTTACTAACTTCGAGTACGGTAGTAAGAGACAACTCCAGATTAGTAATTTAAAGTGTAGGCCTATCCAGCGAATTGTGTTTTATGTGCTAAGCGCTTTATTTGTGAACAACCTGTCAGAAACGTTTACGGTAGTTGAGCCTAAAAGTAACATTCTTACTCAAGTGCATGCAGATAAAGGGAAATTGTCACCCGTGAAAAGGTTAAAATGTAATACCGAGGTCAAGAATAACAGTGAGATAGTCCGCAATAACCAGTTGAATTTTGCTGATTTGGTAGTTTATCTGAATTCGGTCTCAATGCGCACTAACACTATACATGCTGTAGAAGGGCGTAAATTAGATTCTAGTATGGTCATCTTTCACCAAGCCAGTACGTCATTATTGCGAAATTGTAGAAAACGAAGGTTCAAACGCAAATCTACTCGAAAACAGCTGATCGTTCGTGATTATGCTCATGCTCATCAATTTTCATGCAAGACGTTCTCACAGCGCGCACAATCCCGCATTAGGTATGCAGCGAATAGCAGGATAAAAGTAAAACAAAAGTGTTCTCGAAAACGAAAGTCGGCACAAAGTAATCGTGGGAGAAAGAAATTTAAGTGCAAATTGAAGTTAGCGGCGTATCAACAAACTTGTGAGAAAGCGAAAACGCGAAAAAAGTGCATGTCGACTCCGAAGAATACTAAGAAGCGCAAGCGTAAATATGTACGGGTATCGTACAGCAAGCTACATGGTAAATACAGTGGTAGTAAGTGTAAACTTAAAAGGAAAGTTGTGCATGATCCTAAGTTTAAGCGCCGTAAACGAAAACGCGTTACTATGTGGAAGTTCAGCAGATGCGATGGAAAAGGGAGAAAAGTTCCGCAAATTATAAAAGGTAATTGGAAAAGTACTCGTAAGCGTATGAAATTGCAGGCGTACAAGTGTAATAGACATCGGTGGAAAATGAAAGTTTTTGCGTAACCAAAGCGCGAACTTTGCCCGAATTTGGACTGAATCCCGGAAGAGACAAAAAATCAAATACGGAATATGACTTTTAGGTTTTTATAGAGAATGAAAATAAAGACTATTACTCTTTTACTTTAATTATTCCCCACCGAATTTCGAAAGTTAGGAATTTGCTTTTCAGCTTCAAGTGTGTGCATGCCGTCACTGACGCGCCCGGCCAGAGGAACCACCAGTATCCATTCATAATCAGGTACGTTTATTTAAATACCATGTTTTATTGTTTCTTTACAGTTTTCGGAGATGAGGGATGAATGTGAAAAGCAGAGGAAGGACAGTATTGGAAATTTTAAATAGGTAATCAATTTAGATCGCAATCTCGGACTGTGAAAATTTTAACAAGGCCTTACCACCATTGAAAATTTTGATTATCCCGTTTCAGATACGGAACTTCTGTATCGAACTTTTGTTAGGATGTTTATGTTCTGTATGTTTTATTTCTTTTCAGGTACTTCCAGTCCTGGGAACCAAATGTCATTAATAAAATTTTACTATTTTATTTTCTTTGAGTTTTTATTCATTTACCTTGTATAATTATATGAACATTTAGCTGTCCCCATACTATTAGGCATTTAGAGAAATGTTAGGCAATTAGAGATACTTAAAACTCAATTAGAGAAACACTAATGAATGTTACAATTAATTATGAAATTTGGATTTTGAAAAAAAAAAAAAGTGTGTGGTTTTCAGTTAACGAATTCTTCCATCTGACTTTGTCATGAAACATGTGCAAAAGTATAATGAATTTTGTAATATAAGACTGGCTAGGCGTCAGAACATTGAAAATTAAATAATACTTAGTATGGTTTCGTAAATACTTGAAAATAATGTTGAATTTAATAATTTGCTTATGAATCCATTCACGCATAATGCTCGTTATGTAAAGTCAGTGGGTATTTGTTACGACATTAATGAAGCTTTGAATTTAATTCAACTCGATTACAAAAACCGTCTACAAGTCAAGAAGAGGTAAAAGGTTGAAAGATATAATTCATCCCCTAGAGGCGTCACTACTTTCTTTCAAAATTACAGTGACGAAATCGGTTTGGCACCCGGTTGGGCCTCAGCTAGTGTGTGAATTTGGCCTTTAGACACACACACTTCTAAATTCTATTTCGGCTTATGACATTGTAAATCTATTTATTTAAGAACAAAAATATTTAGTTTGACGCTTAAAATTTTATATTTTATCAGACATTTATTTTTCATTGACGCAAAAGACACAATAAATTGCATTTTATTTGGAATTTTGGCAAATAACTTTTTTCTTCTTTTTTCCTGTAGTACGATTTTCACGAAAGGTTACGTTTATTTATAATAACGTTTCGTGAAAATTGAACTACCAATGATAACCGACACAATTTGGTATCGATGTATCAAGTGTTTGTTTTTAATTAGGTAACGATTACTTATAATAAAATTGGCTCACAAAATGGGAAATATATGTATAATATAAATTAGCTATAAAATATTATGAAAATCAGATAATCAAAACTATCATCACCCTTGTATTTATTGATGTTGGTGAGTCTGAAAAAAAAAAATGAATAATATTTTGCACCGTAAAGAATTCAATGTTGAAGTATTCTCGTTATTTGTTTAAGTTTGAATCAGAAACTTGTTTCAGTTTAGTGAAATGTTTTCGAAATCAGTTTTGTTCAGTTTGAAATGTTTTTGAAAAAAAAAAGAGAGGTATAATGGCAGTGAACAACTGAGATATGTAAGGCAAGGGCCAGTTGTAATTTAAGAACCATGATTGGGCAAGAATGGATTAAAAGGAGCTAATAAGTAGCTTCCATGTTGCGGGTTAATGCCGGTGTCAAAGGCTACTTTGAAGAGCGACACCGATGTTGCGTTTCAGGATACTAGCGATAATATTCGCATAGAGGGCGATAATTGCGCATAAGGCCTATAGGGAGGCAGACGCTTATATTGAGGACCATGAATTATACATATATTGAAAAGTATGCACGATGCAAAGGGCAATGAAAGGCCGCATCTGTGTTTTTCGAGGTTGACTTTTCCCTCGTTGTCGTTGTTAAGTTCCCAGCCAAGGGTGCTGGAAGAGGCAAGAAGCCTATATTTTTGTGCGTTTATGCTATTAAATGACAATGGTCCATAAGGTTGATATGTATATCCTTTTATGTTCGATGTTGTGAATGCTTGGAAGATATTTCTAAGAAACGCCCATGCTTTGAGGTGAATTTGTCCCTCTTATGCTGTGTAAGGTGTCTTTTTTAAAGACAACCGTAATATGAATTATCCTAGCTCAGTTTTATAAGTGCCCATAACCCAGTTAGTTGCCATTAAACGTCTATCACAAAATTGTTGTTGATAAATTGTTATAGCCAAGTTAAAGTAAATAAATAAAAATTTAAGATGCTAAGTTGGGATTTCAAGCAATGTTTTTAGAATTAAAGTTACGAGAATACATCAACTTTATTACGTAACAGTAGGTGCTAAACTGTATTAACGTTTACTGAACCAGTTATAAAACATTATGGAAATTTGATAATTGAATTTATCATCAGATTTGAACTCAGTAACATTGTCGGTTTGATTTTAGACAAAATTTGATAAATATTGTTTCAAATTTTAAAATGAGTGTATTTCAGAAATTGAGGGAACGTGAATAATAGTTATTAAAGTAATATTAATCGCATAACGAATGTAATATTCTGATTGTAAGTGATATGGTCACCACCCGATATGGCTAAATGTATTGATTTATTCCCGATTGTGACTTAATACCGGACATGACGGTATTACTGATGTTGATAAGTGCAATTTGCTAGTAAAGCCGCACAATTCTTTTGTATTGGCTAGCGCTCTTTAAAGGAATGCAATTGTAAACCTACTAATTTTGTAGGTATGAGCGAGCCGAAAAATATTAATAGTTATTGAATGGTTGATGATATTGAGATGCAGGGCTGTAGTATCGAACTTTCCCTCCCCCAGGGTATTCTTCTTGTCCTTTTCATATTTTTTTTTCTCAATACCTTCTGTAGGTCTAGATACTGGCAGCCCAATTGGGGTTGGAAAATTTTACCCGATTATGACATAGCTACGATGCGTAAAGCATCTAGCTGGGAGGGATTAGGATTTCATGCAGAAGCGATTTTATCCAAATCGTCGGGAAGGTTGGCGCTCCCGCATACTTCAAGCTGTAAGAAAATAGTAAGTCGGCGCTCATTGATCTTCGGGATCAACTCATTAACCTATTTTTTGTTTAATTTATGGCTTACGACCTGCTTTGTCAATCAATGGCACGCAGGATGGCGCTTCGAAAGGCCTAACCGCTGATTAACTTATGTATATATATTAAAATGTTTTAAAGTTTACTAGTTAGGTTATGTAATGTAAATATATAGATTGATATTTTAACTATTTTGCATATTATGATATAATCCGTAAAATGTTAGCATATAGGTGAATTTTGTTCAGTTTTGAACTTTATTAGTTTATGAATAGATTTTGCATATTTAGTGAGAAACTGTAATCAGAATTTGAATCTTATCCACATATTGTATCACTTTTATATATTACGTTCGTATATTCCAATCATTATTCCGGAAAATAGATATTTAGAAATGAATAGGTAAGCTCAGTGTGAAAAACATATTAAAAAAAAAAAAAGGTTTACTTTTGTAGTTTTTACAAGTTTATCTATTGCTCAACGACTCACACAAAGGAGAGAATACCTAATTATATTTTGCTTGCTTTATATAATTCATACAGGTAGAAAAATTTTTAATTTAATTCACTTTATTAGAGTTTTATTCCTGTCAATTTGAGAAAAGTATCAGTTGGAACTTTCGCTACATAGTTCATTTGAAAAGTGTGATTGTGATTAACGAATTACTTTGTTGTTTATCTGATTATTTTCATGTTCAAGAGTTTGAAAGGAGAGAACATCGTTTCGAATCAACACTTGTCAATAAACTCACACAACTATAACAAATTTTAGATTGAATCTGAATTTGAGAGTTGAGAATTTGAAAAATAATAGTAATAATAATAATGGAAAGAATTTGGTTTGTTGTACAATTTAACATTAATTGATAGATCCTATTGTTTATAGTATGATGAGGCAATCAGGTTTAAATCCGTTAGGCATGTTGATATTGATAATGGTCATCGAGCGAACAAAACGATTGTGCGCAAAGTATCTTGAGCTGTATACGTTTGAGTTCAACTGAATGGCAATTGAGCATTACAAATAAGTTAGGGCTATTTTGAGATGCCAAAGGCTGTATAGAGCAGCATCCTTGTACGGATTTTATTATGTACGCGTATGTTGACGTGACGTCAAAGGCCATTAAAGGGCGACTCACGTTTGGAGGTAGATACTCCTTATTATCTCCCGAATACCTAGCTTGTTTCTAGACGAGTAGGGAATGCCTTTTCTAAGTATTTAATGCGTTTAGAGGTGGATTGTATATCCCTCTTATTATGTGATATGTGTTTGCGTTTAATGCCCGTAAAATAGAGTTGTAATATGCCTTTGCCAATAAGATGTTTGTTGAAAATGAGATTCAGAAATGATTGTATCAGCCAAAGGTCGTATGTTCGTCAATGCTATATAAGATCTGTGCACTAATGTTGATGTCCACATACTTTTTGCAATAAATAAATAAGTAAAATAAAAGTTTACGTTTGTTGTGAGTAATGCTGATAATTAAGAAAGAAAGAAAAAGTGAGTTGACATGTGAATCCCACAATTATTTGAAACAATTTGATGAATCTCTTGTTTGTCGTTTGAGCAATATAATTATTGAGACTTGATAGTATATTTGATTTTGCATTCTTTTAGTAGTTTTGATTTTAGTAAATTGAGAAAGTAGTGTTTTGAATAACTAGTATGTGATTCCTGTCATGACCATTTTGTGAATTCTTGTTTTGAAATTTTTTGGAATTATCAATATTTTGCATTTATGAATATACACAGTTATTGATATTGATATAGTTATTTTGATATTATTTTAGAAAGGTTAAGTATTAATTAAGTTTGTTGTAAAAGGTGCATATATACACACATTACACTACACAAACTACATATTAGGAATTTCGATATTACCATTCGTTACGTTGTTAGGCTACATTTTCGAAATCGATATACATATTTTATTATTGTTTAATAGTTAAGCATTTTCAATATTAATGTTTACTTGTACATCTATTTGATTTTGCTTATTTGAATATATTATGTGTTTAGTGAAAAATAATTGAAAGATATATTAAAGTACATTGAATTATAGTGAGAAACCAATGTTAAATGAATAAACAAATAAAAGCAACTATAAACTGAAAATATAAATAAACGAAATAATAATGAACAATCTATTAATGGTGGCATAAAGGTGGCTTTATTTAAACAAAAGGTGGCTTAATCAGAACTCAAAAGTGGCTTTATATAAATAAAAGGTGGCTTTAACAAAGGTGGCTTGTTGTCATACAGGGTGAACAACCTCACAGTTAATAAGTGAAGTGCGATATATACAGTGCAGTCCCGATATGTCGAATTTTCATAGTGAGTCCCCAACGATTTTCAATTTATATACAGTGTGTCCCATAATATAGTGATCTTCTAATAACACTTCCGTACACTAGTGGAGTGAATTATATACAGTATAGCCCCAATATATCGAGTCGTTATGGTGAACTCTCAGTGACGGTTGATTTATATACAGGACGTTCCCAAAATACAATGACCATTTAGTGACATTCCAGTATGGACTATTAACCCCTCAACGGCCAGGGTTCTCTTCACAAATTGAAGCAATTTGCTCGGACGCTGCTCGGGCCCCAATAGGATGTCACCGTTCTACAGCTTATTTTTTTGCAATTTAAAAGAAACATTGAGAAAATAGATTCATTCTGAACTTTATTAACCAACCCTCGAATAAACCCAAATGTTCTAGAAACTCGTTGTCATCGCTTTGGAATGCTTGTTCATCTGTGTTAGTAGACTTCCGTCAGATTTCGTAACCATATATGGGCATCCGCTGCAGAGACATTGATTTCCTTTGTGAACGCTCTCAGTCCCGAGAACAACGGGAAAGTCGCAGAAATACTATACTCCTTGTCATTGCTTAACGCTGATTTGACTAGTTAAAATGCCCGCACTTCTGCAGCCAAAGAGCGCGAACTTAGTAGTATACGTCATCATCTGAGCGCTCTAACACCGAGAACATATACGCAATAGCTAACTGGACAAAGGGGCAGTCGCCGTGGACCAACTCAAGAGGAACGTGTTGACGTTCGCTCGCTCGAATTACATAAAAGCAGCATTCAGGCTGCCTAGTTTTTTATACACAAAGTGATAGCTATATTTTTCATAGTGATTTTTTCTATAAGTGCACTTAGTTGACAATACAGCGATAACGAATTTTTGGAACAAAACCTACATATGTAGATCCCATGGAAATCATCACGGAAGAAGCAGTAAATTAACTTTGGGACCTTAACGCCAAAACCACACACATCGTCGAACACAGGACAGCGGAGGAGTGACATCGACAGGCTGGCCGAAGAGACACGTGAGTTAATTACCCTAATACCACCTCTTCGTCTATTATTAAAACAAAGCCACTAGCGTAAAAACTGTGTTAGATTGTTCATGGTGAATATATTGTAAATACAAACGTATGTAATATTTGTGCTTTTATAGTAGCATTATACTCGTTCTACCAAAAGGTAATTTTATCATTCGCATAGTTAATATCAAATCCTATTGTACTCGTAGCCTAACAAATTCATTTACGTTGTCTACACTTTCGTTTATTGCGTTTCCGGCTACCGCATAACGAAACTGTAGGCATGGGTAAGTGATCGTATACGTCGTAAAGTAGCTGGAAAATAAGAGAAGAAAGGGGCGCAGTATGAGACTGAGAAATTAATCTGAACCACGACGCAAAATAACGATTACAAAATTAATTCGTTAATTCGAAATATTTTTAAAATTACTCTCCCATAGTAAAAAGAATCTTGGATTATCATTAGATGAGGTGGTAAATTCGAAGCAACACATACTGTATCTACTGTAAAGAATAAATCGTTATCAATCTCATGATCATTGTATGAATATAATGAGCTCTTAAATACGAACATAAAGAAGATGAACTTGGTACATACACTCACTTTTCTACTGTTCGGCCATTAGGACAATGTACTTCATATGGACCAGCCATCACAAAATCCTTTCCAATATCAATCCAAAAAGTCCAAAATGCCTGCATGAGATTTATATATAACACACGAAGATTTTAATATATTCTACCCCTATTAAATAAAAACAAAGTTCTAACAATATTAAGAAGGCAGTTGTTGCATCTGTAGTGTCAGGTAAGTAATAAACAATAATGCCCCCTTTTACTTTAAAACCAAGCTGAAGTTAATCGAACAATAGCAAACAGAAAGTTCTAGAACAATCGACATCTCACATCACACACTAAAAAAACAGAGAACATTTTCTAAAGTTATGAGAGTGTGGAATTCATTTTCCTTTCGATATAACTGAGTGCGCAGAATTCTTGATCTTCAAACGTAGAATAAAGGATTTTCTTTTCTCACGAAATCTTAGTTTAAGTACCTATCCCTTGGACTTCAGCAAGTAAACTACTTATATACGCACTATATGGTTTTCAGCAAAGGTATTAACTTTTTCATAAATCCTTTCATTTTTATTCTATCTTGGTTTTGATACGTTACGCTCTGTAGATTAAAAAATACTATATTTTTGTCGTTCATATATATTTGTTTTAGACTATTCTGTATTATATAGTTGTTTTTAAGGTAATTATTTGCTAGGTTAAGTGGTAGAGCAGCCCACGGCTGAACTTTGACTCATAAATACATTTTTAATTTAATTCAATTCAACTTAAACTTCAGTGTGCACAGTACGATGGAACAGATACATGTCCACTGGATACATAGTTCGTATATGTAAGTACGTATTCAACTGTCGTCAGGGGTAAAAGTAAGGGAGAACGCAGGGGGATGCCACTCTCCCACTTCCAAAAAATATCTAGGATGTCCCTCCACTTCCTAAAAAATTACAATGGGCAAAGATAGGCACGGGGAACGGCGTGATTTCATGCGTTCCCCTACCTTTTTAGATGCACCTTTACTCTGTAGTACGTAGTCAATAAATAATCTAAAATTACATTGGCATGACTCTGTGGTACTTAGCGTGACTCTGTGGTACTCAAACCTGAACTTAAGGGCCGCGGTGGCTCAGTGGTAGAGCGTTCACCTCTGGTGCTTGGGGTCCCGGGTTCGATCCTACCCCCCGCCAAGTGAACTTTGTGGTGGACAAACACCGTGTGCGTGGGTTTCCTCGGGGTTCTCCCGTTTCCTCCCACTTTCTTCATTCCATCATTTCATTCATTACTCATCATCACCGTCTCCTTTAGCCTAACCGGCATAACCATGGGACGTAAAACTCAAAGATTTCATTTCATTTCATTTTTTTCAAACCTGGAACTTCCGGACACCCTGTAGATCTTCCCTTAAATGGAAATAAATTAATCTCCAAAAATATATTTTTTTAATACCTGGAAATATCTGTGTCTGGATAGCCAAGGTATGAACTAGCGAGGTCCCCTAAATCTTTGTTTAACTTCTCCATGGCTTCTCGAAGAAGCTCATCTGTGATAAATGTCTCCTGAAATAACACAAATTTATACAATTACTCAGATGAAACATACCTGAAACAAAAGATACAAGAAAAATTGAAATACTATGTAATATAAATTTGTTCGATTTACGTCTACATATTTAGAAATAGTGTATCCTTCACTGTAGTAATAAAATGCTTTTACGTATAAAAAAAACTGCTATATAAATAGCAATTAGCGAAGACTACTGATTACAGTTCATTTTCTCAATCGAGCTTGTAGTTGAAACTTCTGGTTGGCCATCTTAACTTAAGATTTTCCTGGAATTTCCTACAGTCTCATTGGGGAATATCGGGATGGTTTCTTTAATTATATTAAACTCTGATTCACTTCCTCCAATTTTCCCACCGTTGTTGCTGTATTCTAAACGACAGAGTTTACGGCATTTGAAGGCGGTGCTCTGAGCTCCTTTTAAGATTAATTCACACATAGTGTGCCATAGTGTGTCAGTCACAAGTTTATTTTCGGGCCTTGATATTGAAAATTCGTTGAGTTCTGTTTTTAAATTCACACATGGCGTGCTGTGCTTGTGTCGTTCCCGTGCCGTGCCCCGACAGGTTGCCTTGAAGATAAACCAGGCAGCAATCTACAACGATATTGTATATCTATTTTATAATTTCTTCTATTTTTATATCTTGGTTTTGGGCAACGGTGCATAAAAATACACAATCTGTCGTGTAGAAGAAGAAGAAGAAGAAGAAAAGAATATATATGTTTTGATTCTAAATAGAAAGAAATAAGATTTAATCTTAGTAGCTGAAGATATATGTTGATTTTATGTGTATAATACTTACATTTAGTTACCTTAACAGCTGATAGTTGCTTATTTAAAACGTTGCCATGACAACCGAAATTGCAAAATTATAATTAATGGACTTTTGAAGAATAAAGGTAATAGTGATATAATTTGTCGTGCCTGATTTAATGTGATTTGATCGTTTTTATATATTTTAAGAATTACACGGACTGTGGGCTGGAATGTAACGTAAAATATATGTATAATATAAATTAGTCATTACATTTTAAATGGTGGTTCCAATATACGTTACAAATCCTTCGGTTTTCTTCGGAGCACACGAAGCGACACGAAGTTGACCAGAACCAAGAGAAGCAGTAATGGCACGGCACGGTACGGCATTATATATCTGAATGATAGCGGCCGTGATACGAACAAACTATATTAGGGGGGATGACATGGACACGGCACACTATATGAATTTACCTTTGTGCGCTGATAGCAACAAGAGGAATAAGGTGTTGCCACGACTATGTAAATATCTACGTCAGTGTCGGTCATGTGCTCTTCTGCGCACGCTGTAGTCCGTCTGCTTCGCTACACGCCTGAACAGCACGGTAACATCGCGTTACAGCGTTTGTTTCATTCGCCTATCCCACACGTCATTGATTATTTCGTACGCTTTAGTTATTAATGGTGTTGACTACCGGCGCAACATTTCTCTTTATCTCACACATTTATATGGAAAATTATCCTGCTCTTTTGTTTTAAATGAACTTGAATTTTAACAGTTTGGTTCTCTTCTTCCACTCTAATTAAATGCTCTTTGTTTTCCAAAAATAAATTTGCATCATAGATCAATTCGAATTTAATTTGATTAAAATTATACATAACACAATTGGTGGAGTCCCAGTTTAGGGGTCCATACACGAATTCATAAATTGCTCTTTCATCAGGTTAATCCACTCCTACTGCCTTATAAATTATTTCTTACGGAAGAAGTTGCATTCAGGCCCGTAGCGAGCCCAAAAATGTAGGGGGGGGGGGCGATACAACCATATGATAGTTCATCACCATATTATAGTTCTTTTGCAAGCCTACTGTAAAACTTTTAGAGGGCCAGCAAAAATTTAGTGGGGGCAGCCCCCTAGACCCCCCTGGATACCTTCCTTTAGAAAATCTTTAGTTTTACGTCCCATGGTTATGCCGGTTAGGCTAAAGGAGACGGTGAAGATGAGAAATGAATGAAATGGTGGAATGAAGAAAGTGGGAGGAAACGGGAAATCCTCGAGAAAACCCACGAGCACGGTGTTTGTCCACCACAAAGTCCACACGGCGCGAGCTGGGATCGAACCAGGGACCCCAAGCACCGGAAGTGAACGCTCTACCACTTAGCCACCGCGCCCCAAGGATACATTCCTAAATTCATATTACGAAGGCTTAACTGTTATGGCTATAAATAAAGAGCGAGAACGTGTGGCATAAAAGCGACAGTACAAAAACACCAACGCACACGTGATAGGTGGTTACTAAAAAGCATCAACACTATCTATTCCGCGTAAGGGTAGCAGAAGTTGCTGGGCCTATGCGGTAACGCGTAAGTGCGTCCGTAGAAAGCAGGCATGCCAGCAACAGTGAATATAGATACACATAAAGCGAGGATAATGGAAAAGCACTGTGTTCCTCATGTTATTACATGCTTTACTTGTCGGATAGCTTTATCGTTTGTGTTAATGACTTAACACCAAGGGCGCCGATCCTGGGGGGCGAGGGGTCCCGGGCCCCCCAAAACTCATGTGGGCCCACTATTGTATTTATGAATATACAATATTTGGCATAATTTGAGTACAATTTGTCTTAAAATCTTCATACATATACCTTCTGCATCTGAATGACTCCCCCCACCCCAAATTTACAGAGAAATCGGCGCCCTTGCTTAACACACTGCCTGAAGATGCAAATTCCGTTCATTCTGGCCTCCTTATGGAGTGTTGCTAGTTAAAACCAGGGCCGTGCTGGGATACTAATGAGGGCGGTGGACAAGTCTACTAAAAGGGCGCCTATACAAACGGAATATATATATATATATATATATATATATATATATATATATATATATATATATATATATATATATATATATATATATATATATATATAGTTTGAAAGAAAGTATAGATGCCTTTCTCAGGGATGAATTCAGGGGGTAGCCCGGGAGGGAATATCCCCCCCCCCCGAAGAAAATTCATTCCCCCCCGGAGAAACTTCCAAAATTTCAGTCACAAATGTAGAAATTACTTCACCCAATTATTTGTTTTTCTTTCCGTGCACATGCAGACGAAATCCGATCTCTCAATACTCATATATATATGACGCAGACCCATTCTATATAAATATTAAACATGTAACATCTAAGATAGAATACTAAATAGTCAATAAAACCTGTATTTCTTAACGCTATGACCGAGTTTGACAGAACATGAAATTGTCAACTGTTGAAGAAAGGTTTGTATTTTAGTAGGTACTATACTCTCGCCCTATATTATATATTAGTAGGTAGCACAGATTGAGATAGGAAAGGAAAGATAGGGAAGATCTTTCGATCATTCCATATGATCTCTGATGTCAACAGACTTCAGTTCTTGAAAATGTACAGTTCTTGCATTATTTGAAATAGAGCGCCTAAATTTCATTTCTCGCATCGGAAGTAACAGTCGTAAATGTGTTTTACAATTGTTAAAGTAAACACACCTTTCTTTAACTAAAAATAAGTCAGTTAAAGGGTGAGATTCAGAGGGCCTCATTTAGAGGGATCAGGGAGGAACAGTCATCCCTCCTGGGTTAGAGATTTATATAGAATTTATCATATAGTAGTATATAAGTGAAAGATTGCTATTGAAAGTGACGAAGGAGGGGCAAGCGGAGTGACGGCCCCGGGCACCGAAGTAAGGGGCGCACGATTCGGGAGGGAAAAAGAAAAGAAAAGAAGGAAAGAAAAAAGAGGGAATGAAACACATGTGCACATGTGGGCATGTGCACATATATAAAATGAAAGGAAAAAGTAATAAAAAGTGCTCAAAATCAGGGAAAAGCAGGGTTTACTTCTTAAAATTTTCTCACCTTTCGCAGCTGGTCTGTGGACCTCACTAATATGTACGGGGGTGCCGTCGTATACTCTCGTCCCAAGCGCTGACTTTCCACGACACGGCACTAATCCTACTGAAGATTTCGTAAACTAAACTATTGATGTGTATGCAGTGAAGAAACCAAGGCTAATATACTTGATTTAGAATCAGAAGTGTGAGAAAGAATGCTTACTTTTTGTTAAGATATTCCTATGTATGTTTGTTTTAGGACAAAAAATATTTGAGTTAATTTAAATTTTATAAAAAAACTTCTACATTAGTAACAAACAGGAACTACTGAATATAGGAAAAAAAAATAACTAAAATAGCTAGTGTAAATAGCAGTTAGTTTAGTAAAAAATATTTTTGCCAGTCTTTATTTAATGTTTTAGATAAAATTAAAAGATTTTTTTTTTAATTGTAATCTCCCATTCAATATTTATAAGCAATTAGTCTCAATATTAGCTAAGATGTGCATGTGAATGGAATTGTTAAATATGCTGCTTTCTAGCAAAAATACAGAAAAACACCCCCCGAGGAGTTCACATTCCCCCCCGGGTGAAAATGTCTGAATTCAACACTGGCCTTTCTATATCAAAATCACCTAGTATTTGAAAACAAGATTCTTAAATCAATATTCGAACTCCAAAATGAACGGGAATGGGCAATGGCGGAAACTCCATAACGATGAACTGCATAATTTTATACCGTTTACAAAAACATTGTTAGGGTCATCAAGTCTAGGAGGCTCAAACGGACAGGTTATGTAGCAGAATGGAAGAAATTAGAAAAGCTTCCAAAGTTCGAACTGGAAATCTAAATAGGAAAACGACCATTAGGAAGAGCGAGGCGCAGATGGGAGGACAATATTAAAATGGTTCTCGTAGAGATTGAAATACAAAGTAGAAACTGGGTCCAGTAGGCTAAGGACGGAAATCAATGGATAGCTTTTGTAAATGCAGCACTGAACCTCCTGTGTCCAATTCCTTAGAGCTATATCAAGTTGTTGATACATTTAGCTTCTTTTTATTGGACAGAAATGTTACTACAGGAACTAAAAAGTTTTTCTCTAGCAAAGAGGATTTCTATACAAGGTTTCCACAAATTAGCTATTTACGTTAACACTAAAACAAATTTGGTGGTGATTTTTATATAGAAAGGTATCTATACTTTCTTTCAAGAAGCTAAATGTATCAACAACTTAATATAGCTCTATGGCCTATGGACACAGGAGGTTCAGTGCTGCATTTACAAAAGCTATCCATTGATTTCCGTCATTACCCTACTGGACCCAGTTACTACTTTATATTTCAATCTCTGTGAGAACCATTTTAATATTGTCCTCCCATCTGCGCCTCGCTCTTCCTAATTTTCGTTTGCCTATTTGGATTTCCAGTTCGAACTTTGAAAGCGTTTCTAATTTCTTCCATTCTGCCTACATAACCTGTCCGTTTGAGCCTCCTAGACTTGATGGTCCTAACAATGTTTTTGTAAACGGTATAAAATTATGCAATTCCCCCTTATGAAGTTTCCGCCTTTCCTCATTCTCGTTCATTTTGGAGTTCGAATATTGGTTTAAGAATCTTGTTTTCAAATAATATCAGTCTGCGATTTTTTCTCAGAGTCAGTGACACTGTTTTGCAACCATACAGCACAACAGACATGATTATCGTTTTATATTTTAACCTGCAAATTCCTCAACAGAATTCGCGACAACAAAAGATTTTTAACTGAATAATAACACGAAACCCCTGTTTTCAGTTGACATCATTTTTTTTTTTTTTTTTTTTTTTTGTGATTATGGTTTAGGTCTGTTAATAATGATTCTAGATATTTGAAAGTATCCACTTTGTCGAAAGAAAATATTATTTGGTATTTTAACACATCCATAAAATGCAGTATTAATTCCGACAAACTTCCATTTATTTAGTTTTCTCTGCATTTACTCTTAAGCCCATATCTCTGCAAGCGTTAAGTAAGATTTCTGCACTCCTTTCTATTGTTCTATCATCCCCTATTAAATTTACATCATAAGCATACGCCATAACCTGGTAAATACAATTCAGCTCTAGGACCTGATTCCTGTCTTTCATTTTCCTTATAGTGTTCTCCAGAACAAAGTTAAATAATAATGGCGACAACGCATCTCCTTCTTTCAGGCCATTCTCAACGTGAAAGCTCGTGAACAAGAATTTCTCTACTCGAACCTTACTTTAGGATTCATTTAAACATATCTTAATTAATCTAACTTTTTCGGTATTCCAAATTCTGTAAGCTTGTTGTTCAATGTTTCCCTACTACCCAAGTCTAAAGTCAATAACTGATGTGCCAGGATATTGTATTCCTATTTCTTTTCAAGTATTAGTCGAATGGTAAATATCTAGTCGATAGTTGATCGATTTTACCTATATCCAATCTGATAATCTCCAATAATTTCATCTGCGTATGGAGTCAATCTTGCTAATAGAATGTTTAAGAAAATGTATTGGATGTTGACAGAAAAGAAATACCTCAATAATTATTAAATCAGTGTTGTTGCTTTTCTTCTGAACTGGAACAATGATTGATTCTTTTCACTCTTGTGGTAATTCCTCCTTGTTCCAGATAAGGAGAATGAGTTTGTGTATCTAGCTCTACAATCCCCCCCGCCAGCTAAAATTAAGTCAACCAGAATTTCGTCTACAAGGAGATGTGTGTTTCTTTAACTTTTTAATAGTGATTTCTATGTCTGTCTGGTTAGGCTCTGGAATATACGGTTATGCTGTATGCATTTCACTTTCCCCACGCACATTAGTTTTTAGCTGTGTGTTAAGCAAACCGTCTAAGAAATCTTTCTATTTAAGATGCTATCCTGATCAGTGAGAACTGTTTCTTTAGCTTTCTAAAAATATATAAGCACGAAATTGATAGCCTTTTAAAAGTCCATTGATGCATTTATACATGTCCGGAATGTTTTTATTTTTTTACTATTTTCTTCAAGTTAATTAATTTTAGCTTTCTAAAATCGCGTTTCTTTGTTCTAAAAGTTTTGGAAGTTTTCCGCCAGATGACAGTGAAATTTTATGTAGTTATTTCGTTCGGATTTTGTAGCCAACGCTGTTTCTTCTGTTTTCTCTTCTCTGCTACTTTAGTGCGTTCCTGGTTGAACCATGCTTTGTTCCTACGTATTTCTGCCTGTCCCAATATTTCTTTTGCTGACATCGTAATGTTTTCTCTAATTTCAACCAAGTATCCTGAACACTAGTGCACTCCGAACCTTCTAAAACCGAGAATCTATTCGACACTTTAATCTTGCTACCCTCTCACCCGACTCTCTTTTAATTTCCTTAAATTAAACCGCTCCGTTTTCAGATATTGAGTTGAGTTGAGTTGATTTTAGTTTAGCGCCCCTTTCAGCAGCGAGGCTATATGAGACGTGGACCTACTGATTAACGTGGAATCCGAACCACATGAGCTCCGCCGGGAATCGAACCCGGGTCTCCCACGCCAAAGGCGCGTATGCTAACCGCTTAGCCACGAAGGAGCTCCTTTTTAGATATTGAATACTTCCTTTATTCAACGATAGTCTCTCTCCTATTATCATAATCAACTCCTCTGAACGACCGAATATCAGTTGTGCTAGACTGCTTTCTTCTGTCTACTAAAGCGTGATCGATTTAATTATGTGTTTTTCCGTCTGGTGAGGTCCAAGTATATTTATGAATGTCACGATGTGAGAAGTTTGTAATTATCATGATAAGGTTTCTGGATGTTGCAAAGTTCACGAGTCTAATGACGTTGTCACAACCTTCCTTATGCAGACATTTATTCCCTATAATCGGTTTGAAAATGCCCTCTTGTCCTACCTTCGCATTGAAACCGCCTAACAGAATTTTCATATGGTATTGCAGGAGATGATCAAATACCCGTTCTATTCTTTCGTAAAAACTTTTTTTTTTATTGTCATCCTTATTTTCTGTTGGGGCATGTAAATTTAAAACAATAATATTACACCACCGACCCTTAAGAGAAGTAAACAGAAACCAACATTAACAAATTCAATCCATGTAATTGCTGATATTATGTATTTGTTTGTGAACGAAAAGCCTTTGTCCTAGTTGGTCATTTTCAATTCGTTCCCCGTAAAAGAACGTAAAATTTTCCGACTTGACTCCTCCATTTCCTTCTCATCTAACTTCCTGATATCCCACTAGTTCCATCTTCTATTTCTAAACTCATTTGTTACACATTTTAACGCGCCTGCCCTATAGAGACTTCTTAACTTCCATGTTCCAATTCTCATGTTCATTTTACTTTGCTGAGTTCGTGCCAAGTTATTAGTTCTGATCCGAGGATTCTGCGAATATATCTAAACAAGCCTTTTTTCACAGGATGTGTTGTTAGCCTCACACCAAATCCCCAAGCTGGAGGATCACACCTTGTCTGTCCGCGACTACTTATTCAGTATATTCGCAGCTAATCTCTATATTCCAGAGGTCTTCTCCTCGATCCACAACCTGAGGACGCGCCGTGCCGTGGAGACAGGAAGACCACATTTTACGGAAATTAATATAGCTATATTTTAGAATTACAATGGGTACTGATTATCCGAACACTGATTTAAAACATACAGGAACAATCAATATGCTCGGATATATGGACGCATATTAAGACTGTGAAAGCTTCGATGCCGTAAAAATCGTAAATTAGAGACTAGTGTCAGTGTAGTATTTCATGAATGCATCGTACGTTTGACTACCCGAACTATTCTTGATGTATAACATTGTTTTGTTTTATAGCTACATAACTTTATAATTTTTTGGTAAGTGATTATACACTTTACCTGTTCTCTGCTAATAGCAACTGTATGAATTGTAAAGGGCGCCTTGTATTCTTCATAGCTTCTTTATTAACAATCATTATTTGAATTTATTATATAAAGCTGGTACACAGGATAAATAAAAATGAAATGAAATCTTTGAGTTTTACGTCCCACGATTATGCCGGTTAGGCTAAAGGAGACGGTGATAATGAGTAATGAATGAAATGGTGGAATGAAGAAAGTGGGAGGAAACGAGAGAACCCCGAGAAAACCCACGCACACGGTGTTTGTCCACCACAAAGTTCACTTGGCGGGGGCTGGGATCGAACCCGGGACCCCAAGCAACAGAGGTGAACGCTCTACCACTGAGCCACCGCGGCCCCCAGGATAAATAAAACCACTTATCTATAATGTGATGTTTCGTGGGGCGCCTTATGTAAAAGGCGCACTGTACCTTTCACGGGTTCTTTACCAATAGTAACTGTATGTATTTATTGTACAGGAGTGGTATACAGATGAGTAAATAAAATCGTTCATCTTTGATGTGGACTCGCAAGGGTGCCTAATGTAAAGGGCGCACTGCAGCTTTCACGGGTTCTTTACCAATAAAATTGTAAGAATTTATTACTAAAAACTTGTAACTTTATTTATACTGTGATGTTTCGGAGGGCGCACCGGGACACGTCCCGGTGTCCCGGTGGGCCAGCACGGGCCTGGTTAAAACCATACAATTTGAATTACGTTTTGGAATATTATTAGGCATGTAAGAGGTGACCCATTATTTTTGTTAGACCCTACTTACACATTCTTCTTTCGAAATAACGTTAGATATTTCTTCCCTAAATTTTACAAAAAAAAAAAAAAAAAAAAAAAAACTCTCCTAAACTGGACCAGTAACACAAAGTTTAATGATATAAGCGACATTTAAATAAGCTTTAGGATAAGAGCTACAAAATCAAACAATAAAATTCCAATCATTTTAAAGAAAAGGTAATTATAATTTCCTATATAAATAAATGGAACAAAAGAAAAAAGATGACGCTGGATTCAACATTGTTAATGTTAATGACAGTTAGTTATTCAGCAGTGCGATTGGTTTCGAAGATCATAGCTTTTTTAAACTTTTAAATAAATAAGTAAAAACGTTGGCATATTGCACTTGCATGAACTTGTTTCTTAATATAATAAATATTCTTTTGTAACGTATGGCAACAATCGTCAAGAAAATGTAAATAAAACTTACTTTTTCTGAATTATAAGTACGGCCTATAAATGAAACGTGAATACTAATATAATATTGAACTGTCTGACCCAGTTAATTCCATTAGTCAGCAAACAGCTCCAGTCACCTATCCAGTGGACCATTGAAATCTTAATCGTATACAGAGCTACGTGAACTGACATAAGTTACAGGGGTACTTCCGCTTCACGTGGGACAGTTGAAATTTGGCATGATTGCAGCTTTCCGAGACTAACCGACAGGAAAATTGCCAAAAGTAAATATTTTTAATTTTCAGGGGCTTTAAGAGAGGGATGAAAAATTTCCCCATGTTATTTAAATGGGTGTTTTTTTTTTTTACCTATAATCTCATGTTTTAGGTACTTGGAATTGGAATAAAAACTTGAAATTCGGTATGCTTGTACGTTTTCGTTAGCGTTAACTAAGCAAATAAGTAAAAAGGGTTCTCATTTTATGCCAAAAACACAGTGTCACAACGTCGTGAAGTTAGGAAGGTGAAACTCAATATGTAAAATCCTAATTAAAAAGATAATTGGAAAAGTTTTCGCGTTTTCGGAAATTCCCCTTTAAAGGATGGGGAAAGGGTAATTTCTATACGATTATTACAAATGATTGACCCGACTTTATAAATTCACTGTAGGTTTATTATTGGGGATATTGTAACAAAATTTGGCAAACATATTGAAAACCTCAAAACGTTTTCTTGTGTTGCAGGTTAACTTCTCATTTCTGCCACGAGAGCGTAACAGTGAGCATTTATTCAAGATGGCGACAGGCACAGAGAAAGCTTATGTTGTTCTCTAGTTTCATTCACATCCATCTGCTCTAACAGAGCAACGACACTTCCGAGCAAAGTTCAACAAACATCCTCCAACTGCCAAGTCCATTCGGCGATGGCATACATACTTACAGCTTCAGAATGCCTCCGTAAGAGAAAATCAACTGGTTGGTCTGCAATCACTAAAGAGGAGACTGAAGAATCGATGGATCGGTGTGGTGGTGACGACCATCAGCAATTCCTGTCATGGCCTTCACGCTGTCCGAACTTAATCCCATGCGAGTTTTGTTAGTGTGGAGTTATGTGAAAGATACAATGTTTACGTCTCCGCTAACAACAAACCTAACAGAACTTAAGAGCTGGCATTAGCAGTGCTTTCCAACGGATTCACAGGGACATGTTGCACCGAGTGTGAGGAGAATTTGATCATCGACTTGATATTTGAAGAATTACTAGCTGGAACATATGCAAACTCGTAGCATGACACTAAATAATTTTTAAGTTTTTCAATACTTCTGTTAAGTTTTGTGACAATACATCCAATAATACTGTGAATTTATGAAATTGGGTCAATCACTTGGAATAACCCAACACTATTACCTTTGCCACATTGAAACCGAAGTTGCCTGTTGTTTGTGATAGCATCACGGAAAAATAGTTGAACCGTGTGAAATGAATTTTGCTCAGCTGAAATTTCTATCTTGTCACTTTCATTAAAAGATGCACCGTATTGGAATAAATGGGTTTAAAATTTATCCTAAAAACTTTTCGGAACTTTCTATTGAGATAAAACTATGTTGAAAACCATATTCCATCAATCCTAAGATTTGCGTTAGATTATATTATTGACAAACCAAACCATTTGGTTTTTACGACATAATTTGTGGACAGTAGAAGCTGACAAAGTATTCTACAGGTACCGTTAGGTACTATAATTAATATAGAAAGTACTGGGCTGTGTTGGCAGCCGGTTGGGTTAGGTTATTAGGGTTTGATGACCTGTTTACGTGTATTGGAAAGTTGTTATATTTCTGTTTTTAGTTGTGCTGACATGGAAAGGTCATGTGATCTTTTTTCGTGTTTGTAGAGACTTTATACTGGCTATTTTTAAAAATAATAATAATAATGGAAATTTGAATTAAATCTGTTGATACGTCATTCTGAGAGAATATTTTATTCGTTCACATGTATAACATGTTGAACAATATGTGAGAGAGAGAGAATAAAAGATTACATGAACAATATGTGAGAGAGAGAGAGAATAAAAAGATATTCTCCTAATATATTTAATTTAACCTCTCGTAATAAATTTACTCGAACACTTACAGTGTGATTATTTTATTTGTTAAAAATAAGAAGCTCAGAACACTTACAGTGTGTGATACGCACTGGGATCGAACCCGGGACCCTTATTATTGGAGCTGAATACTGTATGATGGGAGGGAAATATTTATTCATGCGGGACACATTGTGGATTCTCCGTCTGAAAGACGTCGTGTATAAAATATGTATACTTTGGTATGATATGTAATGCCGGTACATATACAGAGCGTGGTAAAACTTCGTGTACGGTATGATACACTATGATGGTACATATACAGAGCGTGGTTTCCGTACGTCTGTTGCTGATGAACTTAAGACATGAACTGAACTTTTCCCGCGCTTTTGGAAAACCGGTTGGGTAAGAGTGATGATGTGTGCTTGCTAAAACTTGAATTCAAATACAAAGGAAGACCGTTGACACGTTTGGTAAACATTACAGAATACCGCCAGACTGATAGAAATAACTTTGGCGCCGCGGTAGGTGAACAAAAGGAAGATTGCGGACGTGGGAGATAAACATCACAAATTGGGGACAAACTAATAAAAATAACTTTAATGTTGGGAATGCCGAACACGTGATTACCTTGCGGTTATGAAAATACTTTAAATACAGGTTATAAGAGACAAAATATATAAAGATACATCATGCAGTCGTATGAGAAGAAGGATCTTTGCAATAGCAATATTGAAGCAATATCTGATGCTGAAACAGAAATATACGAATCATCGTCAGATGAAGAATTTGATTTTGATGCATTAGATTCACCAGCGCTAACAGTTTCACCAACACCGCCAGCATCTCCAATTGTATTATCAAGAACATCACGATTTTGGGCTTTAGATTGTTGTTGTAATAGTGAAAAAGTGGATCGCGAATGTATAAAGAAGGCTATTGAAAAATGGAATTTTAATGAAACACTAATATGTGAGGGATGTACGACAGGATCTAATCATGATTTTGATCATGATTGTATGACGACGCGTCCAGAATTATTGGAAATCCGCGCTTGGAGTATTATAGCAAGTCCTAGTGTTGAAGATGATGTGTTTTATTTGTACGCAAACACGCATATTATCGGACTATTAACAAGAGAAAAATTTTATGACGCCTATGTGGATTTATTAAGTGATACAGACTATTTACCGGAATTACTAGAGATCTTCATAAGAAAAGACAAACGGAAAGCGAATATTTCAGATTGAAAAAATGTATTCAAATAGTGGTAGTGTTTTATGTGTGTTATGTAATGGTGAAAACATTAATGTGAACTGTGTATTAAAAACTATAAAAGTATACTTACACAACAATAATCCATTGGAATGCGTGGAATGCAAGTTACATCTTCCTCATGAATGTAGACATTTTCATAATACTGGATCATTTGCAGTGAAGTATTTATCTCTTGACAAAACTCTTAGTGAACTGTTTGAAGTGTTTGAACAAGAACATAGTGAAATCTCATTTCGATGCTTTATGCATAAAACGTGTGATCTTTTACAAAATACAGAATTTGTTGGACAGATAATTCCGTTTTTTATTTTTCATTCAAATGAAATTTCACCATGTGTAAATCAGTATATTATTGATATTCAAGGTTTTAAAATGTCTGATAACGAATTTATTATTCGTGAGTTTTGTTTAACTGCATGCGATGATACAGTAAATTTCCATTGCTTGGTAAAATCACCAGTTGAATATAATTTATTATCACTAGGATGTCAAAAACAAATTGACTGGTTAACATTAAATTTGCATGGATTGAAATGGAATAGCAAAACTGGATATACTGTATCATGCATACGAAACCTTGTATATCAATTATGCGCAAAGAATTCAACCTTTTATTGTAAAGGTTTAGAGAAATCTCTTTGGATTAAAAGAATATTTGCATTAGATAATGTCATTGATTTAGAAACAAAACATTGTCCTTCATTAAATGAATTATGTGGAAATACATTTAATGAATATTGTTCTTTTCACACAAGTATTGTAAAGAAATCAGGATGTGCATATCGTAATGCACAACAGTTGAATTATTGGTGGAAATATGAAAGATCAACAGCATTAACTAATGCATTATCAAGATTGTAATGAGGAATTGTAAATAAAATGCATGGGTGTAAGTTTAAAAAATTTATTGTAAATTAAAAATGTAAATTTAAAAAAAAATAATAAAAAAAAATAAAAAAAAATTATTTGTGTTTTCTTTTTAAAAATTTGTTTACATGTTTATAAACAATAGCATCATTCTTTTTCAAAATTTTCTTGTTAAACAATTTTAAACACTTTTCAAATGATTGAGTGCGAATAATATGATGCAGAAAATATAAGACAAAATAACCACATAACACAGAATTATCATGTTGATATTGTTGAATATTTGTAAAGTACATTTTAGTATTTTTCGACAAAAAGTTTTTTATTTCCTTGGGAATGTCCATAGCAAGACTATCAAAGTAGTATCCATGTTTTTTCTTATTGATGTACACTGCAACCCAGTGGGAACCAGCAGAATCAGATGTATCAAGATTAATCACAAGTGCTGCAGGAGGTTTTACCGTTACAGGAAGTTTGTCAATAGGGTAAATTCCAGTAACACTTGCACCAGTCACTTTATCAGTTAGTAACACTTTTAATAATTCATCACTATACATGATAAAGATTATTTTTAATTGTAGTAGGTATGTAATTATCACTGTTATTTACATGTAACACATAATCATACACTTTTACATATTCACTATACAGTAATGCTTCCTGAACAGTACATCTATATTGTCCGAAACGATGCTTATTATGTGCACACCGATGAACGTGAAAACTTAATGCAGTATACTTTGGACAGTTTATTTCTTCCAAATTTGTAACTTCTCTTTGAAGAATTTCTTGAAGAAAACACTTTCTATTTATTCCGTATGTGTATATGGTTGTAGTATTTGAACAATATGTTTGAAGAATTTCCTTAAGATGTGAATATTCTACATCCCCTTCGTGCCAGGTAATGCCATACACATTCTCACCTAGATATTTGTTTGTGCTTATGATTGGCTCAGATAAGTTATTTAAAGGAAATGGTGGTTTAAAAACCCAATTTTGAAAAAAGGGAACGTCAGGATTTACAATGGCTAGCTCTTTTATAATAAACTCATCTTCGTTATCATGATACGCCGAGAAGTGAACAACAACCCGCATTGTACTCAACTAAATAAATTAGAAGGTGTTATCAGTATAAATATTTCTGTCTTTGTCTATTTGTGCTAAAGAATCGAATTGTGCGTACACAATGCATGTAACAGGTTCAGTTAAAGTTTCTGAAAATGATACTTTTAAATTTACAGGGGAATCGCGTACTACATCCCACGTGTTATCATCTAAAGTTCCTGTTGGAGATAGAATAAATGCATACAGAGCATATCCGTTTGGATACTCATCAAGAGTAACAGTATGTGAATAATTTTGATAATATATACCAGTACCTGAAATCAAAGTATAGTAACTTAGAAGGTATAAATTATTATTAAAATCAGGTGTGAGGGGGTTGGGAGGAAATGATTTTGAACCGACTTGTAATTGCAGTTTGTTAACGTTAAAGTTTCGAAATTCAAAGGGATTAAGATGTGATTTCCCATTGAAGGCTGTGTTGGAGATGAAACCAATAATCAGGCCTTTAGGAACATTACCCAGGAAAAGATTATCAAGACTGTAAGACTTTACTTGTGCAGGTATAGTATAAGATCTTGTTTCCACTCTCGTCAGAGGTAACTTGGCTGTTTCCGAACCCATTCGTGTATTTAATTGCATAGCTAAATCTGCAGCTACATCAATACGTCGTACATGAAGAATAATTTCCTCAAGTGCAACTTTATAACTTGTATTTTCAGCAGACATTAAGCAAAAATTATCTTTACTACGATGTAGTTTTACACGCAAACTTACTTTGTTAGGAAGCATACGATCTAAACTTACAATATCCGTATGAAGACGACCATACATTTCAAAAGATTTACTATTTTTCACCTTATTAGCACGTTTTTGAAAACCAGCATTTGTATTATCTAATTTATTAAAATTTTTTGCAGTATCTTTATGCCACATGGCACATGCTAAATGTGTTTGAGAAGCATCATGAGAATAATTTAATAATGTTTCAATGTATGCACGATAAGGATAAGATCCTGATGAAGAACTAATTAATTTATCATTTAACGAAATATCAATTTGACTAAATAAAGAATGTAAGAAATTATTTACGGGTGCGACAACATCATCGTTAGCTAAAGTTGTACCATCAGCTTTAGTAATTTTACAACGTACATAAAGATATAGATATGCAGGATGAATAAATTCACCTGTTTCTCCCGGAATAACAAATTCAATAGGTCCTTCTGAGGTTAATGTGGAAATAGGACGATATTCAGCATTTGTAGTTGCTTCAATAGCTGTTTGTGTCATTGGTATAGAAAAGAAATCAAATTCATTGGTACAACATTCAAAACTATTTGAATTTAGGAACGCCATTATGAAAAGATGTCCTGTATATGTTTACGTTTTGTTGGTGGTCCAAACTTTACAATTGCAGGAGCTTTCCTCTTGCGTGACCGTCTCTTGCCGTTACCAGTTAGCAACTGTCCAACTTTATTAATTGCTTTTGTCTTTAAACTATTACCAGCTTCTTTTACACGTGCACGAACCGATTCTTTAAATGGCCGATTTTCTAATACATCACCCGCAACTTGCATACCGGTTTGTAATGCTTGACGTCCTACAGTTTTTGCACCTTGTTTAAGAAATGGTAAAGCAAAACGGAATAATCCTTTAAAGAAACTACCTATACCATGTCCCCTTTGATATACAGGTCCTGAAAAATATGGTATTCCGCGCCCACGATGATAAGTAACACGTCTTGCTCTCATTTTTATTATTATTATTATTTAGAAGATGACGGAGAGCGTTTAAAATGTAGTGTTACGGTCAGTGTCCCAGAACGAAATGGCAAATTTCGCCCTGCATGATCTTTTAATAGTATTTCAATAGTGTTAAAACAAAATTTTGCAAGTGGCATATAATGAATATCTTCAAATGTAATTGTTTGAACTTTTCCATATTTAATATCAGAGATTGTTGCTATACGTAATAATGGTGCTTTTGTATCACCTAAAAATTGATATTGTATAATATCTGTATAAATAAAAATTTGATGTGGATATCCGATATCTATGTATGGTTGTTTAAATCCGTGAGATTCTTTTACAAGATCTGATTTTTCAGAAAAACCTAATTGTAAAGCTAATGTAGGCGACAATGTAACTGATTCTACATGTTCATCACATTCAACATGTACAACATTTGAAAAACTAAATTTTATAAAATTCGATATTGCGTTTAATTCTTCTAGTAAATGATGAATGGATGGATAATATCCAACAAGAATTTTACTTTTCATAGGTTCTGCATTTTTAAATTTGTACCATACAACGTTTTCACCCGCGGTAACATTATAACATGTTAATGGAATATGTACTTCACTTAATCCTACATACCAATCGGATTCTGATAAACGAATATTATTTTTTAATTGATTAATAAAATGTGTTGGACTATTTGTAGGATATACATCAGCACTAGCATTTGAAACTAATGTAATGTAAAAACTATCATCAATACTTTCAGAAATCATTTTCGTTTAAAGTGAAGTGTTAGGTTTGAAGTTCCAAAACGAAATGGTAATTTTAACCCGTGTTCATCTTTTAAGTTTACTTCTATTGTATCAAAATATTTCTTTTCAACTTTAACATAATGTGGTGTGTGAAATACAAAAGATTTTACATGACCGTGTTGTACATTATATACACTAAGTTTTCGAACTAATGGACCTATATTTTGTTGTTGTTTTACAATATCAATGCAAACATTAATTGTATTGGGAATATTATAATCTAAATCACATGGAAATTTTCCACGTGCTAATATTAAATCAACATTTTTAACTTTTGTGTATATAACATTTTTAACATCAAGCGTATTTTCATTAATAAATCCAAAAATTTGTTGTAAACCCGGTGTAACACCAATCATACATTGATCTTCTAATTTTAAAGAATGTTTAATAACAACTTGATTTTTATTTTGTAAATAGTGTAACATACGAACATTTTCAGGAATTAATTGTAGAATTGATTCAATTGATGAATAATATCCCGGTGTTATTGGAACATGGTAGCGTTCAACTTTATCATCGATAACACTAGTAATTATAATTTCTTCATTTTCACCAACATTGTAAAAACTCCACGGAATATTAATTTGTGTTAATGCAACACCCCATTCCCCATCACTTAAATCAATAGGCTGTGCCAATTTAACTCGAAATGATGATGTAGTATTATTCTCAAAAAGATTGCTACTTGCATTTGAAGGAAGAGTAACGTAAAAGTCGTGTGTAAAGTTTGAATTCATTTTGCAGACTGAATAGAATCTGATCTAATCCACGAATTCATACTTGATGGATATCCTAACCATTTTACATACATCCACCCTTTTTTACGTTTTAATACTTTTTCAATGAGATATGTTTTCTTTGAATTTATAATTACTTTTTGTAATTCTTGTGCATAAAATATTCCTTTAATTTCTTCACCGTTCCAATCTTTTAATTTGTAAGTGACAGGATCTGACTTAATACATTTGTCAACAATAAATATTTCTTGTGACCATTTAGGTAAATATCCTTTTTCTAATACATGTTTATACTTACTAACACGTACATAATCACCCTCATTAAATTTACATGTTATATTCTTTTTATTATTTTTATTTCCGTATAATGTTTCCCACACTTGATTCACATTGGAATCATTTACTTGTGCAGGTGCCATTTTAATACTTGAATGGTATGAATGATTATAATTTTTTACAATTTGATCTAATACATTAATATAACGATAAGTATTCTTTGCAGTAAAATAACGATACAATCTTTCTTTTAATGTCCGTATAAAACGTTCTGCTAACGCGCATTTAATTTCGGAATGAACACTATAATGATTAATTTTATATTCTTTAAACAATTGTTTTACATGACGATTATAAAATTCACCGCCTAAATCTGTTTGTACGTTAAACACGGGTAACTTGAAATTTTTAAAAAATTTTGTTATTGCTTTTACCATTTCAGGGCCTTTCTTTGTTTTTAACGGAACACAATATGCATAACGTGAAAAAATATCAATACAACATAATATATATTTATAATTATTATTATACTTTGCAATATTTTGCATATCTGCTAAATCCATTTGTAATGTTTCATTTGGTGCACTAACATAATACTTTTTACGTTCAAAAACTTTACGAGCTGGCGCATGTAATGTATAAGCATCTTGAGAAGCTAACCAATTTTTAATTTTCTTTTTAGATAACTTTGTTTTGCGTTGTAATGTTTGTATACTTGATAAAGAATTAGGATTTGAATAATCATAATATATTTTTGATAATTTTGTCATTTTTACATACTATATTCTTTCCACTGTTTAAATAAATTAGCAACTACTGCAGGACTAGTAGATTTTCTTACTTTACGAATACGTTGTCTACTACTACTACTACTACTACTATTTACTTTTGATGCTGGTGTGCTAATAGGTGTACCAATAAATTCTTTAGGAACATTAAGATCTTCTAATAAATTTTTAAATTCATGAATACCTAAAGGATTTCTTGAATATTTTCTTGTACGAACAACATCATTTACTAAATCTATAATATTTGAACCTGGTATTGTTTTTCCTTGAATACGTACAATGCCAGACTTATCCCACTGAATTTTATCAGAACTTGTCAACTGTTTTAATAATAGATCTGTTTTCCTACGAAGTGTTTTCGGTACTGATTGTAAAATGTCTGATACAAATGGTAAAATAGAAGTATTGCTATCTTGTTTGGAACTTGATGATAATTTTTCTTCTTCTTCTTCTTGAATGATAGGTAAAGTAATAGGTTTATGTGAAGAAGAAGATGTATACTGTAAATAACGATGCAAAGCTTGTTGATATAATTTCCACTTTTGTTGTACACTAAGATCATGGCGTTTTAAGATATTATTCATTTCTTCATCTAAACGTGACTGATGTGAATCTATGGATTTAAGATTTGATTGAATTTCATGTACAGCATTTTCAGGAACTAAAATCATTTTACGTAATTCTGACATATTTAACGACTGAAAATACTACTTCCTACTGCTGCAAGAAGTGGTCCCAAGATTAACGGTAAAAGCGCACCACCTTTTTGTAGTAACAACTTCTTCTTTTTATTTAATGCAGTACGCTGCTGAGATAGAGCACGTAAGATCTTTTTATGTCTACGTAAACGTTGCTTCTGACGAGAATTTAAAGGAATGTTTCCTTTTATTGTGTTTTTAGCTACTTGAGATATTGTTCTTATTAAATCCCCTGAAGCATTTTGTAAAATTTGTTTTCGTTTTGCATTTTTGCATTTGCACAGAGCACGGAGCGTGCTGTAGTGTTGTTTCACCTTCAACATCTTGATGCCGACTAAACAAAAATTTCTGTATGCATGTCTTTTACGTTAGCGTACACATGCATGATTTCATTCGGAAAAATATTTGTACGTATTCGCAATGCATCGTTTGTTTTTTGTGTCAAGTCAAATAATAAATAAGTGTGAGGCTCCCGTGTTACTTCTTCGAACACACTCACGACTTCTTTACTATACCGAGGCATAATTTGCCTTGCTAAATATTGTATTTGTAATTTATCACGTGGATTTTTAAATACTATAATATAATGTGCATTTAAACTAATATCACGTGCATGTTTTCCTTTTGGAAATAAATTTTGAATAATAAATATTACAGTTAACTTTTTATGATGTGCATACTTTGTAAATAAATTAGCAACATCGCCATTAGTTTCCGACATTAAATCATCAAGTATTAATAATGAATTTTCTTTAATTTCAAAATTATTCATGTCAGGTATCCCCTCTACAAAACGTATTTTTGCATTTGCATCTAATTTTGGTATTACTGCGCCATAACACCAAACAATATCATTAAATTTTATACTAAACATTTGATCACATTCATTAAGTAAACGATTTACAAAACAAGTTTTCCCAGCCCTTGAAGGACCAGCAATTAAAATAGTAGAGGGATGTTGAAACTTTAACATCTTGTAATCAAATGAATGCATACAATAGAGACTCTGCTTTATATACACACACTCACACTCATACATTAACATATTTTCGAACATGTGAATTTTAATATTTTCACAATCGTTGATTGTTCGGAGTATACATACTAATGAAACGGATAAAAAATCACTGGAATATAAAATTAAAGCTTGAAATGAAAAAAAAATCACTGGTATATAAAATTAAAGCTTGAAAATGAAAAAAAAATCACTGGTATATGAAAAAAAATAAATTATGAATAAATTAAAATAAATTAGGAATAAATTAAATATTTTAAAGAAAGAATATACGAGCCGGTTTAAAAAAAAAAAAAGAGACATTCATACAACTCACATTCATTCATTCGTGGGTCTATAACCGTAAGGTACACTTGCACGTTTTTGTACTGGTTCATCGTCAGTTACGTCAGGTTCGTCAATACGTTTTCGTTTTTTGTTGACCTCACGGTGTGTCTTTGTTTCTCTACAGCTAAAGATCCGGAACCCCGGTCTACGAACAATACTGTTTGGGTTTTCTATTACTGTGGACTCTAATTGTCCAGACACTAATTTATAGAAACTCTCAAAATTAATTTTTTGAGAGGTTCTATCGTTTAGTGTTATCCCCCTAATTTTGAATATATCGCGAACATCCCCTTGGGCATTTGTTAGCCGCATGGCGTAGTTTTTACAGCCAAGACCTATAAAGGTTGTAAACTCCCAACCTTCAGGAATTTCATTTGTAAGATCACCCAAATAGTTTCCGAGCGGTAACAAGGGTTCCTCATCTTTTTTCTGTAGATACATGATACTGTCAGTGTCACAGTAAATTGCTCTGTCAGGTCCTACAGTCGTCAGTAGTTCGTAAAGTCTAAGTCTAGCCCACGAAGTAATAAATGCGGCTAGTATCACATTAGAAAACGCTAACGGAACGTTTTCGTTTTCAATGTCTCTGTATGTGACAATGAGATGGTCATCATCAATTGGTACCACACTTTGAATTTCATACCTTGCCGTAGTTAAATACCTAAGAAATGTGACCTCATCACTAACAATTATACTCTGTGACATATCTGTGCGCTGCCCCCACTTTCCATACAATGAATTGAGGTATAGTTTTGCACATTGCCTCAATCCAGGGTTCGTCCTAATATTATCATAATTTAATCGTATGCCTTCATGGGCATAATATTCTTCGATATATTTATGTTTGTCTTCTTCAGTGGTACAGTAAGCAGGAAAACCAGAGGCTTCCTGCTTCATCTGAAGAAAGGAATTCACATAGGTCCCGAACAGCCCACCTGAATTCCCCTCTTCAGGATCTAAGAGTTCAAATTCCCATATCTCATGTATATCGATTATTTTGTAACCTTTTTTAAGAGCAAGGTGTAACTCTGGAGTACAAAATGTTCCTGTGAGAGCACACTCAGCGTCACTATGAGTACATTCATTAGTGTTTTCTTCTTCCATACATGTACGGCAAAGGCCGAAAAGTAATCGACCTCCCGCAACGTATGGTAAGATCGGAAAATAGAGGTCCTTTGCAGGGACAATTGTGCATTTGACTACACCGTGAATACTTTCCACATCTGGAAAGTCCGGTCCCGTGTGAATCTTAGGTGATTTAACCGGCATAGGTTTACGCGCCATTACCCATGGGTAAAGGCTAGTTACATCGGCATAAGATATACGCTCATCACTCGTACAATTGACGTAAGAACGAAAGACCTCCGTGCGACCACCGTTGTAACAGTTCTTAGGAATAAGAAAATCAGGTAGATTAGTACAACGTTCTTGAACAAACTTTTGCACTTCCTTGTCCGTCTTTATCTTATTATCCCAAGAACATTCCCATATTTCATATAGGTTTACACCTATACTTTTCAGGTACTTACGGCGGCGCATGGTTTGCTCATAGCGTTTTTCCATCGTATTGTACGAGTCTTGTGCATCGTGCAAAACCGCGTCACGGTTAAAGGGAAAGCAATGGCGACAGGCATGGAAAAAACATCCGTAATACTCGAAGGCAGCGTTGAGTCCTTCGTGCCATCCATCGACCTTGTACCTACCAATATACTTTTCCCCACCTCTCCTAGCATGCTGGATTTCTATCCCTAATTGGTCTTCCATATACATAAGCCATTGCATAGCTTTTGTACTATACTTGGTCTTATGATGAAATCCCAACGCGGGAATGATAGGAATAGTATTTTCCGGTAAGTGCAAGGTACGATATGTACGCATTGCAAGACTTGCAATGGTTGATGATGTTATGAAACATTGCAAACCCTCAGTTTTCTCTTCAATAATATCGCTAAACTTGATGACCGCTTCTGTTAGAATTCTAACATCATTTTTACAATAAGCCAACATATCCTTCTGCAGGTTAAACTCCTCGCCACTTTCCGCACGTTCTTGGTGCCAGGCTTCCAATTGTTTTCTTTCTTCTGTGCTTCGTCCCTCAGGGTCATAGTACTTAAGTGGAGGGTAGGGACCGACATAATTTTGATTTTCTTCAGTATTAAACAAATATGGGAAATCTCCCTTCTTTAAATTTTGACTAAGGCCTAACGTTTTCGGTAATCTGGATAATTTGGCACCAATATAGAGGAAAAAGTCGCGAAAAAAGATACGGTTACCTATATTAATATTAAAAATCTTTTGACCCTGAATAAGAACACTAGGTACAATATGCTGGTCTTCTATTAGAGTTCTAAGACAGAAGAGACCATCGTATCTGGATGCGTTATGCGCGATTACCAGGATTTTCTGAAAGACAGGACGTTCTACTAACACGTGGTTAATAAAATCCGTCATTGTCTTAAAAGAAAACGAACGATTTCCAATATTGTCACCGCACGTTTTACAAGGCTCATCGATACCTTTCCTTATACAGACGTGACATACATGATGACAACACACCAGTACAACCTCATGTTCCCTTTCACCGCGCTCATTCGGCGCCTTCAACATCGTCTCTACATCATAAATAATGTACATAAACCTTTTCGTATGAACAGGTTGCTGTCTCTGAACAAAACATGTATGATTTGTATCAACATACGCGCGGCATGTTGAACAAAAATGTTCACCACACATGTGTTCAGATTTTCGCCCCCTCTTATCAAAGATGATACCACAATCGATGCAGAGCTTTACATTATCACATACGGATTTAGCCGCTTTATTACATGTCAGATGGCTGTCAAAACAAATACCCGCAGCAAACTCTCTATTGCATGCATTACATTTAATTCTGTTTGCAGTATCGTCCCGTTCGTGAGTATGTTCGCAAAAAGTACAACGAGTTTTACACTTGTGTGCATGTGACCTTTCATCATAACCTTCCAAACAATAATAACAATACTTCCGTTTGCTAAGAAAACTTGTAATATTACGAATGGGTTCGAAATGACCAATAGTGTTACCTCTTTGATATAGAATAAAAATCTTATTTTCTGCGTGTTCTCCTGGGTAAAGTACTATATATTCCCGATTATTCTTTTCAACCTCCTCATAAACAACGATTTGATATTCCCCTTTCAAATATGATTGAAAGAGGTCCAGATCAGAGATGTCACAACCTTGCTTACTTTGAACGTTAACTCCTGCCATTTCGCAGAGAACTTCTGCTTTAAAAAGCCACTTATTATAATCTCTTGTTTTTAAATTATACAAAACTTTACTACTTGCGGTATGTTTTGTTATTCCATATATTATGGCCATGGGGAGGCAGTACATATTCTTATTTTCAATGCGAATTAATCGCTTTTCCAAGTAATCTTGGTATTTGCAGTATTTTCGGACAGCACTCATTGCATTAGGTCTTCCTTGTCCGTGCAAATTCTCTGCTATATGGAATCGAAACAATACTTCTTCCCCTAAAAGGAACACTTCATTCGAATTTAGTACTCGTTCGATTGAAGTGAGGACTGTTCTAGCAGTGAAATTGTCCTTTCTTCTAAACGGGACATACACTGGTTTGTTATTAGTACTATTACTACTTTCAACGTATAAACCAATGTAGTCCATGGGGCGTGCATTGGAGATCACATGTTCCAATGCAAAATCGATTAAACTCTCGATATAGGCCTCTGGGTTATTAATATTCCTTTCATCACCCACAGGTCTGACGACAATTTCATGGCCCGTAAGATGAAACTTACGAAACCTTTGTCTGCTTTGTCTTACAACTTCGAAATTACTATTTCTTTGATTATCCCCGCCATTATTATTATCACTACTACTACCACTTGTACTACCACTATTATGACTACCAGTAGTACTACTTGCACTATTCTTATTTATGTTGCCATGTCCAACCATTGGTGGGACACTAGCAGATGACGGTCCAGGCTGTGGAGAAAAAATCAATTGGTTCCCATAGTCATGATTATCCTGTACACAATATTGAGTTGTATTGTATACAGGATTTTCTCCCTGGACCTGTTGCGTGGGTATAACCACAGCATTGTCCGCATTTTCAACCAATCTCCTCATTTCTTCTTCAATTGGTAATTCAACGGAATTTAGATTGCCAATCCCATCTGCTTTATCATTTAGGAAAGCTAAATCTTCATTTGATAACAAATATAAATTATTAGGACTCAAGTTATGAGTTTCTTGAGGGGTCATGACTATGGCATTATTATTATTTTCAGATGGGATTAAGCATGGTTCCAAAACAAATCGCGAGCCAAAATCAAAAAACTCAGATAACTCTGTATCATTTATCCTATCTACCTGACCTTCCCCACAAGCTAATAAATACATAACTTTATCTAGAGCCAATTCATATAATTCTTTACTACGGAAAAAACCATACACAAACAAATCCAGTACGTCAGCACTGCTTACACAGTGCTGGAGAAGTAGTATATCATTACCTTCAAAGACACGAAGGGTCCGCAATAAGGCTTCGCATCTCACGGTTCCCCTATGGCCAAGTCTGCTTAATTCCATGATGGCTTTCCACGTACTAAAAACCCTAGGGTACTCGTTGAGACCGCGCAAAACCTCTTGCAGGTAGATCTCATCAATCATGTTAAATTCTTCAGTTGGGCAGAAGAAATCCATCTAAAAAAATAAAACAAAGAAAAACTATTTTGAGTAATCAACACCACTTTAATAAAAAAGATCAAATAAATACATCTTTTAAGCAACGCTCACATGATAATATCATATAAAAAAAAGAAAAAAATGATCATCTTTAGTTAATTATTGATATGTAAATAGAAATCAATCAAGTTACTTTATGAAAAATCAGTAAATATATTCACCTATATTGAATTATAAACTATTCTATTAAAAAAATATCCACACACACAGACACACACACACACACACACACACAGACACACACACACACACACACACACACACACAGACACACAGAGAGAGAGAGAGAGAGAGAGAGAGAGAGAGAGATAGTCTCTCTTTGTTCATTAATATTGGTTAAATACAATCAAGTACAATTAAAAACTATATAATTTCTTTCTTTTTTAAAAAAAAAAATCATAATAACCATAAGAAATACATACGTTTCAAGGTTTAGTTCTCCGTTCACAATCCACAAAAAGAAAAAGAAGAAATCTCAGCTGGGATAGTCGGTACTTTTTTTAATTAATTGCTAGCACCACAACGCTTAGCACAGCTTCAATATCTGTAATAAAACAGGTCTCAATAAATATACTGGTAATCCTGTATACTTTATTTAATACTATTAAAATAGGTTTAATAATCAGGAAAGCTTTCTCTGTGATCTTTAACGCACGCCGACGTAAGAAAAAATGATAATCGTACACATCAAACACATGTTATATCATGTTCTATCAAGTGTTCTCCCCCCTCCCACCACTAACAGTGACATCTGTCGGAGAACTTTTAAATTAACTTTAGTTTAGTTTAAGCCGTGTACCGTGTTGACGTATTTATTATTAGTCCTGAATATATATATTTATATTTTAAAGGTACAGTATGATATATATTTCTTTTTAGCCATTAAATACTACTGATAGCATTAAATAAGTACCCTTCTTGCAGTTGTGTTCTGTTAATAAAACATAATTTGTAAGGGTATAGTTGATTCTTGTTCTATCAGTAAACCACCATACGTTCATTATATTACAAATCCCTAAGGGGGCCCCTTCAGTTGAACATAATTATCATCATTATGTTATTACCTATTCAGAAAAAACCCACAATTGTAGGAATTAACTAATGGGGAACTTTAACACATGTCAATGTATATGGTAAAACACATAATTCTCTTTTTGCTATAATACTGTTAAAATCTAGGATCGCCTATAACTAATGGGTCCCGCCAGTTATAGCTACGTGATTTTCCTTTTGCTATAATATAATACTGTTAAAAAATCTAAGTAAGCCTGGGGGCCGCGGTGGCTCGGTGGTAAAGCGTTCACCTCTGGTTGGTCAAGTGAGTTTGTGGTGAACAAACACAGTGTGCGTGGGTTTCCTCCCACTTCCTATATACTTTTAAGAGTTTATTTTAGCTCCCATATTTAGTTCAAGTTTGTAGAAACAAACGAGAAAATAAATAATCACACTGTAAGTGTTCAGAGATTTCATAGAAATCGAACCAATAAAAAAAAAAAAAAACGGCATAACCGTGGGGACTCAAAAATTTCTAAATAATCCTGTGACTGGGACCCGCCAGTTATATTACAAATAGGACTACATAATTTCCTTGTAATACAATACTGTTTAAATCTATGGGGCACCTATAACTAATGGTGGGGAATGTCGCCCGCCAATTATACGGTTATACTACAATAGGCATACATAATTTCCTTGTAATACAATACTGTTTAAATCTATGGGGCACCTATAACTAATGGGGGGAATGTCGCCCGCCAATTATACGGTTATACTACAATAGGCATACATAATTTCCTTGTAATACAATACTGTTTAAATCTATGGGGCACCTATAACTAATGGGGGGAATGTCGCCCGCCAATTATACGGTTATACTACACTAGGCATACATAATTTCCTTGTAATACAATACAATACTGTTTAAATCTAGAAGAACCCCTAACTAAGGGGTAGGGCCTCCGACAGTTATAGCTATGTGTTACAATACTCGTACGTAATTCTCTTTTGCTATAAGATAATACTGGTAAATCTAGGCAATCTATCTTGCAGGCAAAAGCCCCTCGTTGAGGGACATGGTAGAAATAAGAATACCCATACATAATTTCAATTCGCTTCCTTGTAATACAATACTCCTAAAATCTAGAGGAACCCATAACTAATGGGGGGAAGGGCCCCCGTTACTTGTAAAATATACTACAAATAGTCATACATAATTCTCTTTTTGCTATAAGATAATACTGTTAAAATTTAGGCAATCTATTTGGCAGGCAAAGCCCCCTTCATTGAGGATCATGGTACAAATAGGAGTACATCATTTCATTTTGCTTCGCGGATACACAACAGGTTTTCAAGTCAAAAGACAGTGTTCAATAACCAATGTATTTAGCGGGTCCGTCCTTTCTCTGTCTTGACATTAAAGCTATTCTATGCGTTATGTAACTACCACCCAACGCAAATAACTAACATTCAGTAATATTTACTATTAAAACACAATAATGTTATGGGGAAAAGCGCTCCCCCCAAGACTAAAACATTTCTTTCTGCAAATACTAGTCTTAGTTCAAACATTTGCGTTCCTAAAAAGATTATCGGTTGTATTACCAAAGCGTAGTAGTATGCCATCTATTGGTAAATGAGCTTACTTAAACAGTTCAAGTCCCATCTGTACAACGTACATATATATATATATATTAGGTATAACTGATTTAAAGTGATCGGTATAACAGTTAAAAATCGTAACAAATGAATCAAACATATTGTAATTAAGCATCCTATAATTAAGCAAATAAAACTCTACAAGTAAATGGTCCGTCTTTTATTTGTAGGTTCACATTTTTAATATGTTCGCAATTTTCGAAATTATTTGTAGGTTCACACTACAAGTGTTCTGAGTTTGCTTCGCAAACGACCCAATAAATAACACCAATTTTAAAACGTTCACAATCTATTTTAACAATTAGTTTGCACCGCAAACGATCCAATACATAAGCAGAGTATGTATAACATACGATCCGTAAAAATATGAAGTGATTGAACAAAAAAAAAGCAAATGATCCAATAAAATATTTAAAAAACGAGCTTGTGTAACAAACGAGAGAATAAATAATCGCAGCGTAGCTGCTATTAGCTTGTGTACCAAGCATGAAAGAATGCAATAATAATAATAATAATAATAATAATAATAATAACTTTAGTAATCGAAAATCGCAATTACATTTCAAGCGTTTTCAGTATATCGCAAAGCTTATCCTCTTGCATAATTACAAAAAATGGTCGTAGGTTTATTCCCCCGATAATGTTACTCAGAAGCAAATCGTGTATTATTTACTTAATTATAATGAAGTGAATAATACATGACATTTAAAAAGTTCTCACCTTAAAAAATCAAACTTCGTTCTGTTAAAATCACTGACGAAAAAGTTCAACACACACACACTATGGAACTGTGTAAAAACAATAATACCAAACTTTATTTCAATACTATATATATATATATATATATATAAGGATTTCATTATGTCCCTCCCCCAAGCATCATGTTTTTCAGCGGGTTTTCAACCCGATTTCATTAATTATAAATAAATAAATAAGGTCCGCTAACATTGTTTATTCATTGCCACAGCGAGAAATCTAAAAATTTCTTATTTTCAAGTTCGTCAACCGCTGGAGAAATCTCATTCAGACAGGGTATCGATCGATCAACATTCAGGACAGTCTATGTACGGTTTTCATCTAATTAAGGAAAAATGCTTACATGTTCATCAGATATTAGATATTCTGCCAAAATCAGATATTGCCACAAAAATACATTTACGTGTTTGTCCCAAAACATCTTTTAAAGGGGGAAGAAACATAAAATTTCTATCTGTCTTCTTCATCACTGCCGATAACTATCGCTGTAACAACCATCGTTAATGGAAAAATATTTTCAGTATGTTGCCAGACAGTTTTCTCATGGTCAAGGGAGAAAGTGTCTAAGGTTATTCCAGTACAAGCGGAAATAAAATTAAAAAAGTGCATTGACACTCTATACATGCGTGTCACAATTCATAGTTCTATCGGGAGCAAGGTGAAAGCGTGTGAGGCAACGACCCGGAAGTAATGGCATTCTAAGCTAGTCTTCTGTAAGAGACGGAAGAACAATTCACTCGCTCCGTATTTCAAACTTGGCTGTAAACACGGAGTTAACTATAAGGAATAAAAACGATGAATAAATCATACATACACACTTCGTATTTCCCATATTTTTTTTTCTCACCAATTTACATGTGAGAATTGCAATAATTCTCAGTACAATACAATATACATCGCCGGTGCTTGGGGGGTCCCGGGTTCAGTCCCCGTACAATGCAACGTTCATCTCTGGTGCTAAAAGTCCCATATTTAATCCCCGTACAATGCAACGTTCATCTCTGGTGCTAAGGGTACCAGGCTCATTTTCAGTACAATACAGCATTCACCACTGTTGCTAAGGGTCCCATATTCATTCCCCGTACAATGCAACGTTCATCTCTTGTGCTAAGGGTCCCATATTCATTCCCCGTACAATGCAACGTTCATCTCTTGTGCTAAGGGTCCCAGGTTTATTCCCCGTACAATGCAACGTTCATCTCTTGTGCTAAGGGTCCCATATTCATTCCCCGTACAATGCAACGTTCATCTCTGTTGCTAAGGGTACCAGGTTTATTCACAGTACAATACAGTATACACCGCCAGTGCTAAGGGTCCCGGGTTCGATCCCCGTACGTATCACACATTATAAGTGTTCTGAGCTTCTTATTTTTAACAATCATCATCTCCTTTAGCCTAACAGGTGGGACTCAAATATTTCATTTTCTTTTTATTCTATCACATATTGTTCAACATGTTATACATGTGAACGAATAAAATATTCTCTCAGAATGACGTATCATCAGATTTAATTCAAATTTCCATTATTATTATTATTTTTAAAAATAGCCAGTATAAAGTCTCTACAAACACGAAAAAAGATCACATGACCTTTCCATGTCAGCACAACTGAAAACAGAAATATAACAACTTTCCAATACACGTAAACAGGTCATCAAACCCTAATAACCTAACCCAACCGGCTGCCAACACAGCCCAGTACTTTCTATATTAATTATAGTACCTAACGGTACCTGTAGAATACTTTGTCAGCTTCTACTGTGGACATGAGCCGGTCCATGCCATCTGTTAGCAACTGGTGGAACTACTTCGAACCTAGCAACGAACTCGCGGTCAGCGTGTCGCGTCGCCGCATCGCTAACCGCCGTATCGGGAGCTTTCTAGATCTAGTGGTCGTCACGTGTTTTATTGACGACGCTGGATGGACGAAAATTGGGGAGGCACCGGGCGGGATTCGAACTCGGGACTACGCGGACATGAATTCAACGCTCTAACCAGTAGACTATTTCCCCCATATTATTACTGCATAGTAATAAAATTCAGATACACTAAAATTATAGAAACGTAATAATAGAAATAAGGTAATTGAGTTGAGTTTAGTTTAGCGTCCCTTTCAGCAGCGAGGCTATATGAGACGTGGACCTACTGATTAACGTGGAATCCGAACCACATGAGCTCCCGCCGGGAATCGAACCCGGATCTCCCACGCCAAAGGCGCGTACGCTAACCGCTTAGCCACGGAGGAGCTCAGAAATAAGGTAAAAAGAACATCATATGTCAACTTCTTATTGGATTCTATTGGTCTGTTTTATGTGTTCTCTCTCTCTTTCTCTCTGTCTCTTTCTGTATATGCCTGTTTGTATGTGTTTTATTCTGTCACACTTATTAATGCAAGCATGGTAGAAAAGCAGAGTAGGTCACTGCAACCCGTATCGTATATAAGAATTTAGAACATGGAGAAATAAAAAGGCGAGCACCATTTGTTTCGCTGTTCGCTGGTCCTTAACTGTGCAGAATACTCGCGTAATCTTTGTTTTCTTGTGCGTTGATTTCCATTATATTTTTATTTTGTTTTGAAACCAACTGAAGTTTTGATGATGGGATTTTACTTTATATCTCTGTATATATATATATATATGTATGTATGTATGTGTGTGTGTGTGTGCTCGTTACAGAGCTGCCTCGTCCGTATATGGTTGGCATATGACTCAGGTTGGATTCCCGATATTAATGGATGTGGCTCGGATGCCACTTTAAGGTGTAGACCCACATTTCACGTAGGTGCTGAGAAGGACGTTAAATTGCAGACTAACCAAGTAACTAATTGATCTCAACACTTGAATACCCTAGTGTTTAATCTATATATATATAAAATTGAAAGTGACTAGGTTTGTGACTCTTATGGCATGTGTACCAACGAAGTTCAACTGTTGAACGAGGGTAATAACCAAGATCGGTAAAAATGTCTGTTGCACCAACAACGTTCAAGGTTAAGTATCGGTCAAATGGTGAATAAACTTAGTTTTAGCTTGAACGACCGAATTTGGGGGTTTAAACTTCGTTGATCCAAGTCAGTCCGTTTACATTCAATAATATCTTTGTATTTTTCCACTAATGAAATTACAATGCACTTCTCGTGTTCGGAAAATTTTTTGCTCGCGGTTTCATCATTTTTTCCATCACAATCACGATCACTGAAATTAGACTACTCACAACTCTATGCACACAATCTAGAAAGTTGGAAACACCGGCACGCGGTACGCTTTCTTCATTTGTTACTTTGTTAAACGAAGATTAGAGACAAAAGAAGACAACCAATCAGAGTCGATTTTACAAATTGACCGAAGTTTACTTAAGCGAGATGTACTGAACTTCGATTTTCAATGCTGCAACAGAAGTCCTAGAACCACGTTTAAACTTGAAACTTTAATGTTGAACGCATTTGAGTGAACGCTCTTTTGAACTTTATTCGTCCACACGGATGTTAATCTCTTGAACCACCCGACCGAACTAGATCAAATTCTTGACGTAGACGCAGCTCTAGCATGGGAGTGTTTTTAGCTATTCACTTGGACGATAGAACTTAGGGGCGGGGGAGGAGGGGGAAATTATATAAAATAAATAAAATTTAATAACTCTTGAACCAAACGACCAATCTCGATCAAAATTTCAACATAGATAAGGTTTCGACATGGGATGTTTTTTGCCATTTCACTTTTAATGTGCAGCGTAAGGGAGGAGGAAGGAGATATATGTAAAAATGTATAAATAAAAGTGACTGTCTTAGCACAATAACTTCTTCCCAGTTCACATCATGTCCCTTTTCTTTTACATGTTTAAAGATTGCGTTAGTTTCTCTGCCATATTTCACATCACTTTTATGTTGTTTAATTCTTTCTTTCAATAATTTCCCCGTCTCACCAATATCTTTCATATCACAATCCTTACAATTTATACAATAAATGACACCTTTCTGATCTCTCTTTTCTTTTTTCTTCCCTTTGCTTTTGACCATGTCCAACAACGTTCTGCTACCTTTTCTATACATTTTGACCCTTTTCTTTCTTAACATCTTTTTTAAAATCTCGGTATCTTCTCCTAACCCTACAATGCCTTTCCATACCCCCTCATTGTCCTCCCCACTTTTACCTTTCCCCGAGACCACAGATGTTTTAACGATATCCCTTTTACTATAACCATTCTCATATAGCTGTCCTTTAAAGATTTCCACATTCTCTTCTACATTTTTGTTACAAATTTTGGAAATTCTTTCTAACATATTTCTTATGAAATTAGCTTTTGTGCTTCTATCTACATTACTTCTCTTATTACAATAAATACCAGCACTACATTCTTTTTGATACCATTGAGTCTTAATGCTCTTCCCTTTCTTACTCATTAAAATGTCAAGATAACATAATACACCTCCCTGCTCTGTCTCTAGTTCTAATTCTATTCTCTTCTCCTTATCTTCAATACTACCAACGAACTCTATCAACTCTTCTTTTGATCCTTCCCATATCCCAAAACAATCATCAACGTATCTACATAAAAATCGAATCTTTTCTTTTCCCTTTTCTATCACATCCTTCTCCCACACATTCATAATGATATCAGACAATACCGTACTTCAATTACAAATAAATGGCAGCCCGAATAGTGACCCGATACAAAGTTTGGTTTCAAAACAAAAACAGCGGCACTTGTTTTGGGGCTCAAACAACAATCTTCTTATTGTGATTTAAATCTTGTCTGGATGACATACTAAGGGACCAGTTTGTTTTTGGTATCGGTGATGAAGCGATAAGACGTAAATTACTAAACACTCAAAATCTTATCTTTCGTAAAGCAATGGAGATAGTACATGTCATGGACAACACAGAGAAACAGTTACAGATATTTAAATCATTTACGAACTCCAACCTAAATATCGTACATCATGAAAACGATCGGTTATCCAATAAAATGACGAAACAAAGCCAATTTTCAGCATCAGCTCCTGAATATTTATCACTGATGATAGTTGGATGTATATTTCGTGGAGAACAACATAGGTAAGACAATTATCGCGCAGGAGGAAAACAATGTATGATTTGTAATCGAAGAAATCATTACGCCCGAGTCTGCCAATACAACACTTTTCCATCTTCCAAGTACAAACAACAGCGACGGTCTCAAATGTGGAGGCGGTTCAAAAGAATTGTTATATTCACAAACAGAGCCCTAGCTAGCGGTAAATATTTAGGCGCCTGTGGCGAAGTAAAATTCGGCGTCCCTACACTTACCTTAACAAGCTTTTCCTTCCCTTTTTATATACACATAAGAGAAGCAGATTTTGTTGTTATGCTACGCTGAATTTTTATCAAGTTGCTTGGAGTCCATTGCAACAGTCAAAAGCGATATTATGTATTCTTTTACGAATAAGAGTTGTTTTCAAGAGGCTTATTTTGGACTTAAAATTGACAAAACCACCTTTGGTTAGTATACAGATCCACTTAGAGAACAGTAATGGACTTTTACAACGTTTCATACTTCGATATGAAATTAAATTTCAATACATTAGAAACTATGGGTTTTTAAAGTGTTCGAAATGGGTAACAGCATCAATTTCCACGTCGAAAACGTATTTCAGATTGATTTTGAAAACATTCCTGTGTACACTATAAGTCATTACTCCGCACCTTATATATATCACATCGTCATTAAAAAATCATACTCCGAGATCAAGCAGCCCACGTGACTTCATTGTTCCGAAATTACAGCTGAAAATTATTACCGCACGATTAATTGGCCGAAATGTCTAACAAAGCCGCCAATCATACGAAACTTAACGGATCAGCAGCTTGAAGAAAACATCCAAACTTCAGCTACTCTAACAACAACATTCCCTTGCCATAGTCAATCTGTGGAACGCACAGTGAAGCTGGGGTCCGAGGCAGCGTCGAGATATCTACGTTAGAGCCAAACTGAAGTCTAGAACAAGAATCCCCCGCTTCGAGACCAAGAAGAGCTACGTGACCTAAGGTCAAATGTCAACGTATGCCTACTTCGGAACTTGATGTGCAACCACCTCTCCGTGGTGAGTTCTGGGTTATTTTGCGTACAGAGCAAAATAAGCGAAGAGTTGCACAAAGAAAATCGTGTTATATGAAGGGCTATACCCGTCGTTAACGTGGCATTCCAAACAAAATCTGGACATTATTTCCAACAACTCAGCTAATATGGCTGTATTTTGACTCATAAACATTTTAAATTATTTACTGTCATTGCTACAAGTTTCTTTTAATAAAATAATTATATTATAACCACCAGGTAACTCTAAAAACGACCAGAAGTAGTTTTTCTGTCATTGGTGTTGTGCGTGTTACCTACCCAAACACTGAAAAACTTCAAGTCCGTTGGGGCAGGGTAAGGGGTTGTCCAAAAAAATTTTAAAAATCAGTAAGGTCGGTGCCACTAATGGCACTTTTTGCGCACTAGCCGTCATCGAATTTTCAACAAAAGTGCAAAACGCTCCACTCTAATAGGCGTAGTCCCGAAGCAGACAGACTAGAGGCTCTGAGGTTAGGTTACTCCTAATATTCCTTGGCAAACAGTAGGAGGGACACAAGAAAACTGGAACCGAATTGCCGATGTCCAGCAAATTTATAGAGGTCCTTGAGTGGAGGTGGCGGTGTTGCTCAGTTGGCATTGTCTGCTCCATGGGAGGGGCCAGAAGCCCGTCGTCTGCAGGTGATAGTAGATCTCTTTGGTGTGTGGAATCCTCTTGCTAAACCAGGTGGTGGTGTTTGTAAACAGTGGCGTGTGGAATTGTTTATACACAACATCACGTGGGAGATTGCAATATTGATTTATAGGACGCCAATACTTTTGAGGGACACCGAGTCGTTTACTCTTTCCCAACCATTTTTATTTCTTCTTGCTTGTTCGGCGCCCTCTTGCTATCAGCGCCCGGGGCGACGGCTCCTCCTCCCCCATAGCTACGGCTCTGTTCACAAACAATATCTAGAGAAGTTAAAATACTGTGGCAAATTTAATAAGAATGGATGCACTATTTTTGGATGAATCTTAAAGGTGAAACTGCTTATGAAAATGATGGTGAAAATATTATATCTAGCATTATGCTCAACTCAATATTGCAAGCTCAAAGGATGCCGACTCATTTCCAAATCACACTGTCTACCTCAAAAGAAGAGAATTTCAATAAAGCAAGATTGTCGCCGACAAAACCTTATTTTTCTTTTGACCAGTGGCGTATTTAGGATTTGTTTTCGCGAGCGGCTATGCACAGCAAGTGAATACGTACTTATTTTTTTTCCTTTTGGGTGCCGACAAATTTTAATAAAATTATGCATATGGCATATTTATTTCGGGGGGGAGTGCTTGAGCATTGTATTCACCCCTCTAACTACGCCACTACTTTTGAAAGACAAAAAGAAGTAATCAAACAATCCAAGTTCAATAAAAAGGGAACACAGAGGACAGCAGGTAAAAGATAAAATACTTTTCACTGAAAAATCATGGATTGGAATGAATATGGATCAGAAATTAGCACTAAAATTGAGAATCAAAATAAAATGCAGGATCACATCAAATATTTGAAGGATCAACTTACAATTATTCCCAGAAAAAGGAAAGAAAGTGTTCGACTCTACCAATGATTCTTGCGATTAAGTTGCTGAAGAGATAATGTTTTTTTTCTACAATGTTAAAATAATGTCGTTGATTCCATCTCTTTTGTTATTTAATTGATATGAGTACGAAACCAGTTGTTCACAACAATGTCAAGTCAATTTTTGTAAAGGTGGGAGAGTGTTGGGAATGAGGATACGGACACTTATGTGTTACAGAGCAATTACACATGCCACTATACTCAGTGTTAGTTGTCGTGCAAAACAAGTTAAAATAGATTATTAATTCTAGGAATCTCTTCTATGTTCTTTTGTTGGAGTAATCTTTAATTACGTTAATACGAGGGTAAGTCAACTGAAAACCATAAAAGTAGAAATAAAAATCTGCATATGACGTCAGTGAGCTGTAAGTTGGCATGCCTGTTTACGATAGTATGCCGGATGTCTCCTAGGTGGCAGCAGCCGGCAGATGCACAAACACCGGCGGAACAACAGTTCCAAAATGGCAGCCCCACTAGCCACATGCACCAGCGAGAAGCAGCGTTCTGTGATTCGGTTTTTGCGAAGTGAAGGTGTGAAACCGATTGACATTTTTAGGCGAATGAAGGTTCAGTATGGAGATGCGTGTTTGTCACAGCCACAAATCTATGAATGGTGCTGGAAATTTGCAAATGGTGTTACGTCTGTGGCTTCTACGGCTGCAATAGTCTCTGGAGTCACTACGCGCCGAGCCTGGCCATTTGTATTAATGGAGCTTAGTTGTATTACAATTTGTAACAGAAGTTATTATGTAGATTATGGAAGTATAGTACAATACAATAGCTCGCATGTAACTGTGTATTTATGTTTGTATGTTGCAGGGGGTTATAAGCCTAACTAGATAGTTAAGGATCGTACTTAATTTAAAGACAATCTCAGATTGTGAGTACTGGATAATAATAGTGGGATCTACTAATATCGGCTTAGTGAATCTCAAATATTGTATAGTTTTTTTAAAAAATTTTAAAAATATAATACCCCATACGTAGGGGCACGAGTTTTTCGCAGTAAGAATTTGAAAATTTCGCGTTTGATTTTTCAAATTTCGCGTTTTGTCGCATTTTCCAAATAAAGTTTCGCATTTTGTAGCCCCTGGACATGACATTGTTACAATTGTTCCTCTTATTCATAGATCGCTACAAAAATAAACTATTAATTACCTAAAAATAAAATACACTGAATATTTCACTTTATAATGTAAATTTCACTTAATAGAAAATTGAGACGGTATATGGAAAAAGGGCATATATTGCTCTATGCCCTTTTTCCGGAGATCATTTTATTGAATTCTCCAGTCTTTCAAGAATATGTGGTGAAATTTTCATCAAGATATTTAAAAAATTGAGGCTGGTACTCCTGTTTTTGTGTCGTGTGCAGAGCTGTATTTTGGCGGTAATAGATTCGTACTGCAGTCCATTGTATTTCGTGGTGAATATATCTTAAACCTAAACATGAACGCCAGTAGCAGCAATGATTCTAGTACTGCGGAAAGCAAAAAGAAGGGTAAGAAAATATATATTCAGCGAAGAAACAAGAAGAAAGAAGATATTAAGCGTAAGCACCTTCGAGGCGAGGAGTATGTCAATGTTGGAGGGAAACGTATCAACAGCAAAAATTTCAGGTACTGTTCTAACTGTTGTCTTATATCATGTTGGGAACAGTTTTCTGTGGATACACAAAACGAAATATTTGCAGGATTTTACAATCAACAGGAGAAATCATGCCAGGACTCATTTTTAGCTAACTGTATGGAACGAAGCAAAACGTCGTCGGGAAAGAGGACTGTGAATCCCAAGAAGGAACGTTTGCACACTTGGTCGTATTCGTTGTGTGTTAACGGAAGAAAAATGCCGGTATATCAGCAGTTCATACTAAAATTGTTACTAGTGTCCCTGAAGCGGCTGCGTGTTATTCAAAGTAAACTACTGGCAAATGCAGACTTCAGGGAAGTAAGGGGATCTCACGCGAATAGGCCTCACAAACTGCAAAACAATGTGTTGGAGGTAATGGCAGAACATTTAAATACTATACCCAGTGAGTGCAGTCATTACTGCTCGCATAAGACTAATCTAAAATACTTTGAGAATCCTAATCTATCGATAAAGAAACTATGTGAGCTTTTCCGCGAGTATTACAAAGAGAAATCTGACACTAATCTGCGTATGAACTACAAAACATATTTCCGCTGGTTTTCCACTGAATTTTCATATGCCTTTGTTAGACCCAAAACCGACACTTGTGATTACTGTGCTGCATGTGAACTGACGTTGAAAGACAATCCCGGTGCTGAATGTGCATTATCATATGCACTTCATAAACGCAAGGTGGCAGGACGAAAAGAAATAAGGAATCATTATGTGCAGAAGGCAAAACAGGATATGTCTTATTTAGTGATGGAATTTGATTATGCTCAAAATTTTCCTGTTCCACGCCTAAACGTAAACACACAGTTTTACAAACGACTACTGTGGTTCTATTGTTTCAATGTGCATGTTTGCAATGATGATACATCGTACTGTTATTGTTTCATGGAAACTGATAGTAAGAAGAATGCTAATTCAGTGGCTTCTTTTTTGTATGATTGTTTAGTGAAGAAACTTCAAGAATACTCCAATGTCAAGACGATTGTATTGTTTTGTGATACAGCTGGAAGTCAAAATCGGAACCTCACCATTCTCAAATTTTAGCGAACAGCGAAACCATATCTTACTGCGATGGTCTGCTGCAGACGCAACCCCAGTCCGTTTCAAGTTCTAATGGATAGAGATCTATTGAAAGAATGGGAGAACGGATTAAGCCATTTGTTCCTTTCAAAACCTGTCTCCAACCGCCACACATTTACGATTATGAAATATGTCATGATAAAGGTGAACCAATCCGGCTCTCTGCTTTGTTCCGAAAATTACCTCCCTGTGTATAAGCCATTCATTTTTTGGAATGAGAGGGCACCGCGAGACCGTATACATCTTGATTTTGAAAGCATGCCGTATCCAGAGCTCAACCGCCTAAAAATCAAAGATGTAAGAGCTGTATACAGATTTCTGAAGGACGAAGACAAAGAGTGGCTGGAAAAATTATTTGAGCGTTAGACTTCACCTTCTGGAAGCATTTGCAATTTGATGGCATGTTTATTGTTTGCAAATTTGGTAATAAACATTGTATAATGTAAGTAATTTGGTTATTATATTTGTATCTATGGGAAAAGGGCATATAAGGTATTTTTTAGATTACATCATTCTGAAATATTTTTTTTCAACAGAGCAAGTATAAATGTCTATAATTCCATACATTAAATTCCAAAGTTTATTTTTATCATAGGTACCCAGTGAAATAAGCACCATGCATTTACGTATTCAACAATGAAAACTTTGATAACGATTTTCTCGAAATGGTATTTTTGCGTATATGCCCTTTTTCCATATACCGCCTCAATTATACTTTTAAAAGAAATCAAACTAAAGGAATATCAGTAAGTAAACTTACTATCAGAAGGAAAGTTTGCGATGGCGATAGCTAATCCACAACACGTTCTCTATAGCCAGGCCTGAATCACCCAAAATATACCGTTCATGGCACGTTATTCTGTTCCATCAGCAGAAAACCGGCGCTTTTAAAATTAATGAAAACGTAGATTTGAAATTTCGCGTTATTTCGCGTATTATTAGAAATTTCGCGCAAAACTGCCAATTTGGGGTTTTATCGCGCAGCAGAAAGCAACGAAAATACACATAGAATATCACAAAACGTCAAGAAACTGAAAATTACTTAATTCTGACGAATTTTGTTTTATCGCGCATTGCGAAAAACTCGTGCCTCTACCCATATGATAGCTATTGCACGAAAGCGATTTTTTAAACTGTGTTTTTGCAATAGAGAGCAATTATCTAGGTCATATCTAGCGATTATCTAGGTCGAGGTTCTTAATGTAATCAATCCGTTAACATTTTGACCTATGACCGATTATCTCGATGGAGTTCCTTAATGGAGTTAATTCGTTAGCTCTCGGTAACTACTGGGCGAATCTGTACCAAATTTAGTGGTCATGTAGTCCATCATCTAAGAATTAGAGCTACCTGTGTTTGGTCGGCAAGCTCAGCTAAGGACAACCTCAGCTGGGCAGTGTTCCGCAGCTCACACACCGGGAACCTCTAAATTTGGTTCACCTGAGCTTGTATTCGTATTTATATAAATTTCTTTATATTATCCTCAATTAATGCTATATCAAAGAATTCTGTTTAAGCCCACTGCAAATAGGCCTCAAACAACACGGTTTCGTACAACGTGAATGTTTCTTCGAACCAGTTATGCAAGTTATTGGTGTATAACACATTAAATGTAGCCTTCTTCTTCCCTTCGATTTCTTACCTTCTCTCATATATATCCCTTATAAGACAACTCGCTCTCCTCGTGGCTGTATGATTAGCATATGAGCCTTCAATGTGGGGTATCCGAGTTCGATTTCCAGTGGTAGAACATATTTTCTGGATACTACATTACAAGAATGAATCAAAGTTGGACATTTCTTAGGAACAACTTTTAGTCAATGTTTAACATGTACAAAATGTACTGGGATGGTCTATCAGTGAACAGAAAACATCTAGAATGTCTCTTAAGAATATTCATCACGAACTATCCAAACAGTGCTCAAAATGTACTTGAATATCTGATGTGTTCAATGAGTATACGAACGCACGAATGACTTTTAAACAGTGTTACTACACTTTACACCAGAGGGGATTTCAAACTGTGCGGCGCACCACCCTGGGAGTACCTTTAAAAGAAAGACCCTACAAAGGAACATACTTATAATGCAACACCATACTTAAGTGTGTACCCTTCTTCTTTAGTAATACATACTGGACTAGGCCTTTCTATCACCTCTGTTCCACATTTATGACCCTTCCACCTTTGGCTTAAATGTGTATATTGCTTGTTAGATGGCCACTAACGATCTTCTACTTTATATCTGTAGAATAGTGTCTTCGGAATTTCGCGTTAAGCCATATTAGCTGAATTTTTCTTTCTCTTAATTTTCTGTTGTTATTTTTGGAATGATTCTTGAATTTTACTATTTTCTAAAGTACTACCTCATTCATGAATAGTCTTATTTCCCATTGACTTTGTTCCACATTTAAATGTGCCAGGTTTTATTATTTAAATTCCCTCTCTGCTCATATTATCATTTTAACATAAATATCTGACTTAACACAATTTATAATTATTAACACCGGCTAATTATTAACACCGGCCATTAGAAGGAGTAGTCAGTGTGTACAATGTAGATCATCTGTGTTAATAAGATATTTCCATTAATGATTAATAAATGAAACATAGTTTATCGTAGTGATAGCCTTTCTTTTAGGGACACATGTATTTATGTTGTTCGCATATTTCATTTTTGCCAGGGGAGGCGCGTTCGGATTTTGGTTGTTGAGGGGAGCCTCAACTGCAAAAAGTTTGAAAACCCTTGCTTTACACATTATCATTTGTGCGCCCGTGTACTCATTGAACACATCAGATGTTCAAGTAAATTTTGAACACTCTTAAGATAGTTCCTGTTGACCAATAAAACTTTCAATAATAAACAACCAAAAACTTCATCAATAAAATTAACGTTTAGTTGCCGCACTAGTGACTATGACTTTTATCAACCTGATTCCTGGTAAAATTGTTGCTTTATCAGACAACATTCTTCATCTGACTGCGCAATTTAGTTCAATTCGGTATAGACGACACTTCTGTAAATTACCACCGATTTAACCCTAAATCTCTTAAGAGTCCCTATCACTGCAAAATTAAAATACCGCTAATTTTACAGTAATTACATGATATCTTCAAATAGATAAAAGATAATCGAAAAGTGGATCAAGACCTCCCTAGACAATGTTATTTTGCATGAGGTACCGTTATCCTGAGTCACCTAGTAGCTTTCCGTTTGCAGTTATTTAGAAACGCGAAAATAAATGCCGATTTTCTAAATGACTGGAAATCAAAAGCAGATAAATGAGTTATGATGATGGTATCTCATGCAAAATAATATTGTCTAGGGAGGTCTTGATCCACTTTTCGATTATCTTTTATCTATTTGGAGATATCACATAATTACTGTAAAATTAGCGGTATTTTAATTTCGCAGTGATGAGGCCTCTTAACTTAATCGATTGATTCTCTTTCTTTCCCATCTGACACACAACAAAGTGCCTTCTTCAAGATCATGTTCATCACATCCTGACAGATTCATGCACTTTTATAAGAATTACCGAACTGTTTAAAAAATAGTGTGTAATGTTAGATACAGTCAATTGCAAAATATTTCTTTTCGTTTTCTTTCTTTGGTGGACAACATTGTGTCCTTGGGTTTTCCCAAGGTACTCTCGTATCCTTCCACTTACTCATTCCACCATTTTTCCATCATCGTCTTCCTTAGCTTAAAGGTCATAATTGTGGAACTTTAAACTAATAGATTTCATTTCGTTTTTTTATATTATTATTATTATATTCAGTCTTTACGTTGAACATTGTTTTGATTCAAGATATCCATCAACAGTTTGAAATAGTCTGCAATGGAAAAAGACTAGGGAAGTCTATGTTGATTAATACCTCCTCATACAGATTATTCATAAATATTAAGAACTTCATTGAATATTTCCAGTTAAAAACATTAATTAAAATTAAGTTTACAAATCTTACCTTCAAAGCATTGTTATAGCGATAAGCGAAAGTCCCTCCTATTAACGCTAGAGTCACAAGCGTTTCTAGAATTCCACCCGCCATCTTGAATTGTCAGAAATCTGTAGAAAGAAAAATAAATTAGTAAAGGAAAATCACTCTTATCTTTTTATCAACATTTATATATCCATTTAACTCTTTTTTTATTTATATATAGTCATTTTATTTAAGGATCATTGCGATATTTACAGTATTGTTCAAATAAGGCATTCACAATATTTACATACTTACATTACTTACAAGAACAATATTTACAATATACTATTTACATGTAAATAAAAATGGCACACTTATTAAATAAATTTATGAAACAATTAAGAAAAAATAACTAACTCAACAGGAAACATATTTCGATAGTCGAACCAAAGGAAGGGGTAGAAAACCACCTATCAACGGCATCACATCCAGAGCCACTGCCTGCCTTTCCATGCCATCCAATGACACCACACCCTACTTGCATAGCACGTCGTCCAGTTGTACAAATGTTCAGTATTGTCCTCTGTGTTAGAGAAGAAATACTCGTATCTCATCTAGTTCTTTTCCATGTGGTAAGGTGCCAAGAACCGACGATACGTTGCCACGTTGGATAGCAATAGATTGCGTTGTATTAAGAAAGATGTTGAACGAATATCTCCAGTAACGATAGAAATGCGTCTGCCTACTTCCCTAATAAAATCAAGGCTTGCAGATCCCCAAGCACCACTAGTCTCGATGGCAATTGCAGCAAAAATAAATTTATCAAGGAGGCTGTTATATTTCCTTTGCTTTTCTACCTCTCTACGACTAGCAACAGCTCCAGCATTCAAAACAGATAAAGGGAGACTTGAATGGGCAAATGTATCTGAACACGTAAAGTCCCATCTAGTGATTTGCCTTTCAACCAAGTAACTAATGTCATGCCATCAGGTCGTTTACCATCTGAACGACAACATTTAACTCTGTTTTTAACTGTCTGAGAACAGAAATGTTGGAAATATGCAATTATAAAGCCATCTAGAATTCTTGCAAGAGTTTGGTGAAGGGAAGCTTAAAAGTTATTGAATGTGACTGTGTGGTATTAACTGACCCAGTGACACAGTGGCGGATCTACCCCAGGCCCTGGGAGCCTAGCTGCCCCCAGTTTTTTGAGTGACAAAAACAATGTAAGCTTTTCTCTATATATTTTTGAAAGTTTATAGTAAACTCATGACAGCTATTATAGTCTTGGTTCTAACTGCCCCCAATTTTTACTTTCTAGAACCGCCACTGGAGTGCGACGCTCCATTTGGAGGTTCTCACTCTTCAATCAGTGATACCAACCTGCGGGGAAAATCTCATGTGGGATTTTCTGACAATGGTTTCTCGAAATCAGATAAAGGGAAAAATAAAAATGAAATCTTTGTTTTATGTCCCACGCATATGCCGATTAGGCTAAAGGAGACGGTGATGACGAGTAATGAATGAAATGGTGGAATGAAGAAAGTGGGAGGAAACGGGAGAACCTCCGAGAAAACCCACACACACGGTGTTTGTCCACCACAAACAACATCGTCCGTCACAACATCGTGTGTGTGAGTTTTCTCGGGGGTTCTTTCGTTTTTTTCCACTTCCTTCATTCCACCATTCCATTATTTCTCATCATTACTGTGTCCTTTACCCTAGCCGCCATATACGTAGTACGTAGAACTGAAATATTTCATTTTATAAGCGTAGATTATCGGAAGTTTTCTATTATTCAGTAATATATTGAAAAGGCTAGGCGGATAGCGTACGCTCCTTTGGCGTAGGAGACCTGGGTTCGATTCCCGAAGGGAGCTCATGTGGTTCGGATTCCACGTTAACCACTAAGTCGCGTCTCATATAGCGCCGCTGCAGAAAGGTACGTTAAACTCAAAATCAACTCAACTCAATTCAACTTATATATTGAAGAAAATGACTAAAAATACACTAATTTCACTGTTTATATTTTCTAAGTTTAGAAAATGTTATTATTAGTATAGCGTGGGAAATTCAACAGCAAAATGGAAATTTCTACCTCTCGAGATTGGAGTTTGTAACATCCTCAGGTTGCTATCTCCAACCCAATGAATAACTACAAAATTTCTATCGTCTGGATTCTCTAAACCAAAGGTTAAAGGTGAGTAGATAAAGTTCTCCAAAAGTTTCTTCAAAATTTCCGTTAATTTTTGTGTTGCAAGAGCTCCAAGATCACATTATACAAAATGTCTAGAAGTCTTAATTCGATTTCGAAATAGCATAGGCTATATTTGAATAAAACGCCTACCATTCGAAGTAAGGTGTTAATAAGTTTTATTTGTTTGGCATTAGAATTCACTATTATGCAAGAGTGATGCTTACCACTGACATCTCCCGGACATCTAAGGTTACATTATGATAGGCTTGTGAAATAAAATGCTAAGTGAAACTAAACGACTTTTTACTCAATAAATCTAAACATTTAAATATTTTCTATTTTCATATATTCATTGATTTTTAACTGAAAGATGTCACAAGCGGACCCAGAAAAGACGTTTGAATGGGGCGGATAACGTTATGGGCAATTAATGTAGCGTGAATTTGATTTTATTTGATTTCAGTTTAGCGTTATGGGCAATTAATGTAGCCTCAATTTGATTTGGTTTGATTTCAGTTTAGCCTTATGGGCAATTAATGTAGCCTGAATTTGATTTAAATTTATCGTTATGGGCAATTAATGTAGCCTGAATTTGATTTGATTTGATTTCAGTTTAGCCTTATGGGCAATTAATGTAGCGTGAATTTGATTCGATTTGATTTAAATTTATCGTTATGGGCAATTAATGTAGCCTGAATTTGATTCGATTTGATTTAAATTTATCGTTATGGGCAATTAATGTAGCCTGAAATTGATTTGATTTGATTTCAGTTTAGCGTTATGGGCAATTAATGTAGCCTGAAATTGATTTGATTTGATTTCAATTTAGCGTTATGGGCAATTAATGTAGCCTGAAATTGATTTGATTTGATTTCAATTTAGCGTTATGGGCAATTAATGTAGCCTGAAATTGATTTGATTTGATTTCAATTTAGCGTCCCTTTTAGCAGCGAGTCTATATGAGAACTGGACCTACAGTTTAACTTGGGATCCGAACCACATGAGATCCCACAGGAATCAAACTCAGGTATCCCACACCAAAGGCGCGTATCATAACTGCTTAGCCACGAGGAAGCTCTACAGTGGCGCACCCACAGGGAGAGGTCCACGGGGCCCGGACCCACCGAAAAGTTCCTAATTCAACATGCATTTGAACACAATCTCAATAAAACTCTACTTGTTTAACAGAGAAATGATCGATATAGCATGAACATTTGATCTTACACTTCATCTGTACTCTTTCTCTTATAAAAACAATCTAGTTATTTATTATTATTATTATTATTATTATTATTATTATTATTATTATTATTATTATTATTATTATTATTAGTAGTAGTAGTAGTAGTAGTAGTAGTAGTAGTAGTAGTAGTAGTAGTATTTGATGGAATCGACGGAAGTATTTTACAATTACTTATCGTCTTTGCGCTTGCAAATAATACTCGTTCATTACTACGTAGACGTGATGTCTTGTAATTCTGGATGCGCGCCTAGCTCTCTATAATGTAGGCTGAAATGCAGTTTTACATCAAATCAGAGTAAGGTAGTACAATATTTTATATATAGGCCTATAAAAATGAAGCCTTTGGGGGCAGGGGTTAGTTGGCTCTTCGCCCTCTCCCATGGATCTGCCTGTCCAGAATGTATGTTGAGGGGAACTGCAAGATTCTAATTTCAATTTTCACTCTAGAACGCAAATTTTGGTTTCTGTTGATGCAAACCGCTACCGAATGAGGTCCAAAATCGGAAAAGCTTTTTTTTCAGTGTTGCAAAGTGATTAAGCAAAAACTGCGTATTTGTTTAACATGGAAAAAATCTTCCTTCATCCATCAACAAGCCAGGTAGCTCTAGAGGGAAGTCATGGTGGTAAAAATTACGGTTTAAAGGCCAAAAGTATTATTCAGATGACTTGGTGAAGGCTGCTTCCGTCAATGGTTCGAACGACAATTATGCAAATTGAACATGGGCGGTATTCGTAGATTGGTTACATAATAGAACAAATGTTATAACATTCATCATGGGTGACTTTAGATTGTGTATCAAATATAATTGAATACCATTAATACTTTCGCAATTATTAAATGCAAACGTGTTTAAGTTGATCACACCATATATCAATATAATGAACAAATTTAGAGCTTTACGAACAAAAAGTATAAAGGTCTTTACATACATAATTTTATTAAGCTTTTCTATACAAACTTTATAAGCTACATTTTTCATGTGATTAGGTCTATGACAATTACCAATAGCAGCTAATCGATTATTTAACCTTAAATCTAAAATTTGAATCCAGTTCCTACTATTACAGGAGTACTTTGTAAAGTACACATCTACATGAAAAGCAATCATTTTAAGTATAAGAATGTTATTTAATATTAAAGACTTCATTGCTATCTATTGTTCTAAAATACTAAAATTATTAAATATTAATGCATCGAAATCTGTAGTATATGCAAAACAGCAATAATAGTATGTATTTCAGTGGCGTCGCCTTGTGCAGTTCGCATGAGCACGTGAACCACCAAGTATTGTGGCTGTTTGTAGCTCCTTAAGTTATTTAATAATATTTACAGTATTATTATATTGCAGTTTCGTTTCTATTCTTCGCTTGCTTTATCCCTTGCGTATGAGTATATACATTCCATCATCACACCACGTTCACAACACAGCAGCGAGCGTGATAGGCTGCTCTGTGTGTAGTACAGAATGGAAACGCGGGCAGCTGAGGGGAGGAACTAAAGTCTCATGACGGGTACAAATCAAGATTTGCACGAGCAGCGTTGACAGCTGTTGTTTACTTATTTTCAGTAACGTGACGCTTTAAACACAGTCAAAGAATGAACTGCAATTTAAAATATATAGATGAATATAGTAGTAACATATAACTCATTCTTTCAATCAATTATCTACATTTCTTTTTATCTCAATTTCTCGTAATGAAAATTCACTAATGGAACAAACACAATTACGGCCTTCCGAGGTTGTATCAAGAGGAATGGGCGGTTTAGAACCCTTCCCCAGACATTTTTAAGTTAATGCAGAATAAAATTAAATTTTAATTTATTTTCAAGATTTTTTTAAATATGTAAATTATAATCTATGATTTTTCTTTAGGCTAGGTTTTCTTGCCTAAATAAACTAAATGTTTGTATGAAAAGCGAATAGCTTATTAAAACATGCTGTACTTGGTAATATTGCAACAATAGTAAAATTTTATCTTCTACATTGTGTGAACCTGAAGGAAATTTCCGAACTGATTGTTTTCAAAATTCATCTTTAACACATGCAAAATAGAAAAACACGAGTATTTGTATTTGCAGTAACGTACGTTCAGCTGTAACCGAAAAGGTTTTTTCTTTGGAGGAGGGGGATGGAACAGCCATGAAGTGTCTTGAGACAACAATGCAAAAGTACATGGACAAAGTGTTCCTAATTAAAGGTGCCTCTTCGCATACTGTTAACAGTTCACAAAACAACATACATGGCAATTCAAATATATGAGTTGAGTTGATTTTGAGTTTAACGTCCCTTTCAGCAATGAGGATATATGAGACGGGACCTACTGATTAACGTGGAATCCGAACCACATGAGTTCCGGGTCTCCCACGAATCCAGAATTGAATCCGGGTCTCCCACGCCAAAGGCACGTACGCTAACCGCTTAGCCATGAAGGAGCTCTTCAAATATACAAGATAGCAGACGTTTACAGTATTGATACTAATGGAGATTACATTTAGTGTGAAATAAATTGTGAGTTTTAGGGGAAAAAATGGCATACAACAAAATTAGTGAAAATCATAGCAAGTAGTCCGACGTTGACTTCAGGAACTGAAAGTTGTGTTACCATATTAAAGAATATGAAAGCATTTAAAGGAGTACCGTAGCTCAAAATAGTCTTAGTGCTTTAGCTACAGTATCAACAGAGAGAAAAAAAATAAAAAAATTCAGAGTTATTAGAAAGAGTTCTTGATAAGTTGACTGCCCAGAACCTCAGAAGTGATTTCATACAGGAATGAAATAGAGCATTTGTTTATGAATTGGTACGTTTTATTATGTATAAATATATATGTGGTTATTTTCATTGATTTTTTAAATAATTTTTCATATTTAGAATACTAAAAGAATTCTGGAATAGAATTTTCTAATGACTGTGAACTAGCGAAAAATTACGCCACCAGACGCCACTGATATATTTTATTAATACTATAGAAGTCTGTTGTATGTCCATGGAATCTTTTGTTGCTTGAACATTTATGAATTGTTATGTGATTTCATAACTCCATATATCATAATCATCATCATCATCATAGGTCATCTGTCATTATTGGAAGGTCACCTGCTGCAACTGAGAAGCTTCCAGGCTCGAAGGTCTTCTGCTAACTTCTTCGTCTTTACGTACGATTTTTCTGTTTTGATATCGTCCATCAATTGTAGTCTGATTCGCCCCATCCCTCTCTTTCTTCCCACCATATCATCTAGCACGTTTCTCTGACGCAGTCTCCCCTACCATTTCTAAGACTCACTCATTCGTTTTCCGCTAGACCCAGTTAATTCTCTCCGTTCTTCTCTAAGCGGCTGCGGTGGCTCAGTGGTAGAGTGTTCACCTCTGGTGCTTGGGGTCATTGGTTCGATCTTAGCTCTCGCCAAATGAAGTTTATGGTGGACAAACATGGCGTGCGTGGGTTTTCTCGGGTTCTCACATTCTTCATTTCACCATTTCATTCATTATTTCGTCATCACCGTCTCCTTTACCCTAGCCGGCATAATCGTATGACGTAAAAATCAAAGATTGCATCCATTCTTCTTCACACCCACATTTCGAAAGCTTCCATTCGTTTTTCATCATATTTGCGTGTTATATGTGACTGACTGACTGACAAACTGATAAACGTGCAGACTTAACCGCTTAAGCTAGAAACTTGAAATTTGGAAAGTGCATAGGATTTGTGGTGTAAAGGAGAATTTCTGGAAATTCAACGAGGAAGGGGTAAAAAAAAGTGGTAATTATTATTTGAAAATGCCCACATCTGGGAATTTCAGGAGGTTGGTGACATGAAATATGGTATTTGGACTTGTCATTTAAAATAATTAGACATATTTCTAAACTATCTTTGAATTTGGGCCAGAAGGGAAGAAAATGGGGTGACATTGAAAAATTGGTGGAAGTACAGTTATCATAAGATAATTTAACACGTGTTTCAATGTTTTTTTTTTTTTAATATTTGTCCTAGGATGGAAGAGAAGATGTTTGAAGAAAGACAAGTGGGTTGCAATTATTATAATAAGATAAAATACCTTGGAATCTTTTACCCAGTTATTAAGTTGAAGTAATCGGACTTTTCTTGACCTCGCTCTCGGGCTTTGTTTAAGGCAGCCATGTGCAACAGCCGGCCCGCGAGCCATATGCGGCCCGCTGAGTTATTGAAAACAATAATTATTATAATTTTTCTTTTTAAAAAAACTGTTACGAGTGAACTTTAAATTTTCCATCGATCACACAGTGTGAAACGTGGTAACGCCCTGAAGACAGGTACTTGGGGGAAATTTCCCTCGGTATAAGGATTGCTAGATGTACCGATAAAAGTTCTCAATACATTATTCTGCTCCTCTTTAGTGAGCAAATACAGTATTTTGGTTACCAGTATAACAGTTGTTTTGTGTTATTGTGATGTAAATTACGATGAACATGTTCCATCATTTAATGCTATATTATTCAATTATCGTCAAAATGATATACCTACAGTGAGGCCCGCGATGCCATTTAGTACTCTGTGATTGGCCCACCCACTGTTTATGTTGCACACGCCTGGTTTATGGTTATGTATTTGGTCTAGGAATTAATTCGTGCGGTTGGTACGCACACATTGAAGCTGTAGTACAAACACAAAATACATAAATACCTTAAGAAAAATATTGTCCATCGCTAGCCACCACTTTCGCCCATCTGTCAGGCAATGTACGGATTCCGTGGCGAAAGAAGTCCTCATCCTTGGAAGCGATCCAGTCAGAGACCCATGTTTCGATATCTTCTGAAGAAGTAAACCGCTGTCCAATCAAATCGTTGTTCATGCAATCGAACAAGTAGTAGTCCGAAGGAGCAACGTCTGGTGAATACGGCGGGTGGGGTAAAACTTCCCATCCGACATTTTCTAAATAGGTTTTGACCGGTTTTGCGACATGTGGGCGAGCGTTATCATGTTGAACAATAAGTTTATCATGTCTGTTCTCCCATTCTGGTCGTGTTCTGGCCAGAGCTTGCTTCAAACGCATTAATTGTCGTCGATAACGTTCTCCATTCATAGTTTCACCCGGTTGCAGCAGCTCATAGTACACCACACCTTTCATATCCCACTATATGCACAGCATAACCTTTGCACAGTGAATATCTCGTTTTGGTTGTGATGGACCTGGTTTACCTGGTTTCACCCAGGCCTTTTTTCGTTTAGGATTCTCGTAATGGATCCACTTCTCATCACCCGTAATAATTCGATGCAGAAACCCCTTTCTGCTCTGTCGTTGAAGCAGCAATTCGCAAATGGTTTTTCGTCTTTCAACGTCTCTGTCTTTCAATTCATGTGGAACCCAATGTGACATCTTTTGAATCATTCCCATGGCTTTCAAGCGTTTGGAGACTGTTGTTTGATCAACGCCTAATGCTGCTGCAAGTTGTTCCTGCGTTTGACACGAATCCTGCTCGAGCAATGCTGTCAATTCTTCGTCTTGAAATTTTTTTGGCTGTCCAGCTCGCTCTTGGTCTGCCAAGCCGAAATCACCACTTCTAAACCGTGCAAACCACTTCTGACACGTTCGCTCAGCTAGAGCATGGTCACCATACACTTCCACCAAAATACGATGACTTTCAGTCGCACTTTTCTGCATGTTAAAGTAATGCAGCAGGACACCTCGCAAAAACACTTTATCAGGCACAAATTGCGCCATGTTCACTTAACTACAAACTGGTGTTGTTGACGCTTTAATCCACTGCCCTATACTACGAACGATACGCGATGACAGGGGTTTGCAACACATGTGTGGATACACGGAACTGTGGGACGCTCCGTTCGTTGCGCCATCTCTTGTCCACCCGCACGAATTAATTCCTAGACCAAATATATAAGGTTGATGGATATTGAAGCAAAACGATTAAATATTTGTTCATTAGAACAAAGGCGTAATATTTCCGATCTGGTATTCCTCCAAAAAATAGTTCAAAATAAATTCGATTGATCAAACTTTATATCATAATTAAACTTCCATGTTACTTCAGTTATTACTAGAACTAATAATACAGGTGTCTTCTATGTCAGAGAAAGCTAGGACAAATATATAATGCTGAAGTCACCTATCTGAAGAATATGTTCTGTCTACAACAAATTATATCAGAAACATGGTTAAGTTGATATATGCACAAGGTTCCTTGAGGTACTAAAAAACTGTTGTAAAAATATAATGTAGTATTAACACTCTAACTGAGTATCCGCCTGTCGTGATGATAAATAAATAAAATATATTGTATTTCAACTCAAAATTATCGATCAGTTTCGACAAGTGACCAGAGCTGGCATTTGTCCCCCCCCCCTTTTTTCGTTTTATGCCTATGGCTGCGGCCGTGAAAGGGCTATCGTTCTAGTGTCTTAAGTATACGAATTTTGAGTAAAAGTAATTTCAATATTTTTTTTTACAATATTCGAGACGAGGTCTACTCTTGAACTACAAGTGTACGCTTTGGTCTCGATCTCGTCTCGAGCAAGGGTATGGGTTGAGAACGATAGAAGCTTTGATTTACATACACCGAATTTTATTCCTATACCTTAATAGTGAAAGGCAAAAAAATGAAATCATTCACTTTAACATTCCACGGTTATGTCCTTTAGGCTAAGGGAGAAGATGATTAATGCAAGCGAACCATAATGGAAAAAATGGTGGAATTAAAATGTAGAAGGAAACGGAAGTACCCTTAGAAAATTCTCGGACACGATGTTGTCCACCACAAAATTTACTTGAGGGGGTGCGGTGGCTCAGTGGTAGAGCGTTCACTTCCGGTGCTTGGGGTCCCTGGTTCGATCCCAGTTTGCGCAGGGTAGACAAACACCGTGCTCGTGGGTTTTCTCGGACTTCTCCCGTTTCCTCCCACTTTGTTCATTCCACCATTTCATTCGTTTCTTATCATCACCGTCTCCTTTAGCCTAACCGGCATAACCATGGGAAGTAAAACTAAAGATTTCATTTCAATTTTCAAATCTTACTTGGACAGGGAACGAACCAGGGACTCCACGCACCAGAGGTAAGTGCTCTACCACTGAGCCACCCTGCCCTAACAATAGAGAAAGGAAATTTGAACATTTTACAATACTTCCCTTTCTCTTCTTAGGAGCGAAATTTTCAAAAACGGTGAAAAAGCAGTTTCAAATATCAGGGCATGTTAAAGCTCAGAATTCATATTTGATGCTAAAACTATTTACAAGTGAGAGCATTGTTTCCTTCAGCAGGGTAATGCAGCATACTCGCATCATTTGTACCATTGACCATTTTGATGAGCTAATCATAAAAAAACGTATACTCCTTAAGGGTTATTATGGCTTTTACAGTGAGCAGACTTAATGTGACGATTGGTTCAAGGGCAGTTCCCAAACTCTAACAGAATATTCAAATTCATATTCAGAATATAGTAAACGCGACTTTACAAGTCAAATATAGCTTATACACTGGTGGAAGCTATTTTTAGTACTTAATGTACCAAGCAAGTATGTGTTATCAATTCTTCCACCCTTATATATAAAACACACGGAAAGGAATATCGGGAAGTGGTTCATTTGCATATTATTTTTCGTTTATCATAGTATGTATCATTGAAATTATCCTTACATGATAATTTTGCTTGGTTTGATTTACGTTTAATTTCTACTGTCAGAGCCGAGGATGTATCAATCAGGACATAATGTTTAAAGCAGAACCCGATAGAGTTACTAACCGTCCGGTATTTTACCGAACAGTTCGGCTTTTGACTTCTTGTCCGGTCTCCGGTACGGCCTCAAAAACGGACTTAAATATCCGGTAACTTTTGCTCTTAGTAGTCCTATTTTCTGTTCCATTCAGATTATTTTGGAGTGATGAAAGGATTCTTTTGTCTACGAACATTAGGGATGCGCACGAGACGAGTCGAGACAGGATTTTCCTGACAAAAATCGAGTCGAGACACGGCTCTTCCAATAGAACATTTTTCGAGTTGAGACATCACTTTTACAGCACATTTTCGAGACGAGACAGCCTCAAATCTTGTCTCGTGCGCATCTCTAATGAACATGGTGAAAGCAGAGCTTTGATATTGACCTGTTGTGCGCGGAATTTGCTCAAGAGTTGAAGGCAGGGAAATTTACTGAACTTATCAAAACTGTTAAAAGTGAACAAAAGTACATTTTCAAGATCTCAGCTAGCACTGCTTCATGCTTAGCTACATATTCCCATTAAATAATATATCTAGATCTACTAAAAGTATGTAGGCATTGTTAGACGTTACCAGCTCCAGCGAAGCTGGCAAGATACATATTTTTCAAGTATATTTTGTGCATGCCATAATTATATTACTAATTATATTTACGATTCGGTTTAAATACGATGTATTATTGACGGTAGAATACAAAAATTACACGTGTCGACTCAACCAAAACTGAAATATGTAAGTTTAAAAATATTTCAATGGTACGTTGAGTAAAAAATTGCAGGTGGCGTACTTAAAATGATAGGTTACATGCGTAATTCCTGTAGTTTTTGCACTTAACGTACAACAGACGTATAACTGAAAACGCATGTTTTATAATACTTTCTGTATAGGCCTAAGTGTTCCATCTATACGTACTTTCTGTATGAAACAATGTAGGCAGTCAGAATCTCACATACATATGGACGTATATAACATATAGCTGACAAAGGTAACATAAGTATATGCATGTGATATACGGAAAACTGTTAGATGTCAGACATCCTGCAACGGCATGATGTAACATCTAAGAGCAGTGTCTACGTAGCATACGGATAACGTATGCTTTGTACTGATTTCTATAATAAGGAAGATGATACCGTATATTTGTACAGTATACTGCTGTCCGAAGAAACGGATTTTTCTCTGTGTAACTAAAGTTATTCAATTGGAACTCCGAATTGTTCAATTTTATGTGAAGTAACCACTTTCTGGTTGTTCACATTTTTGACGAACGATGATGTCACAATCTTAAAGTATACGTAGTCCAGGTGGGTGTCCAATATTTCCATTTGCAAGAGTTGGCAACCCTAGACCAGAACCGAACCACAAACTGAATCTTTGGTTTGTATATAAGGCAAGTACTCTATAGAGAATCGAAACCGGAACCACACAAACTGGTAGCACGTGCGATAACCACACGGTCATGAGGAGGCGTTACACATCATTATTTCTGGAATGTATTTGCTGTATTATTGACACAACACCGACATACAACATATAACGTACAGTTGTCTAGAAATACCTGGAAATTTTCTGTGTGGCCATTGAATATAGTAAGAGGGGCATGGAGTGGCAGCGGTAAAGCGCTCACCTTTAGTGCGAGAATTCCACGTTCGATCCAAAGCCATGAATTCGTGATGGACAAGCTTTTCTTGGCGGGATTCTCCCGTTCCATCGCACATTTTTATTTCACTAAATTCTTTAAAAATTATTCACTTCCATTAATCATCCGTGTTGTTTAGCCTACAGCTGATGACAGTGGGGCGTAAAGCTAGAAATTTCATTTCATTCCACTTTTTGAAAATAAAATGAAATTATTCAATTTAACGTCCCACATTATGTCCTTTAGCCTAAGGGAGAAAGATGACTAAGGCAAGTGAATGATGATGGTGCAATGAGTATGTGGGAAGAAATGGGAATGCTGCGAGAAAACCCAAGGACACGATGGCACAACAAACTTATTTGGTCGGGAATCGAACCATGAGCTCCACGCACCTGAGATAAGCGCTTTACCACTGAACCACTGTGCCCTTCTCGTTGCTCCTATTAAAACTAAGTTGTTCATTCTGTGGAGGACAAAAATAGTCGACTAACTTAATCTATTTTATCCCCGACTAAAGTTACTATTAAGCCGTCCGAAGGCACAAATAAACCAGTGCATTAAGTTTATGACTGAGACATATACAACCCGTTGAACACCTTTGAGTGTTTGGTTGCATAACTTCTGTGATTTGTCCTTAGTTATATTCATATTCCAGTTGTTGCCCAGTTGTTGTAGACATATCGAAGACCATTAAAATGGCAGATACGAAGAATCGAAGCCGATACGCTCGGCTACCTTGCTTCAACATACATGTCTTATTTTCAATATGTATTTACATATTATTAGAGACAGAATAAAACTCCAAAATTCTGTTTGAGCAACGTAATTCTTAAACAATTTTGTCTGTTATATAAATTTACTACATTTTGTTGGTTATCCATTCATGTTTGAGCACATAAGGCACTTGTTAATGAACTATTATTATTAAGAAAGTACTTAGCCTTAAACGAATGTAATTCAATTAATGCAACACAAACCATATGAGAGTGTCTAATCTTTTATTAATCAAAAGATTATGTTAGATTTATATAGGGGAATACTTCCAATATAATTGCGTCACGAAAAGTATCGAAAATATGTCCTTAATAAATTAGTATTGTTGGTGAAACAGGAATAAACTCACCTGTTGTAGATGTAAAATCCTAGTGGTTGGTCCAATATGGCGTAGGTTGATCAATCCAAGAACAGCGCAACAGCTGATTCTAACTGCTTTTGTCAATTTATTGATTGAAGCGAATCCGCGCCGACTCAACGTGTTGTCTCTTACATGTATATATGAAAACAAGCAAATCGTGTTTCATTTTCGCAGACATTTTTTGTCGGGGAACAGAAAATAAGCGAATTTTAACATTAGTTAGTGTTGGTTCATTCTTTTTGTAGTGTGGTTTACCAAACAATTATACGCTTAAGAGGCCTCATGCCGGCGAAATTAAAATACCGCTAATTTACAGTAATTATGCGATATCTTACATAAAAGATAATCGAAATGTGGAACAAGAGCGCCCTAGACAATACCATTTTACATAAGATACCGTTATCACGACCCACTTATCTGCTTTCGATTTCGAGCCATTTTGAAAATCCGCATTTATTTTCGCGTTTCTAAACGACTCAAAACGGAAAGCCACTAGGTGACTTGTGATAACGGTACCTCATGCAAAATAATATTGTCTAGGGCGCTCTTGTTCTACATTTCGATTAACTTGTTTTCTACTTGAAGATATCATATAATTACTGTAAAATTAGCGGTATTTTAATTTCGCTGGGATGAGGCCTCTTAACTTCAGCCCGAAAGACAGAACATCTCGACAGGGTACAAGGTGGCTCAGTGGTAGAGTACGTGCCTCTGTTCCGTATGGTCCCCTACCAATTAGGTTTGTGGTGAACAACATCGTGTGTCCGTAGGTTTTCTCGTGTTCTCCCATATTATCATTCCACCAATTCTTCCATCATCATTCACTTGCCTTAAGAGCCTGCCTTACTGAAAATAATACAAAATTTACCATTTTTTTCTTTTTCTTGTTTATTCATAAGTGAAAGGGGATAATTAAATACAACTTACCACAATCATAGATAATGTTATTCTCCAACAGAAAATATGAACCTGAAGAATGTTAAGTGTTGCTATCCATAGAAATTACAGTGTTGCCAGAATAACAATGCCCCTAAAATCTAAGTTAAGGCAGCGAGTAGAAGAATGGACTCAACATCATTTAGTTACTTAGCATGTTGTTTAGGTTTCCTGTGAACTACTTTTTTAAAAATAATAGTTGTATTTAGTTTGTAATAAACAAAGTAGTTTTAACATGCAGTTATAAAAACTAAATAATAATTTTATTTAAAAAGTAGTTCACAGGAAACCTAAACAACATGATAGGGCTACGTAACGAAATGCAATTGAGATCGTTCCTCTAGTCGCTGTCTTAACTTAGATTTTAGGGGCGTTGTTTTTTTCTGGCAACACTGTAATTTCTAAAGATGGCAACACTGGAAATCCTTCAGGTTCATATTTTCTGTTGTATAATAACATTATCTGTGATTGTGGTAAGCTACAATTCATTATCTTCTTTCACTTATGAATAAACAAGCAAAAAAAGAATGGTAAATTTTGTATTATTTCTAGTAAGGTAGGCTCTTATTCACTTATCTCCCTTAGCCTAAAGGTTATTTTCATGGGACGTTAAATTGGAATATTTCATTTCATTCCAAATAGTTTTACAAGATCTCAACAAATACTTAACAAATCAGCATCTATTTTGGGAAGTATATACAGGGTCAAAAGTATATGCAGGAATTGAGTTCGTTCATAGAGGCATTATTCAAACCGGAAGTGGTAGAAATCAAACCATTTCCGGTTTTAACATTCATCACTATAGAGTAAAAATGTTAATAGATAGCGAGAAGTGGTTTCCTGGAATCGGTTAACGTGCCAAGAATACGACTCGTTTTGGTCTTAACGACTTGAAAAGTAAAAAAAAAAAAAATGCATTTTTCCTGTCAACCCTATTGAACATGTTCTTGAGATGCTGCATCCACACTGAAATGCGTATTTCGTTATGTCATACCGTTTTTTACTTATGAAGGTTAATCTTGAAACCGGAAATGATAGTGTATTTCTACCACTTCCGGTTTGAATAGAAAGTTAACGAAAGACGTGGAACCTATTCTTGGGACGTTAAATTGACTTTAAAAAAAATACTTCTCGATACTTGTTATCGTCATTGCTCTGCTACTTGTCGAGAGGCAGACGGATAGACGGACGTCATTGAATCAGCTTCTAATTATGCCCTTTTTATACACAAAATTGCGCATTCTATGTAGGCCTATCGATGTAGAAGAGGTCAGCCATAAACCCCAGTGATGGTCGTCCACGTGTGACAACTCCACAAGGGAACCGATCCTCGTATCTGCCCGTAACTGCGGATCACAACTGGTCCATGTCAGCCGAACTTCTAGCCGGCTCATGGGTAATAGTATGGCATTAAACTGAGAACCAGGGAGAGACTGATTGACAGTGTCTATACTTTCCACGACAAACAACATATGTTCCACTAACTCCAGCGTATACAAAAGGTCCCGTTTCCAGCAATGTCGAAAACATCGCCAGTGGACCTGCAATGAATGGAACGCAATTTCGTTCCACTAACACTGTGGAAACGGATAGTATGTTGGTAGTAACTTACTGGTCTGGGCAGGCATTATGATGAATGGTCATGCGAACCTCTACATCTTTTATGCTGGAACCATCACTAGGGAAGAGGTCCTGCTTTCCTACGTGCGCTGTCAGCCCGCAGTTTCTGCTCATGATGATAATGCTTATTCCCTTGGAGGCAAGCTAGTGGACGACTATCTAGATACCGAAGGCATCCAACGCATCGACTGGCCAACATAATCTCCCGAAATAAACCGGATTCCCCAAACGTGCTTGTAACACTTAGGGAAACGTGTTCTAACACGCCAGCCGCCCCTAGGGCACATAAGGAGCTTTGTACTCCTCTGTGTAAAGAAGTAGATTCAGCTGCCAAAAGTGCTGCTCAACAATTTGATCTTCTGCATGGAGCATCGATGCCATACTTGTGCGGCTGGTCGGGGTGACCACTACCAGAATTAGCATGTTTTTGATATTGCTAGGGTATCTTACCGTGTTCTGTGGTATGTGCATTTTGATTTGTTATTTACGCGTGTATTGTATGACTCCTGCTACTATGGTTTCTTGCAAATGTGGCCTCTTCCGTGGGTGTATGTCTGGTGTGCTAGTATCATTGGTCTTCTGCTGCGTTTTCTTTATGCCTTTTCCTGCCCTGTATTCTTGAACAATCATTATGTTTAACTTTTTGACACTAGCATATATTTACACACAAGACTTTTGATTTAATTGTAAATATTTTCTGGGAGGAGAGGTAAGAACACAAGAGATCCAACTGGATTATTAAAAGTGTACGATCAAAGGTTTATAGACAAAGGAAAAGAGGGTATGTTGTATTTATTGACCTAGAAAAGGCTTTCGATCGCGCGAATTGTACATTATTGTTGGAAATTCTAAAGAAGGTTGGGTTGGAATTAAAAGATCGAAGACTCATAAGAAAATTACATTGTAATGTCCCACGTGATGTTGCGTATAAACAATTCCACACGCCAGTGTTTACAAACACCACCACGTGGTTTAGCGAGAGGATTCCACACACCAGAGGGATCTACTATCACCTGCAGACGATGGGTTTCTGGCCCCTCCCACGGAGCAGACGATGTCAACTGAGCAGCAGCGCCACCGCCACCCAAGGACCTCTAAAATTGGCTGGACGACGGCAATTCTGACCAGTTCACTGGTACCCCTAATATTGTTTGCTTCGGAACATTAGGTTTAACCGAACCCCAAGGCCTCTAGTCTCCTTCGGGACTACTCCTAGCCTATCTCCTGGCTTAGCCTGCTTCGGGGCTCTGTCTGGAAATCCTAACCTCAGCCGCTTAGCCTGCTTCGGGGCTCTGTTGGCCACTTAACCTTCCCTCTGCTTGCTTCGGAGTATAGGGTCCCTAACTCCACTCTACTTAGCCTGCTTCGGGGCTCTGTAGAGATCCCATCTGCGGCCTTACGGTCAAAAACTACCTATAACTAACCCTGCATACTTAGAGAGATTATTTGTACAGTATTTTGTAAAAATACTTTTTTTAGTGGAAATTTATAATAAAAGTCGATAGTAGGAGTCGATTCCGGATGCTCTTTTTATTAATGCTCTACCTATAACCTATATTGGACAGAGTTATACAATATATATACCAGCAGGTAAATGTTAGAATAGGGGAGAAAATGACAGGGGAGACTGCAATTGGAAGGAGAGTTCGACAGGGATGTGGTCTCTCATCAACATTATTTAATATATATCAAGAAGAGGTAGTGAAAAGATAATACATACATAATAAAGAAGCATTTCAGTAGAAGGTAGAAAAATTAGGTATATAAGGTTTGCAGACGATATGGCGCTTGTTGCGTAATCTGAAAAAGACAATAAGATGTTAAAAAACTTGAGGAAAGGCTGTAAAAATATATGGGTTGAAAATGAACGTCAGAAAGACAAAAGCCATCATGATTGGAACTAAGGAGTCGGTGTCAAATATAGAAGTAGGAGGGAAGAAAATAGAACAGGTGATTAGTTTTCGACACCTGGGTAGTATTATTAGTGATGATATGAAGTGTGAACGTGAAATAAAAGGAAGGATAGGAATAATGAAAGAAGAAAGAAAGAAAGAAAGAAAGAAAGAAAGAAAGAAAGAAAGAAAAGTTTATTTTGTTGGACTTTGAATAAAAAGTTGAGATAAAGAATCATAAAATGCTTCGTGTGAGGCAGAAACGTGAACATTACGCAAAAATTATTAAAAACGACCGAAAGCTTTCGAAATGTGGGTGTAGAGAAGAATGGATAGAATTAGCTATGTTGAGCGGAAAACGAATGAGAGGGTGTTAGAAATTGTGTAAGAGAGAATAATAATATAAATATTATTAAGAAGCGGAAGAGAAACTGGTTTGAAGATTAGCTAAGAAGGAACGGTATAATGAGGGACGTGCTAGACGGTATGGTGGCAGGAAAGAAAGGGAGAGGGTGAAAGAGGCTACAATTGATATAAGATATTCAAACAGAAAAATCGTACGAGAAGAAGAAGTGGTTAACAGAAAACTATTATGTCACTGGTGATGGAACAGAAATTCAGAAATACACGAACGTTTAATACAGTGGTCAAAGTGAAACGGTATGCGGTGGTATGCCATACCACCTCCGGTTTTTCAGTAATGAGGACATTCCGTCTCTGGTTTTTCAGTAATCAGGGCAATATTTAAATAGCCGGCATGTTGAGTCAAAATCATAGTAAAACAAACCACTTCTGCTTTTTTCCCACTTCGAACACTGTTTTAATATATAGTAGAACTTTAACTATATTTAAACCTAACAACGATGTGAGAACTTTGTAGTGAGATAGTTGGTGGGCTTTAATTACTTTGTGCACACTCATATTAAAAGTTCTGCTACAATTACCATTGTGTTAAATTCTTTATGAAAGTTCTGCTTTAATCACCTTTGTGCATACTCATACTGAAACATTTCCTCAACCTGAGCGAAGACAAAAAATGGCGCCGTTTTTTTGGCAATCTATAAAGAAAACACAGTGTATAGATACTCTGCTGAAAGCACTTGACATTGTCTGACATCTTGCGGCCAGCTCACACACTAAATGGAATACGCGAAATGCTATCTGAGAGTGAAATTACGGGCAGAAGTCTGTAAAGAACATTATGAATTTCAATTTCAATTATCTAGCTTTTGAAGTTGGTTTTCTGTATGATCATTTATTCGCGATACAAAATAATAGTTAACAAACCATACTTTTGAAAAAAAAATCACTAAGAAAAGTTGGAAATCATTTTATTATTTACTTATTTTTTCAGGGCAGGCCCGTAACCAGAGGGGGACTAGGGGGCCTCGCCCAAGGGCGCCAATTTCTCTGTAACTTTGGGGGGCTCATTCATAAAAAACACATATAACAAGAAAAGTACGTATAGAAACAGATATTCATAAAAATTCAGGGGGACCCACACGAGCTTTGGGCCCCCAGGGCCTGGCCCCCTAAACTTTTCGTCGCCCCTCCAAATCTCAATACAAAAAGCACAATTTAGATATTTGAAAGAGAATTTTTAATGACTTGGCTCCCCTAAGATAATCATGCCGCGCTCCAAACTTCTGTGGCTGATTTCGGGCCTGTTGCAGGGTAAAATGAAGAAACCGGACTGAGAGTAAAAGACATGGGATACAATTTAAACGTTCACAAAAGTTGTTTCGTGGATATGTGATAAGAATATTGTATCATTCCGTTGAGAATGAATGGGTCGTTTGATTTAAATAATGTTTGCCAAGTACGTACAGTACAAGAGAAGTCGTAATATTATTTTAGTGTCTCATGTGTTTTCTTTGTCCTCCCAATGCGAATGTGAAGCTTAGAATTTGCAGCGTAATAGCTCGTTTATAATTTGCTTTGTACGAATTTGTTTCGTATTTTCTGAATCCATTGGTGATTTGTAATAACAAAAACTAAAACAGTGTAATCGCGGATATATGCGAGGGTACTCCTAAAAGTACACGATCTAACAAAGAAAACACACACAAAAAAAAACGGGAAAACCATCTTAATTTCCAACATCATCTTCTTATAGCTCGATACAATTTTTCCAGCTATGTTCAATAGCTTCGATAACCTGTGAAATGTCGAACTCTTTAAAATAAACATTAACTACCTCTTCATTGTTGCCAAATCTTTTTTCTGAGCCATTTCTTCAGGTTTGGAAAGAGACAATAATCCGAGGGGTCTATATCTTGTGAATATGATGCGTGAGGAAGCAATTCGAACTTTAACTTATTGACTTTGGCCATCGCAATAGCGGATGTGTGATTGAGTGCAATGTCTTCATGAAATAAAACGCTACAGTAAGTTTGGATAATAATCGCCGTTGATTGTTTTTCCTTTCTGGAGATAATCAATTAAAGTTATTCTACGTAAGCCTATATATAAAAAAAATTGACGCCATGAACGTGCTAGCAGATGGAACTGTCTTGTCTTGTTTGCAGCCGATTCACCCCACTCAGTCCATTGTTTTGACTGTTCCTTCGTCTCAGGTGTGAAGCGATGGACTCATGCTTCATGCATGGTTATGAATCAATGCAAAAACTTAACTTTATTAATGTGAAACAATATTGCCAAACACTCGTTGAAACATCCTCACGATGCTGTTTCTGTTCCAATGTGAACAAACGCATCACTCCTCTAGTGCATAGCTTTCTTAGATCCAATGTCATTGAACGAATATATGACAAAAGTGATAGAACCAACATTGGACAATGGAACAGATAGTGTGAGTGTCACCATCTCCCATGCACCTCAGTGTGGCGGATATAATTAGACTGTGACCCATACTAGGTTTGTAGTATATTAGTGAACCCACAAGCACCCATGTTGTCATGTTTGCCAATGTGGTAGACTTCATGCGAAAATTTTGAATGTTCGCATAGGTTGGCAACACTGCCACACTGGGGTGCTTGGGAGACAGGGACATACACTGTTTTCCATTGTCCAATCCTGCTTCTGTCACATTTTCATATATTCTTTCAATGGCAGTCACGCCATTTTCAACATTGTGATATTTACACTTGTTGGCAACACTGACAACCTAGAATGGTTGGGACTGCCACACGCAACCTCTTTTTGCTATAGTTAGTGTGATATTTCCGCAAAGCTTGGTGTATAAACGTCTTATCGTACGGAAAGTATTTTACAATTTCTTATTTCTATACTTGGTTGGCAACACTGATAAACTGGAGTCCTTGGAAGAGGAATATCTCCGAAATATATTTTCTCTACTGACGAATGATGTTTATGCCGCGTTTTCATGGATATACATCGAGTGGTACAGAAACCATCTGCCACGTTGTATGTACAATTCGTTGGCAAAACACGAAATTGGTACGTTTGGGTGCAAAGTGATATTATCAAACCCTTACCCGAGTCACGTTCTAGCAGTGAGCCAAACAGGAACATGATGGGCTCAGGGGCTTACGTGTGATGCATTGTAATATTCATTTTTATTTCTGTCAAATATACCATACATAGGGTCACAAACACCAACAAACTGGCCCCATATAAGGTCAGTTTCCGGATTTGCCCGTGATTTGAAAACGGCTTTGTACTTCTCATGGCTTTCAGACGATATATAGGTTTTCCCCAGGTACTTGGTCCCGGTATGGTATCATCCCTAGTTAGTGATATAGTCGACTGGGCTGCTTAAGATGCGACTTATAACAAATAATTCCCGGGATTCAGCAAAAGATTACAAGACTTCAAAATTTAAGTAGTGATTTAAGATTATGATGGAACTTTATGACATGTACTTTGTAAAATACTATTAATTTAATGAACTCTGATTATAGTAAAGGTATCTATTAACAATAAATAGATCAAACAACGTAATTGTGTTTTTGGCTTTAAAAGGTTACCGGACGAATCAAGTAATGGCCACTCTTGTGTTTTTAGATTCTAATAGTAATGTTTTTCAAACAACAATTGCCATCTATACATCACGTAAATGAATGAAGACTTGATTCAAAAAATTTCGCCTACACGGAAGGGAAATGTAACAAACTGGGTAAAGATTAAACTTCGATTACATTTCTAGGCTTAATATGTGATGTTTTTCTTTTTCATTTAAAAAGTGTGTAAAAGGTTTAATTTTTCAATTTGCAAAATTTACATATCATATTGTGATGTATAATACTCCCTACATTAATTGTGAAGATAAACAATTTCTACAAACAGAAATTTTATTTACAACGGATCTTCCACTCTGGAAGTATTCAAAATAAATGCCTACTTGCATGAGAAAGGAGAATATATAGTTAAATGAATAATGTAAAAAGATTCTTTTTGTAACGCCTTATGTTTCTTTAATCTTATTCTTATTTTGATTCCAGCAGAATCTATCAGGATGGACTTCTTAACAGCATCGCTCATAATGTTAGAGTGTATATACTTAGAGTACTTATTGTTAGAATGTAAGTAGACTATTTTCAAAGTGAAAGAAGGACACATTAACATAATATTAGTTATAGTGTGAGTACTTAGAGTGTAAGTCATTCAAGGTCAAAGAAGTATGTACTCTACTTCTCCTTTAGTGCTGAGTTAAGTTGATTCTGAGTTTAACGTCCTTTTCAGCAGCGAGGCTATCTGAGACGGGATCTACTGATTAACGTGGAATTCAAACCACATGAGCTCCCGCCAGGAATCGAACCCGGGTCTCCCACGCCAAAGGTGCGTACGCTAACCGGGGTATATTGTAAGGATCCCCACATCACGACAAAAGCACATGTCGACACAACGCATGTTATTGATTGTAAACAGTATAGCAGACGAGAAGTCGACACGAAAGACAAAGAGGAAAGCCGAAAGAAGACGGATCTCACGAAAGGATCCGAAGAGGACAGATAAAACCCCAACCACCGAGGGATCTGGCATCAGTCGACAAACTGATCGTAATCTATCCTAAACCCTGGAGGCTGGTATGAAGCTATGGGGTCTCCTAACCCCAACTAATCCCTGGAGGCTACTATGAAGCTAAGGGGATCACCTTAAATACCATACTTCGTGAGGGCTGCTATGAGCGGAGGTTTCCTAGAACCGTATCCTTGAGAACCCTGGAGGCTGCTATGAAGCTAAGGGGATCACCTTCAATACAATACCTCGTGAGGGCTGCTATGAGCGGAGGTTTCCTAGAACCGTATCCTTGAGAACCCTGGAGGCTGCTATGAAGCTAAGGGGATCACCTTCAATACAATACCTCGTGAGAGCTGCTATGAGCGGAGGTTTCCTAGAACCGTATCCTTGAGAACCCTGGAGGCTGCTATGAAGCTAAGGGGTTACCCCTACAGAACATTATAACCTGCAAACCTTGGTCATTATAGAGAAATTTGTTATTAAAACTTTTGTAGACATGAAAGACTTAATTTTATAATAAAATCGGTGAAGAGATAAAGTCTCCGTCCATTATTGACTCTACCTATGAGTCATTACAATATAATAATGGCCGCCTCAATTATCAGCATAGATTCATTCATAAATGAAGGGGCCGCGGTGGCTCAGTGGTAGAGCGTTCACCCCCGGTGCTTGGGGTCCCTAGTTCGATCTCAGCTCGTGTGGACTTCATGGTGGACAAACACCGTGCTCAGGGGTTTTCTCCGGGTTCTCTCGTTTCCTCGCACTTTCTTCATTCCACCATTTCATTCATTTCTCATCTTCACCGTTTCCTTTAGCCTAACCGGCATAAACGTGGGACGTAAAACTTAAAATTTCATTTCATTTCACGACTGAGTGAATTCGCAACAAAACCTTCATCATTTGATTTAATTAGGAAAAGAATACAGTCGAAATCTTATTTGAACATCCCTTGTGTTAATTCGATTTATGTCATGGGAAGAGGAATTCTTTGAACACCTTAGACGCTCAATTTGTCAAAGCTTCAACTCCGCCACCACAGGAAGAGGAAGGAATTATGGAAAGACAAATACGATGCCCTCCTACACGATTTCTCGCAGGAAAGCGAATTACGTCACAAAATCTGACACGGACAAATTCATTTAATGTGTCTTACATCTTACTCATATTTCTTTCTTGTTATTTCTTTATCTTCGACCTTACCTCTTTCTCCTCTGTTTGCCTACATTTTTTTTTGTCTTATTCTTTGAACTTCTGTCCACCGCCTACACAGAGTTGGTTTTAGTGGAAGTGGATGTACAGGTAAACCCTTCACCCCAAATCCCTTGTATTTTCAAATGAAAAGAACAGGCTATTTATTTTTAATTACGCTTACATACACACATACAAAGATAAGTTCTGTGTAACGAACCTCATAGTATGGGTTCGATATACTTTGTTACACAGGATCCAAATTTCGAAATCTTAAGACGATTCACCTAATTCCTTTTTATGTGCGAAAAACTTGAGCAATTTTGGATAGGGAGGCAATATATAACACAATCATGCAAAAAAGGTACAGAATACAGATTCGACGTAGGTTACACAGAATCGAAATTTCAAAACCCCAGGACGATTGACCATCTCAATTCCTTCGTATGGGCGAAACACTTTAGAATTTTTGGATAACGAGGATATATGTAACACACTCATACGAAAAAAAAAAGAAATGTTCTGTGCAGTGGACCCCAGAGTATGAATTCAATGTATTTTGTTATACAGAATCCAAATTTTAAAACCCTAGGACGATTGACCGTCTCAATTCCTTCGTATGGGCGAAACACTTTAGAATTTTTGGATAACGAGGATATATGTAACACACTCATACGAAAAAAAAAAAAAGAAATGTTCTGTGCAGTGGACCCCAGAGTATGAATTCAATGTATTTTGTTATACAGAATCCAAATTTTAAAACCCCAGGACGATTGACCGTCTCAATTCCTTCGTATGGGCGAAACACTTTAGAATTTTTGGATAACGAGGATATATGTAACACACTCATACGAAAAAAAAAAGAAATGTTCTGTGCAGTGGACCCCAGAGTATGAATTCAATGTATTTTGTTATACAGAATCCAAATTTTAAAACCCCAGGACGATTGACCGTCTCAATTCCTTCGTATGGGCGAAACACTTTAGAATTTTTGGATAACGAGGATATATGTAACACACTCATACGAAAAAAAAACGTTCTGTGCAGTGGACCCCAGAGTATGAATTCAATGTATTTTGTTATACAGAATCCAAATTTTAAAACCCTAGGACGATTGACCGTCTCAATTTCTTCGTATGGGCGAAACACTTTAGAATTTTTGGATAACGAGGATATATGTAACACACTCATACGAAAAAAAAAGAAATGTTCTGTGCAGTGGACCCCAGAGTATGAATTCAATGTATTTTGTTATACAGAATCCAAATTTTAAAACCCCAGGACGATTGACCGTCTCAATTCCTTCGTATGGGCGAAACACTTTAGAATTTTTGGATAACGAGGATATATGTAACACACTCATACGAAAAAAAACGTTCTGTGCAGTGGACCCCAGAGTATGAATTCAATGTATTTTGTTATACAGAATCCAAATTTTAAAACCCTAGGACGATTGACCGTCTCAATTCCTTCGTATGGGCGAAACACTTTAGAATTTTTGGATAACGAGGATATATGTAACACACTCATACGAAAAAAAAAACGTTCTGTGCAGTGGACCCCAGAGTATGAATTCAATGTATTTTGTTATACAGAATCCAAATTTTAAAACCCTAGGACGATTGACCGTCTCAATTCCTTCGTATGGGCGAAACACTTTAGAATTTTTGGATAATGAGGATATATGTAACACACTCATACGAAAAAAAAAGAAATGTTCTGTGCAGTGGACCCCAGAGTATGAATTCAATGTATTTTGTTATACAGAATCCAAATTTTAAAACCCCAGGACGATTGACCGTCTCAATTCCTTCGTATGGGCGAAACACTTTAGAATTTTTGGATAACGAGGATATATGTAACACACTCATACGAAAAAAAAAAGAAATGTTCTGTGCAGTGGACCCCAGAGTATGAATTCAATGTATTTTGTTATACAGAATCCAAATTTTAAAACCCCAGGACGATTGACCGTCTCAATTCCTTCGTATGGGCGAAACACTTTAGAATTTTTGGATAACGAGGATATATGTAACACACTCATACGAAAAAAAAAGAAATGTTCTGTGCAGTGACCCCAGAGTATGAATTCAATGTATTTTGTTATACAGAATCCAAATTTTAAAACCCCAGGACGATTGACCGTCTCAATTCCTTCGTATGGGCGAAACACTTTAGAATTTTTGGATAACGAGGATATATGTAACACACTCATACGAAAAAGAAAAAAAAGAAATGTTCTGTGCAGTGGACCCCAGAGTATGAATTCAATGTATTTTGTTATACAGAATCCAAATTTTAAAACCCCAGGACGATTGACCGTCTCAATTCCTTCGTATGGGCGAAACACTTTAGAATTTTTGGATAAGGAGGATATATGTAACACACTCATACGAAAAAAAGAAACGTTCTGTGCAGTGGACCCCAGAGTATGAATTCAATGTATTTTGTTATACAGAATCCAAATTTTAAAACCCCAGGACGATTGACCGTCTCAATTCCTTCGTATGGGCGAAACACTTTAGAATTTTTGGATAAGGAGGATATATGTAACACACTCATACGAAAAAAAGAAACGTTCTGTGCAGTGGACCCCAGAGTATGAATTCAATGTATTTTGTTATACAGAATCCAAATTTTAAAACCCTAGGACGATTGACCGTCTCAATTCCTTCGTATGGGCGAAACACTTTAGAATTTTTGGATAAGGAGGATATATGTAACACACTCATACGAAAAAAAGAAACGTTCTGTGCAGTGGACCCCAGAGTATGAATTCAATGTATTTTGTTATACAGAATAAAAATTTTAAAACCCTAGGACGATTGACCGTCTCAATTCCTTCGTATGGGCGAAACACTTTAGAATTTTTGGATAAGGAGGATATATGTAACACACTCATACGAAAAAAAGAAACGTTCTGTGCAGTGGACCCCAGAGTATGAATTCAATGTATTTTGTTATACAGAATCCAAATTTTAAAACCCTAGGACGATTGACCGTCTCAATTCCTTCGTATGGGCGAAACACTTTAGAATTTTTGGATAAGGAGGATACATGTAACACACTCATACGAAAAAAAGAAACGTTCTGTGCAGTGGACCCCAGAGTATGAATTCAATGTATTTTGTTATACAGAATCCAAATTTTAAAACCCTAGGACGATTGACCGTCTCAATTCCTTCGTATGGGCGAAACACTTTAGAATTTTTGGATAAGGAGGATATATGTAACACAATCATACGAAAAAAAGAAACGTTCTGTGCAGTGGACCCCAGAGTATGAATTCAATGTATTTTGTTATACAGAATCCAAATTTTAAAACCCTAGGACGATTGACCGTCTCAATTCCTTCGTATGGGCGAAACACTTTAGAATTTTTGGATAAGGAGGATATATGTAACACACTCATACGAAAAAAAGAAACGTTCTGTGCAGTGGACCCCAGAGTATGAATTCAATGTATTTTGTTATACAGAATCCAAATTTTAAAACCCTAGGACGATTGACCGTCTCAATTCCTTCGTATGGGCGAAACACTTTAGAATTTTTGGATAAGGAGGATATATGTAACACACTCATACGAAAAAAAGAAACGTTCTGTGCAGTGGACCCCAGAGTATGAACTCAATGTATTTTGTTATACAGAATCCAAATTTTAAAACCCCAGGACGATTGACCGTCTCAATTCCTTCGTATGGGCGAAACACTTTAGAATTTTTGGATAACGAGGATATATGTAACACACTCATACGAAAAAAAAACGTTCTGTGCAGTGGACCCCAGAGTATGAATTCAATGTATTTTGTTATACAGAATCCAAATTTTAAAACCCCAGGACGATTGACCGTCTCAATTCCTTCGTATGGGCGAAACACTTTAGAATTTTTGGATAACGAGGATATATGTAACACACTCATACGAAAAAAAGAAACGTTCTGTGCAGTGGACCCCAGAGTATGAATTCAATGTATTTTGTTATACAGAATCCAAATTTTAAAACCCTAGGACGATTGACCGTCTCAATTCCTTCGTATGGGCGAAACACTTTAGAATTTTTGGATAACGAGGATATATGTAACACACTCATACGAAAAAAAAAAAGAAATGTTCTGTGCAGTGGACCCCAGAGTATGAATTCAATGTATTTTGTTATACAGAATCCAAATTTCCAAACCCCAGGACGATTGAGAATTTGGATTCTGTGAAACAAAATATATGGAATCAATATTCTGGCGTCCGCTGCGCAGAACATTTTTTTTTTTTTTTTTTGTAGTCTATAGCTGTGCTGTAAGTATCCCTCCTATCTAAAATTGCTCATTTTTTCGCTCATAAGAAATTAACACACTCAATCGTCCTAGGCTTTTGAAATTTGGATTCTGTGTTACAAAATATACGGAATCCATCCCCTAGGGTCCGGGTACACAGAACTTTTATTGTGTGTGTGTGTGTATGGCTGTGTTACCTCTTAGTGGAATGGTTAACATAACTACCTTTCATGCATATTGCTTTGAGTTCGATTGCCGGTTCAGGTACAGTTTTGTTCAAAAACAAGTTACCACACACCTCTTTGAGAGACCTTGTAACCAACAGAGATCTTTACTGAAAGACGAGGAATTACAATATCCTATGTGTTGTTGCCAAAATATGTTCTTCTAAAGCAAGAATGTTGGGGAAGACTTTTTTGAACAAGACTGTACAATCTTGTATTCTTCCAAATTGGCAGTTCTGTTCCTCGAAGGTCTAGTGCCAATCATACGTTCGAATCCCTCTGAAAAGCATGGGCGTATTTTTAATTGTTCGTCAAGTTTCTCTAACCGTGTCCCTGTCATGTTGACTTAGGTGAAAAATTTAATTCGGAAACCACGTAGAGAAGAATCCTTGGTTGGGGTGAATTTACAAAAATAAATAAATAAGTATAGTGACTGATGTGCCTCCATTTGATGCTCTGGGTTCTGGATTGGATTCTCGGTGAAACATTTAAATGTGTACTATATAGACTGATATATAAATCGATAATAATGCCCATTGTTCTGTACGGTTGTGAAACATGGTCGCTTAATTTAACGAAAGTACGTAGATTGAAAGTATTTGAGAACAAGATCCTGAGAGGAATATTAGGACCCAAGAGGAACGGGAATGGGGAACGGCGGAAACTTCACAACGAGGAAATGTATAATTTATATAGTTTACCAAACATTGTTAGGGTCATAAAATCTAGGAGGCTCAGGTCGGAAGGTCATGTAGCCAGAATGGAAGAAAGTAGAAACGCTTTTAAAATTTTAACTTGGAGTCCAATCGGAAACCGAGCATTAGGAAGACTTAGGCGCAGATGGGAGGACAATATTAAGATGGATCTCGCCGAAATAGAAATACAAAGTAGAAACTGGATCCAATTTCTTAAGAATAGAAGTCAGTGGGAAAAAATGAAATGAAATCTTTGAGTTTTACGTCCCACGATTATGTCGGTTAGGCTAAAGGAGACGGTGATTATGAGAAATGAATGAAATGGTGGAATGAAGAAAGTGAGAGGAAACGGGAGAACCCCGAGAAAACTCACGCACACGGTGTTTGTCCACCACAAAGAGAAGTCAGTGGATAGCTTTTGTGAACACGTCATTGAACCTGCAGGTTCCATAGGCCATAGAGATAGTTAGTTTTAGTTTGTTACTATATGGATCGTGGACTTAGTTTATAGGGAAGCCGCTGTCGCTTAGTCAGTAACTGTCTTCCTTCCTACAGGGCTGCCCGGATTCGATCCCCGGTGGGACCAGTAAACTCTTCTCATTCCAAGCTCTTTCCAATGCGATTCTGATATTCATCCGGTCTCATTAAAATTGGTACCTGGGCAACCTACGAGGGGAAAATAATGGCGAGGCAAAGTGTTGTGGTGACCGACATCGTCCTCATTGTCTTCTCTTCAGATCATCTATAACCTGTCTCGAAGTAAGAATGAACTTCAATTTACTTATTATTATAATTATTTACATTCCATAAAATAAAATACTACTTGTTAAACAAGACTATTAAGTTTTCCCATTGCGAACAAAATTCGCCATTCATTGTTTTCTATCAGTATATAACCACTTGGGAATGCTCCAAAAGCATTGTCAGAACGAAGTTAAAAATTTTTCTTATTAACTTCTACAGGCTTTATACAATTGGTTTGTGTGCTTTATTATTATACTCATTAAACAATTCTTGTAATATATCTATCCATTTATAATTTCCTTGAATATTAAATTTTTTCCATATGTTTTGATTGAGAGTTCTGTTAAAACATTCTCTGATATGTTGTTTTACGAAGACATGCTCAAAATTGAAAAATTCGCAAAATATTACAACGACTCACCAAAGGTAGTCGTCAACCCTGGTTCGGCTAATAAGATATGTATATGATATAGCTCTTTAAATTTCCAGAAATCCGAAATTTTTTGGACCAATATCAGGGAAACGGTGGTCAGTTGGCCAGTAGGAACAGGTAGCTGTTTGGTACCAAAATGTTCATCATCATCTTAGATGTTGATTAACACCAATATGATGTCTTTATGACTTACGGTTCCCGAGATATGGCTTCTTAAATCTCCCGAAATCGGATTTTTTGTGGCTAATATCTCGAGAACGGTAAGAATGACGCGAAATATTCCATCACTTCTTTGATATAGTTTTTGATGCTCTATCGAATAGAACATCGATAGAACATCAAAATTGAAACATTCGCAAATAACATACACACACACACAAACACACACACAGACATATACAGGGGTTGGACAAAAAAATAAAACATTTGCAAGTGAGAAAAACATACCTAGTATGGTGTGGGACCCCCCTTTTGCGTCCAAAACAACTTGGATCCAACGTGGAATAGACGTATACAGCTCCTGAATCGTGGTGTGTGGAATTTTGTACCATTGTTCCTTCAAAACATGCTCCAGTTCCTTAAGGGATGCTGGTGGAGGGTAATGAACCCGAACACGCCTTTCTAACTCAGACCACAATGGTTTAATGATGTTCAGATCTGGTGATTGTGGGACCCAGGGGAGGTGTGATAGCTCCTGGTCATATTCCTCAAACCATGATTTCACCATTTTTGCAGCGTTACAGGCTTCCAAATCATCTTGGTAGATGTCATCACAATCAGGGAACAATCTTTGGGCCATGGGTAAAACCTGGTCCCCAAAATGGCCTCACACGCCTTAGCATTAATCATTCAATAGAGGGCTATGATGGGACCTGCAGAAAACCAGGATATAACTGAACATACTGTAACAGACCCACCCCCATGCTTTACATTTGGGAGCAGACAGTCTGTTCATAGACCTGCAACGGTGTTTTCCGTACGTAAATACGACCGGTTGTTGGAAACAAGATGAAGGTCGATTCATAGGACCACATTACGTGTTTCTACTGCTCATGAGTCCACGGTTTGTGTTCCTTGCACCACTGGACACGTCTCTTTGCATTTACTGCTGTGATCAAGGGTTTGGCGATAGCGGCCCTGGCATGAATTTTCATTTTATGAAATTCCCGACGCACTGTTTTCGATGAAACCGAGTTCTGTAGGCCGGAATTGAGTTCAGACGTAATTTTCATTGCATTGGTCTTCCTTTTAGCTGCTACAATCCGTTTTAATGCCCTCCGGTCCATATCCGATACGATTATCTTTCGACCAGTGTTGTGCTTTGCAGACGTCGTTTGCCCATGAATTGTGTATGCCCTCGTGACATTGAACACAGCACCTTTCGATACCCCCACAATGTTTGCCACTGTTGCCACTGAAGTTCTAACCAGACGGGCACCAACGGTCATGCCTCTTTGGAATTCTGTTAGGTCGCCCATTTTACCGCACCACTTTTACACCACGACAATCACAGGTGAACTGGTTACTGCTGACGGAAGAGAAAGACCCACATGACACATTGAAAACAAAAAACGATCGGCAACGCAACACGCGTTCTACAGTGGAGGACCAAACTTACGTGTCCTCTATGAAGTGTTTTTAGATTTTTTTTTGTCTATCCCCTGTAGAATCCAGTAATGAACTTTCAAAGTTTATTGAAAATGATGCTGAACTTGTTTGTTGTCGAATCACGGGTAATCGCCTGAAGCTGATTGAAATGATCATTTGGATGTAGTTATCTTCTACCTTCAATTGTCTTTTTATCATATGAAATTGCATATTCTAAGGGTGAAGTAGGGCCATAATTTAAGCGAAAAATTGGTTTATAAACTCCTCATTAAAACTTAACGAAAACTTATCACAGTGTTCATGATTTTTTTTTTTCTTTTAAGGGAGGGGGCGGATTGACATTTCCCTTCTTTTCGTCTACTATATTTATGAGAAGTTTTATTCGCTCTGTTCTACTTGTTTTGCTCTCTTGGTATGAACTTTCAGATTTTAGGTCGGGAATTTTTTTCGAGAACCATTTTTCCGCCCAAAATTAAAAACATCTATTCGCTTTATTCATATCTAGTATCTACTTGCCAAATTTTATCGTAATCTTGCTTGGATCAGTAATATGATGTTTCTTGTTAGAAAAGAATCCGTTTTTCTTTCCTTTCTTTTTTAAAAAAATAATCGACCTACGCTTTGGATTTTTCCTGTCTTTCTTCTTCGGCCATTAAAGAAAAATCTTCCATTGTATCTTAAACAGTTTGTTAGAGGGATCATATTCTCTTGTAATTTGGAGCTTGAGTGATACGTGACGCTCTTTTCTTTCATCCACTTGTAGTCTACCTTTAACTCATCGGCTCTTGAACAACAAACGATTTCCAACAGACATCAAATACCGGAAGTTCACCGCGACCGAGAGATACTTGGACAGTGTTGCTAAGTAAAGAGAAAATTCGTTAGATTAGAAAATAGTTTCTTGAGAAAAGGGTATGAAAGGATTTGTTACTTAATGGCTACACCGAACATTTTTTTTCTGCTCGTTAAGAATCTATTAACCTGCTTCTAAACGAAACTATGTAGAAGAATCTTTATTATACGTTGTCTATTGATTAGTAATAATCAGGGTTTCTTTCCTGGAAGGAAAAAATGCCAATATCCACCGTCAATATGTTATTGCAGGAACTTCCACACTTAACGTATCTCTTGATTTGTCTAGATGCTTTCCTGTTTTTGACATCAACTACAAAATGATGGCATAAGCAGCCATGAGTCCATATATTAAGGTTAGAGTTCCTTCGTGGCTAAGCAGTTAGCGTACGCGCTTTTGACGAGGGAGACTTGGGTTCGATTCCCGGCAGGAACTTATGTGGTTCAGATTCCACGTTAAGCTCTAGGTTCATATCTCCTATTGCCTCGCTTTTGAAAGGGACGCTAGATTTAAATTAGAGAAACAAAAACGTTAGTAGGGCCGTGCCGTGGGGGTGTGCGGGGCGACGGCCCTGGGCGCCGAAGTAAGGGGGCGAAAAATTCAGGAGCAAAAAGGAAAAAGGATAAGAAAAATTGCTTGGAATATATGTATGGGGGCGCCGTCGTACACTCTCGCCCCAGGCGCTGATTTTCCACGGCACGGCCCTGATCGTTAGTTAGGGTCAAATTGTAATAAGAGTATATTCTACCCTCCTCATAATATTAGTGCACAGCTTGTCCATACAAATCTAATTCCTATAGGGTTCATCTGAGAAAACTCCCTTCACATTCATTGTTGGTATGCTTCAGTAAGGTTAGTAATTAGAGCTTGGTTTCTCAACCTGGGGTCGCAACCCCTAGGGACTCGCGAAGATAAGCGGAAGAGATAAATATAATGAGAACTTAATACCGGAAAATATTTTTAAATACTTAACTATTTAATTTTACAGTAATTCCCCGCTTAGAGAAAAAAGTTATGCATAATTTAATAAATACCTTCGAAAAATTCAATTCCGCCATTTTGAAACTAAATTTCATGGTTTGGAAATATCATTATGCCGTTTTGGACCTGATTTGTAAAATCCTCGTGCAATTTCCATTTATTCTGATGAATTTGAATACATTTGGGTCAAATGTGGCCTTATGGTGCTCAGTTGAAGTTCCGAGTGACGTGCCGTTCATTTATCGCAGCATACACAAAATCGTCGGGTAGAGTTCTCTTTCGAAGGCTGTCAAAACCAAACCAGAGCTAATATGGGCAAAATAAAAAATACGGGTTCTTATATTTGTCTAAAGATACTGTATACCAAATTTCATTGCAATCGGAGATGGTCGGGTGACACCCCTGTACGATTCGGCGTGGAATGACCCAGTACTATATTGGAATATACATGTATAAAAAACAAATAGCGAACGTTATAGAAGTTAGACCAAATATAACAATAATAAATAAGCTTTGCACGTTTCCAACATTATATTTGTATTTTAGTGGTTCGGATTCTATATTTTACTATAGGTTTTCGTCACATGTAGCCACGGTGCTAAAAAGAACAATAGACTTTAACAAAGAAACAAACATACATATTGGAAAGGTACTTAAAATTCAAATATAATTTTGATAACATAAGCCTCGCAACAGCATCCTCAAACTTCGCCGAGATTACAGACAAAAGATCTCCTCCAGTTCCTTACCAGAGGGTAGCGTTCCCAAAACTGATGCAACGTTCCCTCTTTGTACTGCCATGCTGATGCGTTGCAGTAGAAAAGAGGTTGCTCTAGCATCTCCTGACGATAAAGAAATGCGGTGACCAACTTCTTTTATAAAGTTAAGGCCTTCGGGACCCCATGAACCACCCGATTCAATAGCTATAGCGACAAAATTATATTTGTCGAGTAAATTGCTATACTTCCTGTGTTTTTCTGTTTCTCGGCGAGCAGCCACGTTGCCAGCTTGTGCTGAGGAAGAATGTAAATTTGAAGGGGCGAAGGTGTCGGAACAAGTAAAATCCCATAGAAGTGCTTTTCCTTTCTTCCACGGTATTAGGGTCATACCATCTGGCCTCTTGCCGTCTGCACGACTGCATCCCAACGGTTCACATATAGAAGGAACGCCTGCTGAAATTAGTGCCCTCATGATAATGTCGTTGACGCTGGAGTGGCGTGAATATCTGCCCGCACTATTGGCACAGGAGAGTCCATGAAGGCCCTTCTTGTCTACGACACTTCTACAGGCAGGACATCTGTGTTGCTCGCAAACATCTGCTCCCAAACGCAGTGCACTGGCAATTCGAAAACTGTCATTGGGAAGATGTAATCCTAAAGAAGGTGACGGGATAGCATGAAGCCAAGCGCCTGCTTCTGGAGATGATGTAGCTAGAAGTCTGGCCTTATCTTCTGGGTTATCGGATGACTGAAGTAGAGCTGAAAAGTGATGACTTATAAGAGGATCGTCCCAAGAGGATTGTAGTCCTCTCTTATCAAGGTCAGGGGAATCTGATCCCAGTATAGATGACCACTTAGCAATGCTATCGTTGACATCCGAATCCGATACTAGGCTAAGATCTTGTTGGAGAATGGTCTCAATTAATGGCTTAGCGCCATAGAATGAAGACAGGAAGGATGAAATAGCCAGATCCATGGCGCGACGAATGCCGAGACCTCCGTGGTTAACAGGAAGGGACGCCTGCAACCAAGAGTTATTGTTGAGTGAACAATTCAGGATAGATTCTAGACCGGTTTTCAAGGTGTTGTCATAGCATTCCAGTAGATCAGCATCCCGCCAAGAAGGAGCACAACGAAGAAAGTATAGCAGCCTTGGCATGGACAATGAGGCACGTAGTAGGTAAAAGGCAGAGTGAGCTGAAATCAAGGAAAGACGTGTAAAGAAGAATTCTAATTTAGAAATTTTGTCTTTTAATATTGTTCGTCTTGCCTCATTAGATAATGCTGCTCCTAATAAGCTGGCGTCATCTGTCGAAATTCTTTGAATCCCAGGCGCGGTTTCGTCAAACAGCTTGAAGAGGTTATTAGACTGCTCATTGGAAACTCCGAGAAAGCTGACCTCACATTTGGAGAAATTCATCTGCAATCCGATCTCCTTAGCCCGTCTACGGATCATTTCTAATGTCTCTAGTACTGTATCCTTGTCTCCAGCTATAGTCCCGTCATCCAAATACCATATGTTCAGTTCTGTATTGATACTGCTAATGGATTGTAAAGTTAGTGCGAACAAACCAGGGCCTTGTTGTACGCCACGCTGAGAGAGGATTATTTCATCTCCTAAATATAAGTTGCTCGGTTGCGAGTAGCACTGATGGACGTATCGATAAATTGATGGAAAACTGGTTTTTAGCTGTATGAGCATGGAGTCACGATTCAACTCGTTAAATGCGTTTCTGAAGTCTATTTTCAGAAACACATTCTCCTGCTGGTGTGGAAAAGAGTTGTACATACGAGCAGCATGGACAGCTGCTTCTGCTCCATGTGAGACGCAAACTCCAAGTTGGTGTGGGGATAGAAAATGTGTTAGAGGTTCTCTAATTGGCCAACTTGCAATTCCTATTCATAGATCAACTTATTCCTCCAAATCATTTATAATTTCAACGTGTCGTGATTGGAATACTTTGCCAACCTCGGTACGTGAGTCAAAATCTTTAGCATCTTTTAAAAGAGCAGTTTATAATTTATTGTTATCGAAGCAGGGTTGAATGGACACAGAGACAGAAGAGCCAATAGAGAAGCTTGTCATAAAGATATGAAACCCAACACTTATTACATATTATAACATGTATGTACTTTCGTGTAGCAGTATATTTGTGTGTGTGTTTGTGTGTGTGTGTGTGTGTGTGTGTGTGTTCAAGTGACAGTCTGTTTCTTGTGTTTTTTTTTTACTTTCTAACTTTTTTTTTCTTTTGCTATTCTTAGCTATATCCTTTGATTTTTCAATTTTGTGTCATGTTTAGGTGGTAGATAAGGCTACATATAGCCTTAACCTCGACATGTAAAATAAGTCAAAATAAAAATAAAAATAAAAAAATAATTCTATGGCAAATGATTTTGGCTGATAATCTCCTCCACACATTGCCTATTGCGATAGAACGAATGCCGCCACTTTTCTTCCTCAAAGCTATTAGTGATGCTCCAAAGAAAATAGGTCTAATTTCTGTGGGCACATCACCGGAAATAATCAGGTGGAGAAAATCGCAGATGGCGTTAGTCAGGTGGTCTTTAGTTTTGCAGTCTTGGGAGAGTAGGAGGTCCTTTAATATTGAAGGACGGAGACTGTCCATACCTCCTGATGACCCGGAAGGAAATGATTTAAGTGCCTTCGTAAACTCGTCAACTGATATTCTAGGCACTACAATACTGGGCTCAATGAGATCGGGAGGTTCAAAAGGGTGGCTGTGAGCCGGATGTTTCTCTTTTAATGCTTCTAATACAGATCCATTCGGAGAAGCTATTTTTAAATGTTATTTTGAATTTTCTTCTGATAGACATATTTTTATTTTTATACCTACTGTTAAGAACAACAAAAAACATTTTTAACAGGTGCAGAGGTCTTTAAAAATCAATTTAAATCAATCGAAAGAGGTACGATATGAAACTAATGAATACCAGAAAAATATGAATGTAACAAAACCTGCATATTGAAATACAATTAAAATTGAAAGCTAATGAGGTACCTAAGCATGGTGTGATTTCACTAGTGCGGCAATGCCCGATTCAATCTTCGTGACGCACATTATCAAGTTATTTATAATACTCAATAACTTTCTTAACAACTGTCCAAGTTTTTAAAACTAAGTTTTTAAAATTAAAAATCATTTTATTTTTTATTATATGACCCAAAATTAAGGAAATTATGAAGTTTTAATATTTTCAGACGGCCTCCACTTTGAAACAATATGACGGATCGGATTCGATATTTGTAATATGAATGAACTGACTCAATTTGGTTTTAATCCATTCGTTTTTTGGGACGTTACTGTATCCACTATATACAAGAAATGGATTCTACTATTATAGAAATAGAGGGATATCGTAAGATCTACACAATAGGTATATTAAAATTCTCACACAGACTTATTACAAACCAGGAATTATAAGGGGATTGTTGGCAAGAGGAGGTGATAAAATGGGGGTCGTAATAGGAATTAGGTTGAGAACCACTGAATTTGAGAATATTTTCTGCTTCAAGGCGAGATTGCTTTAGTTTCATTTATATTTATTTACTTATTTACTTAGTCGATACTCATGACACCATTGATAAAGTGACTATTAATTTCTTTTCTATCCTACTCTTAGCGCAGCCCAGGTATATTGTCAGTGTTTCCAATCATTCTAAAATACGTTTTCTCGTTAGGTTGCCTGACCATTGCATGCATAGAGACAAAATTTGGTACCAACCACAGTACGTTTGCTGTTGTGTTGAATGATATCTATACCAAGTCTTGTCTTTATGCAAGTAAGGGTCAGGAATCTTTCGAGAAAACGTATTTTAGAATGGTTGGAAACACTGGCAATATGCGTGCCTGAGAGTTTACAATAAATAGTAGAAACCTAGTATGGGTCAGTCTAATTATGCCCGCCAATATTGTTTAGCTTGATGCGAAAATCTTGAATATTCGCGTTTGTTGGCAACACTGCCAAACTAGTGTGCTTAGGAGACAGGGACGTTCACACTATGTTTTCCATTCTCCAATGCTGCTTCTGACACGTTTGTTATATATTCGTTTAATGGCACGCACGCGATTCACAACATTGTGATGTTTAAAATAGGTTGGCAACAATGACAACCTAGACGGTTAGGAGACGGTCACACTCAACATCTTTTCGCTAAAGTATCATGCGATGTTTTTGCCAAGCTTGGTGTATAAACGTCTCATCGTACGGAACCTGTTTTACAACTTCTCATTTGTACAATTGGTTGGCAACACTGACAAACTGGGATCCTTGGTAGAGGAATATGCCCACAATATAATTTCTCTAGTGACGAATGATGTTTATGCCACGTTTCATGGATATACTGTACACCCAGTGGTACAGAAACCGTCTGCCACCTTGTATTTACAATTCGTTAGCAACACTGACCAAATGGGTACGTCTGGGTGCAAAGTGATATTATCAAACCCTTGCCCGATTCATGTTCTAGGAATCAGTCAAAAAGGAACGTGATGGACCCAGGCGCTTATGCGTGATGCATCGTAACATTCGTTTTTACTTCTGTCGTAAATGCCATACATAGGGTCACGATCACCAACAAACATGCCCCTTATAGGGTCAGTTTGCGGGTCTGCCCGTGAATTGAAAACGGTTTCGTATTTGTTATTGCAAGGGCTTTCAAACGATATATATGTTTTCCCCAGGTACTTGGTCCCGATATGGAATCATCCCTAGTTAGTCGATACTCATGATACCATTGATAAAGTGACTATATCAATTTCTTTTCTATCCTACTCTTAGCGCAGCCCAGGTATATCAGTCATGTCAAAAAAATAGTTTTTTTTTTTCTGACTATAGTTGATAGCGACAAGTCGTGAAGCGTGGCCACTGCACTAGTCATAGAACTGCTTTGCCACACGTGTGATGCACCGGAAGAATTCGGTACGATTCGTGGAGCTGCCTTCCGAACGCACACTTGATAAAATGTGAAACAGAAGAGCACCAACAACGTTGCCAAACTTACAGGATATGGCAAATGAGCGACACACAAACAAACAAACAAACAAAGTAGAAAACAGCACTTAAAGAACTATACCATGAACACTCACAATTATTTGAATTAAACCATAACAATAATAATAGCAAAAATATAAAACAACAATAGTAACAAAAATAAACAAAACGAAACATAGCGGCAATCCGACAACACTGTACCCTCAGGAGATGTTCTCCGTAAAGCGCGAGAGACGACACTGAGGAAATTTCATGAGTGAGGATTGACGACCGGGACATTCCCTCACGTTCTATTGGAGGTTGAAATTGGTAAATCTAGGCCCAGCTTCACGACTCATCGCGATCGCTCTAGTATTTGAACACAAGAGAGACAGGGTTTAGGGGGAGAGAAAGAAAATAAAAGGTGAAATATTACGTTAGCTCGCGTATCAGTCCAAGCTCGTGTTCTGTTTATCAGTCAGTCCATATCGGTACAAAAGCTTTAATTGTAACATTCGTATTTCTAGCCGGCTACTCAGTACAATTTTCTTAATTCTAGTGCACTGGGTGCGATTTAAATATCTTCCTTCTCACAGTGAGTTGGTTCCTCTACGTACCTATAAGCATCTATTTTGTTAATGGAGTGAATTATCTAAGGTACATTAGCAAGAAAATAGTTTAAAATTGTTTATAATGCAGTATCGCAACCTTTATATTTTATTATTAATACATGCCTTTCATATTATTTTTTAAAAAAGTCTTCTCTATTTACAAATGTCTTTTATGACAAAAACTAGATGTTCACAAAATAGGGCATACCCTGTGAAAATTTTACTATAACAGCACAAATAGTAAGATACAGTAGGAAGTCGAAAATCAGAACTAATTGGGACTACACGTAGTTCGGATTTTCAAATTGTTCAGATTTTCGAAAATGACCAAGAAAATGCCATTTAGGCTTAAATATACTGTACGGTATGCTCTTTTATCGATACAATGGTTATACAGTACATACAGTTATTAGAATACATTACGTAAGGCTACTTACATTTAATGTTTCTGAATAACCTAATCGTACAATAAATTACACTGTTCTTGTAACTCAGACTTAAAACTTAATTTGTATAAGCCTAAGGGAAAATAAAAATATGTATTATAAATAATTATGTATTAATGAACCTTTTATCAAAACACTGATTTCACACAACGCCGACGGACAACTATATTGTTTGTTTATCGCTAGCGCTAAGATAAAATGTAAAAAGTTTCCAGGGATCGCGTTTGGATTTTTGACGTTTCGGATTTTTGACGTTCGGATTATCGACGTCCTACTGTATATATAAAATAAGATCATAATATGGTTGTAGGAAATTGTAGGTCCGAGAATTTATAGTGTGAAAATACTCACGGAAAGTACCAATTACTTCTCCAATTGTGCTTTAAACGCAGTTTTAGCGACTACAAAGGCAAGGATATAAATCCAAACAACAGGAAGAAATGGTAAGGTGATGGAAAGTATTAATTGTATTGTCATTTGAAATAAAATGAATTAAATCTTTCAGGTTATAACGTCCTACGATTATGCCCATTAGGCTAATGAAGACACGTGATTAAAGGAAATGAATAATGATGAAATAATTGATGGGAGTAAACGGAAGTACCCCGAGAAAAACAATGGATTCGATGTTGTCCACCACAAACTTACTTAGCCAAGAATCGAACTAAGGACCCCACGTACTAGAGGTAAGAGTAATACCACTTTGTCTTTTCTAAACTTCCCTGTCTACCACTGCTCAGGATTACTAGACTCGACAGGGACTCGAACACAAAAACATCGAGGACAGTTAAATTCCACCCAAGCTAATACAGAAGGACTCGAACCTCTAATGTGTTTCGTCAGTCTTACGCCTCATACCGCTCGGCTACACCCACTGTATTCCTCCTGTATTGTCATTAAATGCATACAGGTGCAATATACTATCATCTCTGTTGTCAAAGCTTTATTCCCTTTAGAAAACAACTCCTTGTCGCTCATTACCTTAAGAAAGAAGCAATGTTGATGGTGCTAAGCACGGCTCTTCGGAAATATTTCGGTCATTATTCAAAATGAGTTTGGTTTGCCAAAAATCCCTTCAAATATTTTCTCTATTCGCCTGTATGTAGATACAAAATTTCAAGAACTGATTGTTGGATCATCAATTTTTGCCGATCATCAGGATGTAGTGGACCAAAGGTAAGGGTTCTAATTCTTTGATGGAGATATGATGATTATCATCAGTGGCGTATTTAGGGGGGGGGGGGCTTCCGGGCTTAAGCTCCCCCGAACTGATACTTACTATAGTCAAGTATATGAAATATCTTGCAGAATTTTCACATTTCCAGGCAAAGGCCCCCCACGAAAGTTAAAAAAGCCCCTCGCGAAACAAAATCGTAGATACGCCACTGATTATCATCATAGGTCATCTGCCATCATTGGCAGGTCACTTGCCACAACTGAGAAGCTTCCATTCTTCTGTCTTCAGCTAACCTTATCGTCTTCACGTACTGCAACTGCAACTTCCTTCGTAGCACCATACCCTATAACACGTCTCCCATGACACAGTTCCTTCTCAGCCAATGGCCGAACCAGTTTCTCTTCCTCTTCTTAATGATATCTAAAATTGTTCTTTTCTTCCCTCACCATTTTTAACGCCGTCTCATTCGTTTTCCGCTCGACCTAGTTAATTCTCTCCATTCTTCTCCATACCCATATTTAGAAAGCTTCCAGCCTTTTTTCACCACTTTTGCGTAATGTCTATGTTTCTGCTCATACAGTACAATATTCGACACGAAGCATTTAATGGGTCTTTTTCTCATCTCTTTATTCAAGCTCAAACAAAATAGACTTTCCTTCCTTCTAAATGCTTCTTCTTCATTCCTATTCTTGCTTTAATTTCACGTTCACACTTCATATCATCACTAATAATACTACCCAGATATCGAAAAGGATTCACGTGTTCCGTTTTTTCCCCATCTACTTCTATATTTGACACCTATCGCGTCATTACAATCGGAATATATTTTATCTTTTCAACATTTATTTTATTTTAATCCCATACTCTTCATAGCTCTTCCTCAAGCCTTTAAACATATTATTGTTTTTGTTTTCAGATTCTGCAACAAGCGCTAGAACATCTACAAACCGTATAGTCTAATCATTCTACCTCCTACCGAAATGCCGTCTTCATTATGAAGGCTCTTTTTCACTATTTCGTCTCGGTAGATATTAAATAATGCTGATGAGAGACAACATCCCTGTCTAATTGCACTCCCCTCTGTTATTTCCTCCTCCTATCCTGATACTTATTTGTTGGTTCATATATAGTTTCTTATGAGTCTTTGATATTTGCATTCCAACACAATCTCCTTTAGAACTTCCAACAACAATTCCCAGTTCACGCCCCCGCGGATACGGGAGTGGGGAGAGCACAAAATATTTCTCGGTGACTAGAAGAGAGTAATATGGTCCCATTTACACCGCAGTTCACAACTTATTTCAACAACTACTGTACTCCTCGATTTACGCAAATAACGTATTCCGTAAACGTTTAAATAACTTGAATTTTACTGAAGTCGAGTTAGTCAGTTGCTTAAATTTGATTTCGTAAGAAACTGAAATATTTCTTATTGTTATATGTGCTATGTATGCATGTGTGTATGTGGATATGGATGCGTATGTATGTATGTCTCTCTCTCCCTCTCTCTCTCTATCTGTGTGTGTGTGTGTGTGTTCATGTTGCCCATACAGTGTTCTTTTAACACTAAACATCATGCAGCACTATTTACTTCAATATAAAATATGAAAATACTAAAAATATAGTCGCAAAATTTCGTAGTCAGACGCATTCACCAATCCAAAAATGATGATCGCCAGTATCTCACGTACAAATTGAGAGACCCCCCTCCCCCCGGCCTTTGGTTTGACAAAGAAAGACTTCACATTCCATGTTTTCTCTCACTCAGTGACAATTAATTATTTTCGCGCGAAACAGAAACTGCATAGCCCTGTGAGTTTAGGCAGAAACCATACCTACTGAACACTGGTCGCCAGCTCTAAATTTCTAGTCGCCAATGGCGACCTGGCTACCAGGCATTTTGTGCTCTGGTCTATATATTACTTGTAAAGATTGTTTTGCAGTATACGTTCTTTAATTCAGAAAATCATATTTTACGGATATCTTTGGATACTGGAATTGATATTAAAGCCGCAAACATGGTGACTTCCATTTCAACTCAGGCAAAAAAATATAAAATTGTACCATCACCATCTCAGATATTGTTGAAACTTTTTTTATAGCAACTAGACATGTTTTTAAGAGACCCATATTTTTTTGTTTTGTCGAAAAAAATTTTCCCGCCAAGTAATGGGCCATCAAAGACGGGGAGTACAATTTATGAATGTAGAAGACATGGAAAATGGTCAATTTCGGAGCCTCACCATTCGGCTATGGAGACAGGTAGAGTTATAATTCTTGTTGTGGTATGTACATAGGGATATAAATAAACTATTTTTTACTATAGTTTGGTTTGCGCGTGCGTATCTTTTTGTACATAAATTAACTAATGAACGTCAATTTATCTGAAAAGTCGAAGTTTGCGAATTTTTTTCGAGCACTTCCGGTTCGAATTTTAAAATTCTGTTTTCACGGTTGGTAAGACCTAGTTACCCGCTTTCCGAAAAACATTTTGTATTGCTTCTGTGGTCAACCGTTTTGTCGCAAAAAATTCGAGAAATTGTAAAATTTTCAAAAATCGCCATTTTTGGGCGCCATTTTCTCGAAAACACCATTTTTTAAAATTCTGAAATTTTGTCAGATGGTTCAACTTTACCTGAATAATAAACACACCAAATACCATTCTCGACCAATGCTTCATGGATTAACTGCAGCCTTTTAAAGTTAGCGAAGTTTCGTTAATTTTGATGTCACAGTTAGCAACACTGGGAACAATAAAAGTGCAATGATTTGATGATGTTTGTGGTTCACATTCATTAAATGAAGAATAATTGGTTTTCTTGGCTGTTTTTTTTATTATTTTGATTAAAAAGGCTCTCTGAAATAGTAAAATGAGCCTCCCTCTACTCCTCCGTTTTCTTAAACTGAAGTAATCTGGGTGGAAATTACGATTACGAAACACACAAATTTCAAGTTCACTTACTTAAAATGGTCTTCGGAAACAAAATTTCACTGATTTTTTTTTCTTTTACATGGACCAATCATTTGCTTGGTTGTTGTCTTCTTTGCTAATAGCATGTAACCGTGCAGATGCTCCGATAAATGTTGGTTCACTCATAACTCATCCAGGAGTGGATCTAGGGGGACGACTGCCCCCCCCCCAGAAGAAACTTTCTTATTTATATATAAATAAAACCCATCCCAGAGTTTGGAGCTCTTAAAAGTAGCTCTAAGTAGCAGTATTACAATCCCCCCCCGCCAGAAGTCTGTCCTGGATCCGCCCCTGCGTAGCACATTGTCGATAGTCACAAAACACTTATTTTCACTTTTCTTATGCTCTTCTGGAAACCTGTACCCTGCTGAAGGTTCATGTGGAAGCATAAACAGCACTTAAACTTCACGTAATTCATAATATTTCTGCTACGCACCACTGGTTATCATACATATATGTATATAACAAAAGTTCCTTTTTGCAGATGTCTTAAATCTACACTTTGAATTGCAAAAGTTCGATTTTGGGGGAAGTATGAAGTTAGTTCATGGTGACCTGTTACTGCCATAAAAACTTCGCAATTTTCCGAAAGCCAAAGATAACTTCGTTGAATACCAGTTACCGGTCGCATACTTTCCTTTTTTTCTTCCGGAAGTCGTCGAATTCAGTTCCAGGTAACAAAACGAGAGTAATACCCGGAGTTTGTACTTGCACTATACTCACGAATTCTCCTGCGGTTTTAGTGGCGACGCGGTGGCTCAGTGGTAGAGCGTTCACTTCCGGTGCTTGGGGTCCCTGGTTCGATCCCAGCTCGTGCCGTTTTCCACCATTTCATTCATTTCTCATAATCACCGTTTCCTTTAGCCTAACTGGCATAACCGTGGAACGTAAAATTTCGGATTTCATTTCATTTTTTTCTTCTGCGGTTTTAATACTGTGTATCTGTTTTAGTCTAAGGCTATGGCGCGTTGTCACATTCTTTCCCCCCCCCCCTTCCCCACTACCGTCGCAGAGACCCTTGCATGGCCGGTTTCACTGCGAAAACACTGCTTTATCGGACCTGTCTGCATCTCGAACATCTGAAAGCGATTTTTAAAGTGGGATGCAGCACCATCAGAAATCACTGACACGGTTTGGGAAATTGTAGACACTTATTTTCACGTATTCAAACCTTTTTCTATAAAATATATTTTCGCTTTTCTTCGAGTATGTTTAGAATCTTGTCTATGACTATGAGTACATGAGCCGAATCGTGTGTTTTATCGTCGTTTATTACAACAAAACTGTCAACTGTTTCATGTTTTGGTGATAACTCTGAATTTCACTTTGCAGAATAACAGTCCAGTTTTCAATGAAGTCCACATGAAGTAAAATAGAATTTGTTTCTTGAAATTTTATACGGTGGTTTTCGGTAGCAATTGATTCTCTTTGGATTTTCTTGATGTAGCCATGAATTACAATTCTTACAGTTAAACCGGCAATGTACGATACGAAAACAGAAAGTGGCACAGTTTTTTTTTTTTTTTTTTTTTTTTTTTTTTGGTAATGAGATCATTATTCTCCCATATGGCATACGTAACCACTTTCATTTTAATCAGGATCAATAATTAAAGACACCACACTTATTTCTTCCACTCCAGGACATTCACCACATTCTTGAAGAAGACAGCTGTCATTTTCTACAGATCATACTACTAAAGGAAATTGGTCACTCATGACAACTTCAATACAGGTTGCACCTTTGATTTGCAGCAACGCAGTAGCAGCTAACTTAAAATTTGCACAATACACACACACACACACACACACACACTTCCGTCTCAGGTTGCGGACTGACACACTTTAGTCGAATACTATAAAATTCCGAGTGACCCATTTTTATGCTGGGATTGTTCTGTTTAAAAATTCAGTAAATTTCTTTGGAAGGCGTAAGAAAACTTTCGATTTTTTTTTTTTTTTAACTTTTTGTCATTTTTCGATCACTGTAATGACATCGCACTTAATTGAAAATTTGTCTGCAGCATTCCAAATCATACTGAGGTAATAGTTTAGGCCTTCTATAGATCATCAGAATTAATTGGATGGCCATTTCAAGTAAACTTAAAATTTGTGTTTTTCGTAATCGTAATTTCCACCCAGATTACTTCAGTTTAAGAAAACGGAGGAGTAGGGGGGGGCTCATTTTACTATTTCAGAGAGCCTCTTTGTTCAAAATAATAATAAAAAAAACAGCCAAGAAAACTTTTATTCTTCATTTAATGAATATGAACCACAAACATCATCAAATCATTGCACTTTTATTGTTCCCAATGTTGCTAACTGTGACATCAAAATTAACGAAACTTCGCTAACTTTAAAAGGCTGCAGTTAATCCATGAAGCATTGGTCGAGAATGGTATTTGGTGTGTTTATTATTCAGGTAAAGTTGAACCATCTGACAAAATTTCAGAATTTTAAAAAATGGTGTTTTCGAGAAAATGGCGCCCAAAAATGGCGATTTTTGAAAATTTTACAATTTCTCGAATTTTTTGCGACAAAACGGTTGACCACAGAAGCAATACAAAATGTTTTTCGGAAAGCGGGTAACTAGGTCTTACCAACCGTGAAAATAGAATTTTAAAATTCGAACCGGAAGTGCTCGAAAAAAATTCGCAAACTTCGACTTTTCAGATAAATTGACGTTCATTAGTTAATTTATGTACAAAAAGATACGCATGCGCAAACCAAACTATAGTAAAAAATAGTTTATTTATATCCCTATGTACATACCACAACAAGAATTATAACTCTACCTGTCTCCATAGCCGAATGGTGAGGCTCCGAAATTGACCATTTTCCATGTCTTCTACAATTCATAAATTGTACTCCTCGTCTTTGATGGCCCATTACTTGGCGGGAAAATTTTTTTCGACAAAACAAAAAAATATGGGTCTCTTAAAAACATGTCTAGTTGCTATAAAAAAAGTTTCAACAATATCTGAGATGGTGATGGTACATGCTCTGCCTGAATTGAAATGGAAGGCACCACATGTTCTTAATCAAACTTCCTTGTGGGCATATCATTAGCGCGGGAGACCCGGGTTTGATTCCTATGATCAAACTGTAAGTCCACATAGCATTTGTGCTAAACGCAAGGCTAAGTTCGAAATCAATAAACTACGGAATCAAGTTCATACGGGATTAAACTTTCGAAATATATCACATAACTGCTGATTTTTGTAAGTTGCAGGATACCTATATACACTATGTGATCAAAAGTATCCGGACACCCCCAAAACATACGTTTTTCATATTAGGTGCATTATGCTACCACCTACTGCCACGTACTCATTATCAGCGACCTCAGTAGTCATTAGACATCGTGAGAAAGCAGAATCTGGCGATCCGCGGAACTCACGGACTTCGAACGTGGTCTGGTGATTGGGTGCCACTTGTGTCAGAAGTCTGTACGCGAGATTTTCACATTCCTAAACATCCCTAGATCCACTCTGTTTGATGTGATAATGAAGTGGAAACGTGAAGGGACACGTACAGCACAAAAGGGTACAGGCCGAACTCGTCTTTTGACTGACAGAGACCGCCGACAGTTGAAGAGGGTCGTAAAGTATAATATGCAGACATCTATCCAGAACATCACACAGGAATTCCAAACTGCATCAGGATCCACTCCAAGTACTATGGCAGTTAGGTGTGAGGAAAAAAAAAACTTGGATTTCATGGTCGAGCGGCTGCTCATAAGCCACACATCATAGGTAAATGCGAAACGTCACCTCGCTTGGTGTAAGGAACGTAAACATTGAACGATTGAACAGTGGAAAAACGTTGTGTGAAGTGACGAATCGCGGTACACAATGTGGCGATCCGATGGCAGGGTGTGGGTATAGCGAATGGCCGGTGAACGTCATCTGTCAGCGTGTGTAGTGCCAACAGGAAAATTCGGAGGTGGTGGTGTTATGGTGTGGTCGTGTTTTTCTTGGAGGGGGGTTGCATCCCTTGTTGTTTTGCGTGTCACTCTCACAGCGCAGGCCTACATTAATGTTTTAAGCATCTTCTTGCTTCCCACTGTTGAAGAACAATTTAAGGATGGCGATTGCATCTCTCAATACGATCGAGCATCTGTTCATACTGCACGGTCTGTGGCGGAGTGGTTACACGACCATAACATCCCTGTAATGGACTGAACTGCACAGAATCCTGACTTGAATCCTATAAAACACCTTTGGGATGTTTTGGAACGCCGACTTCGTGCCAGGCCTCACCGACATACATCGATACCTGTCCTCAGTTCAGCACTCCGTGAAGAATGGGCTGCCATTCCCCAAGAAACATTCCAGCACCTAATTGAAAGTATGCCTGCGAAAGTGGAAGTTGTCATCAAGGCTAAGGGTTGGCCAAAACCATATTGAATTCCAGCAGTGCCGATGGAGGGCGCCACGAACTTGTAAGTCATTTTCAGCCAGGTGTCCGGATACTTTTGATCACATAGTGTATGTATATATATATTTAGGTATGAAGAATATACTAATAATATTTACATTAAGTAATACTTTTATACGGTTTCTGTTCTGTTTGCTAAACAATACCTTAAAATAGTGCTTAAATAAGAGCTCATTCATTAGTAACGTTTCTTTTTTCAACTTGCCAATCAATGAACACGCAGTTATACAAATATTAACTCTCCAATCTAAATATTGTGAATACATTAAAGATAACTCATTATGTTCACAATGTGGTTACCGCTCTTGTTTTCATAATAAACAGCAATTCGTGCTCAGTATGGCAACTATCTATTTTGAAATACAATTAAGTAAAATAAGACAATACTTGTATACCTTAAATTACAGCTTATTATTATATAAATAGACAGGTATTATTGCTGAAATCTAGCTACAGTGCAAGGGCGCCGATCCTGGGGGGCGGGGAGCCCAACCTCCCAAAGCTCATGTCTGCCTCCCTATTGTATTTATGAATATACAGTATTTGGCATAAGTTGAATGCCATTTGTCTTAAAATCTTCATATATATATACCTTCTGCATCTGAATGGGCCCCCCAAATATACAGAGAAATCAGCACTCTTGCTACAATGGGACATCGATAACTCGAAGCTAAAGGGAATACTTAAAAATCGATTTATCGAATTTTTCGAGCAATCAAGTTCGAGTTATAAAGGTGGCCACAACAAAAATTCGAGATACCGAGGTTCCGCTTTCCTCATGAAAAGTGACTATATAACCTCTATAGCTCGAAGCTTTATTCATTCAACCTCTATAGCTCGAAGTTTTATTCATTCAACCTCTATAACTCGAAGTTTTATTCATTCAACCTTTATAACTTGAAGTTTTATTCATTCAATCTCTATAACTCGAAGTTTTATTCATTCATCCTCTATAACTCGAAGTTTTATTCATTCATCCTCTATAACTCGAAGTTTTTATTCATTCATCCTCTATAACTCGAAGTTTTTATTCATTCAACCTTTATAACTAGTTGTTGTAAAAGTTCCTTAAATTACGAGTAAATAAGATGACATGTAAAAATAAAATATTAGACATGAGTTAAACATAATTACAGTGCACATTTGCAACTATGACAATTACGTACAAGTATAGAGCTATGGTTTCGAGTTATGGAGGTCACATCACATGATGTTCGACTTACAGATTTAAACTTCGACTTCTAGAGATTCGAAGGTATGAAACTTCAAAATACCGATGTTTTCAAAACAACAATGACAACGTATTGGAGGTGATTTCTGACACCAAGATAAGACAAAAAAGTATAGACCTACCTGGGTGCACAAATGCTTCCTCTCGGAGCTATAGGCTGCCAAAAACACTAAAAAACAGGAACTTTAAAGGTCCATAGTTCCAAAACTATGAGACCTACCGTAGTCGGGTCAAGACTTTATTGAGGAACTAGTATGTGGCCTATCAAAATATCCAAGTTTCAGAATTCTGCGGTACTTTCGCAACAATTTTTATAGAGGTAGTTGATTGCATGCCCATACCCATACCCATACCCAAATTCCTTCTATAAAAATTGTTGCGTGGGTACCTTAGGATTCTGAACCATGTATTTTTGGATAGCGCACATATTAGTTCCTAAGTGAAGTTTTGACTGAACTACGATAGGTCCCACAGCTTTAGATCTATGGAGTTTTAAAGTTCATCTTTTCTCTTTTGGCAGCCTATAACTCCGAAAGGAAACATTTGTGCATCCAGGTTGGTCTATACTTTCTGACTTATCTTGGTGTCAGGAATCATCTCCTAAACGTTGTCGGTATTATTTTGAAACACCCTGTATATATTTTAATGCTATTGTGCTATTTGAAAATTATTGAATTGAAGGATTACAGTTTTTAAGTTACAATTAAATCATTAGCGTAATCATCAATCAATAAATTGCTTATATGCTAGTGACATCGAGCGTCCGGCGGACACATGTGTTATCATCTAGGTTAGGCTGTTTATTATTAGGAATTAGCATTGCGCACAGAGGACGTTTGTCTTTTGTCAATAGACTAGTACATTATACATTTCTTGAAGGGAAATTGTTCTGTCAGTTATTGGCAACACTGCACGGAGAATAGACGGGAAAAAAAAAGAATGCGATAACATATTGAGAAGAGATTGGTGTTTAATTCCAACAGAGTGTTCCAGTCGAGGGTTATTGGAAGCGAGAAAAGGAGGAAATATAAGTGAACCCAAAGACCTAGATTCTACATTCCAACTGATGTGGAATCCACAATCCTCATCATTTGAGGCTGAGTTTCTCTCAAAGCGAGAGACACGAAAGAATTTTCCAGTTTTCTTCCATTTCTTCCTTTCCTGTTTCTTTCCATTCTTGTATTTTCAATCGTCTTGAATTTCATTCTCTCGCGTCTCTCCAATCGAAGAGAAATAAAATAAAAGAAAAAAAATTTGATGCTTTGTGATGGTTTTCGCGAGACGAAATACAATTCAAAAAAAGCCAATCTTCCATTTTCTAATATGCTTTAAAACGCGCATGCCATACTTGAATTGATTCTTTGCATTAGAATAAACATCTCTGTTATTAGGTTCTATTTGAATCTTCACTGTTAAACTACGCATATTGCAGTTAATATTGTAAAATTTTCTGAAAGATAGATCTAGTTATAAACCAAGATATGGAAACAACTCCCACTACCTATTTTATTCTATAAAAGTATTTACAAAAAATACTACAACGTTGTTTTTTTTTCTAAATTATCGGGTTGAAATTTAGGGCGTCCTTGACCGTGAGGCTGAGGACAGGATCTCCACAGAGCCTCAAAGCGCGATAAGCAGACTGGTGAAGGAAACCCTAATGCTCCGAAGCAAGCAATGAGAAGCTTATAACTGACAAAGTTCCGTAGCAGGCTAAGGAACTGTGGTAGGATTCCCAACAGAGCAATGAAGCAGGCTAAGCTAGGAGCAGGCCCGTATCCACGGGGGGGGGGCTAGGGGGACGAGCCCCCTTAAATTTTGGTTGGCCCCCTGAAAGTTCCACGGTAGGCTTGCAAATGAACTATAATAAGTGATGAAGTATAATATGATTGGGTCGGGCCCCTCTAACTTCTACGCCCCCCCTAAATTTTAGGGCTGGCTACGGGCCTGGCTAGGAGGAAAGGAATAGCCAAGAGTCCCGTGGCAGACTAGAGGCTTTGGGGTTAAGTTATCCTAATGCTCCGAAGCAAGCGGTAGGAGGGACACCAGAAAACTGGTACTGGTCCACTGGTTGCTGCCGAACTTATAGTCCTCCAGGGTAGCGGTCGCGCTGCTGATCTTATGTCATCATGTGCTTCGTGGGAGGAGCCTGTGGTGTGTTGTCTGCTGCAAATAGTATATCCACGTGGTACGTAATACAGTGTCGTAAAACCATGTGGTGGTGTTTACGAACACAAGTGTACAGTATTGTTTCTATACAATACTATGTGGAATAATACAATATAATTTCAATCACATCTAAAATTTATCAAATCACTAATATCACTAGTGATGTAGCCAGTCTAAATTTTTTCCTGACCTAACTTGTTAAAAGGCCAAAATAATCAAAATAATTGGTATTTCCATAGACGGACATGTTTAATCCCTCGTTTTGACGGATTAGCGGTATGATTCGTATCAAAAGGGAATTAGTGGTATGATGTTGAACATTGTTTATAATTTCCAACATTAATATCTGTAATGGCTAGAATCTGCAATCACAGTACAAAGGAAACACATAAACCTACAGTATTGTACTTAAGTACAAGCAAACCTAAAGTTCTGCTTGTGCAGGTGCAGGTAGAGCAAACTACACTCCAGAATTTTTCTCTCCCACTGCTAGATTTTACTACAAAATTCTACTGTAATATAAAATGGATACAATTTCTCTAACGTTTTTGCTGAAATAAGTGTCCTTTCAACCTGATGGTTTCGGGAAGTTAGAATTCCGACAAACTACCGCAAACTAGACCTGTATTGTAACAAGGAATCTTCACTAAGGAATCTACGTGAGGAGGAGTAGAACACGTAATACTTCACTGCAAGAAGAGAGGGGTTAGAATTCTGACGAAAACTCCACTGCACACTAGGCCGGTATTGTGATAAGGAATCTCCCAATGCTCCATGCAACCAGAGAGAGAGAGAGAGAGAGAGAGAGGTAAAGGTTCCTACAAGGCTTCACAGCAAGCAGAGAGGGATTGAATCTCCGATAAATCTCCACTGCAAGCTAGGCTGGTGTTGTGATAAGGAATATTGCAATGCTCCACTGCAAGCAGAGAGAGAGAGAGGTAAAGGTTCCTATAATGTTCCACTGCAAGCAGAGAGGGCTTGAGTCCCGACAAAGCTCCACTGCAAGCTAGGCTGGGGTTGTGATAAGGAATCTTTCAATGCTCCACTGCAAGCAGAGAGAGAGGTAAAGGTTCCTATAAGGCTCCACTGCAAGCAGACAGAGAGGTAAAGGTTCCTACAAGGTTCCACTGCAAGCAGAGAGGGCTTGAGTCCCGACAAAGCTCCACTACAAGCTAGGCTGGGGTTGTGATAAGGAATCTTTCAATGCTCCACTGCAAGCAGAGAGAGAGGTAAAGGTTCCTATAAGGCTCCACTGCAAGCAGACAGAGAGGTAAAGGTTCCTACAAGGTTCCACTGCAAGCAGAGAGGGCTTGAGTCCCGACAAAGCTCCACTGCAAGCTAGGCTGGGGTTGTGATAAGGAATCTTTCAATGCTCCACTGCAAGCAGAGAGAGAGGTAAAGGTTCCTATAAGGCTCCACTGCAAGCAGACAGAGAGGTAAAGGTTGATACAAGGTTCCACTGCAAGCAGAGAGGGCTTGAGGCCCGACAAAGCTCCACTGCAAGCTAGGCTGAGGTTGTGATAAGGAATCTTTCAATGCTCCACTGCAAGCAGAGAGAGAGGTAAAGGTTCCTATAAGGCTCCACTGCAAGCAGACAGAGAGGTAAAAGTTCCTACAAGGTTCCACTGCAAGCAGAGAGGGCTTGAGTCCCGACAAAGCTCCACTGCAAGCTAGGCTGGGGTTGTGATAAGGAATCTTTCAATGCTCCACTGCAAGCAGAGAGAGAGGTAAAGGTTCCTATAAGGCTCCACTGCAAGCAGACAGAGAGGTAAAGGTTCCTACAAGGTTCCACTGCAAGCAGAGAGGGCTTGAGTCCCGACAAAGCTCCACTGCAAGCTAGGCTGGTGTTGTGATAAGGAATCTTCCAATGCTGCACTGCAAGCAGAGAGAGAGGCAAGGGTTCCTACAAAGCTCCACTGCAAGCACAGAGGACTTGAATCCCCTATAAAGCTCCACTGCAAGCTACTGGCTTTGGGTTTAGATGAGGTATTCCCAAGGTTCCGCTGCAAGCCAAGAAAGGAGATTTGACCAGTCGAGACTGATGTCTGTCGTTGAAATCCTCTGTTATATAGGTGCTCAGGTGAGGCAGTGGCACTGTTGTTCCTCCGTCGTCATGTGACCAGTGGTACCGCTGCTGTCTCTGTCGTCTGCAGATATAGTACTCCGTACTAAGAGGCACATGGTTGATGTTTGTAAATAGAGACACATATTGGGTGTTTGTAAACACAACCACGCCGGATATTACAGTACTATCCAACCTGACAGTGTAAAATACATGTCTAGTCTTAATATACAGTATTACACCGTAAAGTAACGATGTGTAATTTAAAACCAACATATTCAGACTAAATCAGCTGCTCCCGGAATATGTTTGTCACTCCCGTAGTCCGTAAAATTGATGGACATGATTTCAGAAATTTATTCTGTCAAATCTAATAAGTATATGGTATTGTGGTACATAAGGGAACAATGGTAAACTGTGAAAGTTTGCTTCAAATAATCAAAAGTTTGCTATGTGAGCACCTTGCGTAACACAGCGGATAGCAAACTGATATATTATCTCCCGCCAAACCTTTTGTGCAGTCCGCAGCAAAAAAAAAAAAAAAAAAACCTGCGACATGAACATATAAGTTTATTGTGAAACGACGAAGTCTTTTGGTCCAAAATAAGTGTGCAAGGGAGGACGCCGAGGTTTCTCTTGGCGTGCTTCGTTCCATTTAGACGTTGTGTTGATTCCCTGCGCTGTTAGGCGTAGTCATGTTGCAAGTTCTTGTGCCGCGGACTGTACCATCTTGCGGTTATTATCAGAAATGGTTTCTGTGATGCATGGCCCCAATCTTTGAAATGTTCCTATCACTTACCTATGACCTTCCCCGTAAGTAGGTCTCTCCAATATTTGTAACAGAAATGCCATTGCACACTAATCAACAGACTTGTTTACATGAACATCAAACGCACATTACATCTCTGTTGTCCAGTCAACGCCATTTTCCATAACTGCTCGCTACTGACTCCTAACGGTAAGAAGTGGAAACACTACGAGGAAACTAAGCATTGAGAGTTGATCTTTCGAAGCTCATATCTCACAATAGCATGTTTGTTAGATTTCATTGAATTAATTTTTGAAATTGGACTTGCTCTCGGAAACGATAGTTGTACCCATGCGCGCATCCGGAACATTTTGCTAGGAGAGGTTTTGTTTTCGGGGAGGGGTTCCAATACTATAAGTGATGCCAGACCGTTTTTTGTTTTAATTTTTATCTACCTACTTTCAAACAATTGTATTTTAGACTTTATTTGGAATAGACAAAAGAAACAGGATCGGAGAATAGAATGTGGCCATTCAAGAAACCCTGGTCTTAGCGGAGGGGGAAGTGCAAAATAGATCCCAAGTTTAATTTTTATTTTGTTCTGGCCTGTGAAGCGTTAGTTGATGGCCACCACTGCTTAAGGGCAAAACGTGCAACTTAAATATTTTATGGAGAATTTTCCAATATTTATCACATTCTTTATGCAAAACTTGTATCAGTTGAGTCAAGAACAAAAATATTTCAGCTTATCTTCCCACGATTATGCGTGTTAGGCTAAGGCAAACGGATGATTAAGGCTAGTGAATGACTATACAAGAATTGGTGAAATCAAAATGTGGAAAAAAATGAGAGTACCTCCAAGAAAACCCAAGGACGCGATGTTGTCCACCACAAACTCATTTGGCCAGGGATCGAATCAGGGTCACCACCCACCAGAAGTGAGTGCTTTACAACTGAGCCACAGTACCTTCGACTCAAGAATAAAACATACTACACAACAGTTCCTTCGGAAACATGAAGAAAAGAGTTTATTCTAAAGAAGGACTGGAAAAATTGGTACAGTGGGAAGATAAATTAGAGTAGATTCCCCGGAGAACTTCCCTAATATCGTGTAATCCTGCCTTTGGCTTAGATAACCTCTTAGATGTTGTTTAGAAGTGGCTCCGAGGATTGTTGCGGGTAAATCACAATCAATGTTTAACTACTTTGCTCATCAATAACTCGCAATAGATAGCAATGTGTGGGCTTATCTCGTATTTCTGAATTTCATCCGGTGTTTCAACGTAGTTCACCACATTTTTAATTGAGTTTAAATCTGGGGAGTTTACAGGCCAGACTAGGTGGGGTAGGATGGTTGAATATATCTCAAATCTTGATTTGAATGCAATAATTTCGGAAGATGAAAATAGATCAAACTCACATGTTTTCGCATCGAAGTGTACATACTACTGACTCCAAAAATGAGCGATATAGTAACACTGAAAGACCCTGTTCCCTATGTAGTCTTTACTATTTCCAAACATTCTAAAAGTGAAAGAAAAACAAAAGGATAAAGGTGATAAAAAAAGCCTGCAAAGGAAAGAATCGTTGGAAAAAGAGATAGGGTAGAATGCATTAATTTTTTCGTTTGGAGTATTGTATTCTACAAGGCACATATGTGAATATTATGAAAGAACGATGAAATAGAACTGCAATTGTATCTGGATATGAAGAAGAATATAGAAAATAGCTGGCTATAACAAGAAAAAATAGGGAAGTGATAGAAAAAATGGAAATACGAAGAATACTGGAGATAGCTCAACGAGTAAAAATTGGTTAAAACCTTACTTGGGAAGAAATTGTGTTAATAGGAATGTGATAGAAGTTATGGTAGAAAGTAACAGTGGAGGAGAAAGCAGCAACACTGGAGATAGTTGAAAAGAGAAATACACACTGATTAGGACTTACTCTAATTCTAGAAGATATTTCATATTAGAAATGTAATTGAAGATTTATTTATTTATTTATACATATTTCTGGACATTACTGGCATCTATACGCTTACGACCGTCTAATGATGTCAACCGGCTCGGCTCGAGGCTTGAGCCAACAACTCGAGCAGGTTCGATTGGACAGCTCGGCTCGGTTACGATGAGCTACCGACTCCGCTTAGCTTGGCTCAGTTGAGACATCGGCTCTAGCTGGCTCTGTTGCGATGACCCATCGGCTCGGTTCGGTTAGGCTTAAGTGAGCCATCGGCTCGAGCCGGCTCTGTTCGGTGAGCTGCTGGCTCGGTTCATTTCTTGGTTCGACTCGGTGGTGACTGAGCCGTAAGCCGAGACGCTCGAGCCGTTGACAAGACTACGCCCGTCACATGTGAAGGATGACGTCTTTCGGCGAGCAGACTATCCAGGGATGGAGAAAGGAAGAAACGAATGGGGAAGGAAGGACCTATTTATTAAGTACCATCCCAGCATTTTACCTGGTGTGAATGAGGACACTCTAGGATAGACCTTACTCAAGATGACTATCCTGAAAAGCTTTCACATGTTTCCGTACGAGTGTCCCCACCGGGAATCGAACATTAGATTACTCGTGCAAAAGGCGAATTGAAAATACAGTATTAGGTAAAATACAGAGAAGGATCAAAAGATTAACATTTTATAAGATTGACATTCCTATATTAATCAAGGTAAAGCACAGGTATTACCTCTGCCTTTTTTCAACGCGACTTCCAATGGTGATATGAAATTCCACAAATTGCGTTTTCTTTTTTCTTTTTTAATTAACATACATTTCAAGTATTCCATTAACAAGATGCCCTTAATTTGTTAATGGATAATGACACGTAATTACTAGGAAAAAGTGGTAGCAATCTTGTAGCTAGTAATGCTTTAGATTTCATCATCACACCAATGTTCATTCTTCTCTAAACATTACTCAATTCTGAAATAATTATTTCTGCGCAACGGAACCCATTTCTGGGAATCCGTATATGAAATCTAATGATTGTTTGTCATGTTCAAGCATGTGATACATACCGCATTCAATATTTCTTTTTAGCATTTCTGTCTTTTTTTCTAAATGCTATCCGTGCGACTGTGTTGTCAACGGGGACAACGCTCCCTGGCGTGATGTATCGCAGGTTGCCTGTCAACTGACCCCGCTGGCGCACCCTTAATGGTGACATTTCTCGGAATTTCAGCGACATCTGCGTTGATCAGCGAGCTTGTTACTTAAAAATAGGTTGATGTCTGCTTGCTGGTAATCCATGTTGGTTTGTGTAATAATAAAAAATATGTATATAACATACAATGTTTGCTCCTTTGAAAAATCGTTTCTTGCTTTCATAGAATTGTAACTAACGCCATGATAAAGTTATACACTGTTGATTATGGTAATAAATCAAGCGCATATCCACAAATTTTCCCAGAAAATTATTATCTCCTAAAGAAATGAAAGAAAAACTAGAAAAAGAGATGAATTGCAAATATTATGTGTATATACGGTGTACGTAGTGCAGCGACGCAACTAGGTTAGTCATCGCCCGGGGCAAGAACTCATCTTAGCGCCCCCCCCCCCCCTGACCAACCAAACCAAAAACTCTCTCCGAGTACACCTGATATTGGCATCACACAGTAATTTCCCTATTCAATTTCTTTCCTCAAGTGGTAAAGCTTGGTTTCAAAATTGCAGTACATAATGTAGTTTTTAGTATAAGATAAAACACCAAACTAATTAGTATTTAATTTCCAAATAATCTGAGAGTAGCATGCTTGACATATTCTTATAGTCTTATTATAACTGCAAATCGCAATGTTTTTGGAATTATATTAGGATGTGGATATGTGTAGAATGAATCAACAGTCTGTTGCTTTAGAATAGAATATTTAATTATGACAAACAGTCAATCTGTTGTCTCGAATATTATACTGGGACATTTTGCAAATCTCTTAAATCGATGTAAGTTAAATCAAAACACAAAAAGCTGGAACTAAAATATAACTTTGCGGGCTCTTTTGACTTCAAAGATTTTTACAATGACCTCAGAAGATAGCTTTGAAACTAACATACGCTCTATGGATATGATTCTAAAGTTGGTGAGTCGTTGTTGTCCTGTTAAGTTTCTGAGGTAATTTTCTATGGTCTTTAGTTTGTTAAAATTCCTTTCCTTGCATTATAGTGCAAAGAAATATTTGCTCAATTTTGCGCCCAACCAATCTGATTCCCGGGGCACAATGTCCCCTCTTAGCAAGGGCGCCCATGTTGTGGTTTCTAAGGGAGGGGGAAGTATAAGCGACGTTTGAAAAATAGTTTCAAATTTTGCTGTAACTAATGTAAACAATCTATTGGATTTTCGATATATTGGAACTAAAGTACAATTTCCTCTAGGGGGGCTCCCCCTGATGGGCGCCCTTGCCTCTTAGTTATGTCACTGATGTAGTGTTGACGATAACTGTCCTTCAGAATTTGGGTACATAAACTTTAAGGTCCCCTCTAGTTGTGTAACTCGATTCGCATGTGACTTGCTTTTTAGTGGTATGGTGGTGGGGTAAAGCCAATTTCACCAACACTGAGTATTTACGTAATATTTCAATCTTCTTTTACCCAATATTTCTTTTGATTTCAGTCTTTGTATATAATATTAGCGAATACGAATAGGTGAATGTTTTTATTTTGTAATCAGGAAGCTTCAGGATTGACTTTATTTATTCTTTATACATATTTATGCGTTGAATCCGTTACATGTAACGCATGATGTCCCTCGGTAAGCACACTATTCGAGGAAGTGGAAAAGGAAGATAGCATAGGTGGGTGGAAGACAGCGTTCTAGAACCTGTATACTATATACCATCCCGACATCTGCCTGGTATGAATGAGAACACACCAGGAATACCCTCACTCAAGATAGCTGGCCTGGAAAAGCTATTACACCTTTTTGAGCGAGTGTCTCCACCGCTAATCGAACCCGGAACCGTTTCCATCGAAAGTGAGAGCGTTAGCGACTACGCTACGTTTAGCGACAGCTCCAGGATCAAATCCTATGACCAGTTACTATGTTTGTTTTCTTATCAGAGTTTTCCTCAGTTCCACAAAGTGATTACGAGGACTCAACATTTAGCCTTAGGCCAGGTCTTATCCAGCTTCTGAATATTTCATTGATCATCCTGGTTTTTTTTTTTCACTGTAAAATAACCTGACAGCGTTTACATATTTCGCTTGATTCAGAAATACGAGGCGCATTGGTAAAGTAACCTCCGGGTCACTATGCGTGAAGTATTGGGAGCAGCTCTACCATCCATCTTTGTACATACGAGCGTGGTAGATCAGTCTGCATTTAGCTTTGGTAAAGTGAAGGTTGTCTGATCACTAGTTCCACTTTTGTATCGTTTCAAAGTGTGTACTGCAATAGAAAACCCTCATAAGTGCGAGGTGCGAGCTCTTATACGTTTTCTTACGGCAAAGCAATATTCGGTAGTAGCTATTCATTGGGAACTTTGTGCCGTGTATGGACCAAGTGTGATGAGTGAAGGAGCTGTTCGTGAATGAGTTCGTTTATTTAAGAGTGAACGAATAAACATTCATGACCTCACTTTGCTCAGATAAGCAAGGTCTTTCTGCTCCAGTTCAAATGAGTCATTTTGAATCATCCACCTTACAGCCCAGATTTGACACCCAGCGATTATAATCTCTTCATGCATTTGAAGGATTGGCTTGGATCTCAGAGCTTTGGTAATGATGGGAAGATGAAAGATGCGATCACAGGCTTGCTCAAGACACAGAAGAGACATGTTCATGCTGATGGAATTTCTAAGCTAGTGCATAGATGTGATAAGTGCTTGAATGTTTATGGAAACTATATTGAAAAATAGAGCAAGGAAGTAGTTTTCAGATTTATATAATTGATTCTTTTTATTTACTTTGGTGTTTCTTTTATAATCAATGGAAAGTTACTTTCCGAACAGCCCTCATAAATAAGAAATGAATTTGAAATGAGATTATTACCCTTATAGTATACCTGGTGTAGCGAACTGAAGTTTATTTGGGAGCAATCCTTGACGGCATTTTTCGAAGCAATGAGAAAAGTATTGTTTCTAATATTTATATCATAGCTGTGTTACCTGGTCAAATATAAACTTGCTTGAATCTTATAAAATCTTGTAATTTTATTTCATCTTCAGTTTGTGAGGTATCACAGGGTGTTACTCCTCATTTAAGCGCTAGATCTTGTCTTATATAAATTCGATGATTACGTTAAACTCTAATGAAAAATATCAATCGTCATTCTCTCCTTGAGCACAATTTTCTGATCTAGTTTTACCCAACAATATATAATTCTGGGACATGAAACGCAATAAAACAGTAAAATTATTAGTAGATTATTAACATCCTGGTAATTCTGATGTAAGCTCAGAAGTGTGGTCATGGCATTTTTTCTGAAGTTGGTCGTCTGCTTGGTTTCCGACAAAACGCGTAATAATAGCTATGAAAATATAGAAATCATCAATTTTTAGGGCAGCTTTAAAAGGGTATAATAGAGTAGGGTAGCGTAGATTGGAGTAAGGTAGGGATAAGAAGAGTAGGGTAGGGTAGGATTAGCTTAGGGTTGGGGAAGTTTGGACCCATTTTGTTAAAATTAATAGAGTGCAAGTTCTCGTCTTTGCGTAAGGATATCAACTGGAGTGTCTTTGTATACTTGCAGCCATGTTCAGAATACAAATGCTCGTTACTTTCTCACAATACAACCATGCGGTAATCTTGCGCGAAGTAGTTCCCTCCACTTGCCTAATAGTTCCATGATTATATCCGTTTATAAAAATAATAAATACAAGTTCTGCTCTCCTTACATAGCACCAAGCACACAAACAAGCAAATTATCAATTTCTTCCCGGTAAATTTTAAAAAGTTTGCTACAAACGGACGACCAACTTTGGAACTTAAACCGTGCACTGAGAAAAAAAAATTGTAGGCGGCGTACTTAAAAAGGTAGGTTACATGCGTAATTCCTGTAGTTTTTGGACTTAACGTACAGCAGACGTATAAATGAAAACGCATGTTTTATAATACTTTGCGTATAAGTGTTCCATCTATACATAATTTCCGTATGAAACAATACTGGCGGTCAGGATCTCACATACAAATGGACGTATATAACATATAGCTGAGGAATGTAGCATAAGTATATGCATGTAAAATGCGGAAAACTGTTAGATGTCAGACATCCTGCAACGGCGTGATGTAACATCTAAGGGCAGTGCGTAAGTAGCATATGGATAGCGTATACTCCATATTGATTTCTATAGTAAGCAAGTTGATTCCGTGTATTTGTACAATATACCGCTGTCCGGAGAACGGATTTTTCTCAGTGTGGTCATTAAGATGATATTTTAACTTTTCTTGATAAGGGAGTAGCTATGTCCTTTGGAGTATCTATCTGTTCCGGGAGTGGCATTGTGTACACACTGGCCAGTGGCGTACTTACGAATTGTTTCGGGAGAGGGCTTTGCTAACTTTATTCCGAAAAATGTGAAATTCTGCAAAATATTTCATTTACTTTAAAATAATATTCATTTACTTTAATAAGCATGAAGGAACGTAAATTGTGCTCTGGAGTTTTTTCTTTTAATTACGAATGGAGGAAAGTTAAACTACTAAATGACAAACAGCCAATTTCTAAAACATTCTAGGTGAAATAACTGAAGAATGATATTTGCCTAGTTTCTATACATTTAGTAGAAGATTATTGCAGAAAGGCGTGATAGAAATACTAAATTTTGATAACAAACTTTACTTATTTCATCAACAACTTCAACAATCTCTTTTAATTTAAAAAAAAAATACTTGTTAGGAGTTTAGAAGATCGGAATTTACGAATACTTCACTCTAATATGGAAGAAAGTAAGTGACGTACATTATTTCTTTTTCATATTTTATAAATTTTGAACATTTTTGTAATTAGTTTCGCCACCTCGTCACTGGCATGTGTTTTAGGACGTCGAAACTTAACTTTACGTTCAATATCAGTTAAGGAAGCAAGGACCACTCACTTTATTTGTAAGCAACAAAATGAATCAGCCTAAAACCCATTGGTTTGCGAATATTTCGAAGTGATATCACATAAGTAAGCGCGTGCGAAATTTAAGAGGAAAACAGGGCTTTCGACATGGGTTTTTATAAGGGTCCAGGTCGGCATTAGTAGTTCCTAGAATAAGCTTTTTTCTTATCTCGACTGTTCTCCTATTCAAGCCTGAATTGGTGAATATCTACGTATGATTTCCGGTTTCAGTACCAAAGGCCATACCACAGTTAATAATTAAAGAAAATCTGAATTGATAGAGAAAAAATGAAAGCTTTGAGCTTTATGTCCCACGATTATGCCGGCTATGCTAAAGGAGACGTTGATGATGAGAAATGAGTGAAATGGTTGAATGAAGAAAGTGGGAGGAAACAAGAGAACCTTGAGGAAACCCAAGCACACGAAGTTTGTCCATTACAACGCTCACTTGTAGGGAGCAGAGTTTGAACCCGGGGTGGACCCCATGCACCAGAAATGGATGCTCTACCGCTTTTTTTATTTAAACACTTTATTGTACTCTTATCAGCCAATTACATCAGAAAGGATTAACCAACAAAATTGTACTGTGAGCAGGCAATTACATAAAAAAAATCATACAATAAACACATCAATAAATTGTTGTTAGAAAATTAGCAAACTTTTGTTTAGGAATTGAAAGTGCTATAGTTTGCATGCGTAACAAGAGTTGGTTGACGTACAAAGTTACATTGCCATTAAAATAATTACATAAAAGAATATCGATAGTTTGGGACGTGATCCATAAAATTGCGTTATTTTAGTGCTGATAATCCGGAAGCAGCATGAATGACGTACAGTGAATATTAGAAGGAGTTGTTCTTCCGATACGGTCAATAATTTTTTGATACTGAAACCACATAGCTGTGTTTCGAGAGTAACTTTCGAGCCAGTGTTGGAAAGTATCTAGAATATAACAAGTATTACAGAAAGAAATATTACAGATACCCAATTCATAAAGTCTCCCTTTAGTAGGATATATATTGTGAACAACACTGTACCAGAGAGATTGCAGAGCTCCTCCGTGGCTAAGTGGTTAGCGTACGCGCCTTTGGTGTGGGAGACCCGGGTTCGATTTCCAGCGGGAGCTCATGTGGTTCGGATTCCACGTTAATAAGTAGGTCCACGTCTCATATAGCCTCGCTGCTGAACGGGACGTAAAACTCAAAATCACTCACTCACTCAAAGAGATTGCATGGCAGGAGACAACACCGGAATATGAATGTTTACCCAGATTTCATTTCAGTTTTTCATTGAGTAATATTCTACAATACGGGCAACCGAAATTGTGACGGCATGGTAGCGATTATATAATAGTCTTACAGAAAGATCTTCAAGATGACTCTGTATGCGATAAGCGAGTAACTAATATCAAGAAATACGTCCTTGAGGCATGGCACAAGGGAAATCCAAGGTTGTATACGCAGGGGAGCTTGTAACTCAATATAACATAATGGTACACATAAACCATTGCTGGAAAAAGACTCTGAGTAGGAACAAGGTGTTTGGCAGACGCGATGTATCAGCAGCGAGTAGCTGTGTAGTTGAATGTTTTTAAGACCAAGACCTCCATCACTTTATAATAAACACGCAGTCTCGTAACTTACCCGTAGACAGTGATTATACCACAGCAGTTGCCCTGTGTGTTTTCGTATGACACTGAGGTATTTCTTCGGCAACGAAAATAATTGTCAGAAACCAAAGACGACTAAAAATAAAAACATGTAAAAGGTAGACGCGGCCTGCATACTTATATGCCGGGCTTTACTTTGGTGAATGAGTGCAGCCAAAGTACATGTTATGGTATGAAACTTGTAGTCTATAGTGTCTGCTATGCGACGTTGCCAAGTTACGCCTAAGATTTTGATGCGATCAGTAAAAAGGAATCGCACACAAATACACGTGTTGGTCAGCCGGGTTTATACACATCAGGCATGATTTTTGTTTATTGAAATGAAATGAAATGAAATCTTTAAGTTTTACGTACCACGGTTATGCCGGTTAGGCTAAAGAAGACGATGATGATGAGAGAGATGTGAAATAGTGGAATGAAGAAAGTGGTAGGAAACGGGAGAACCCCGAGAAAACCCACCACCAAGTCCACACGGCGCGAGCTGGGATCGAACCAGAGACCCCAAGCACCGGAACGCTCTACCCCTGAGCCACAGCGCCCCCTTTTGTTTATTGAGAACAGTACCTGAAAGGCACTCATAATTCGATATGAGAATTTGAACACGTGACAGTTCCTGTAGACTGTTAATGAAACAATATATATCGTCTATAAATGCTTGTAATTTTAAGGATGTTGCACCAATCTTTATACTTTGAATGTGTTGTTCCAGTGTTAAAAGAAAGGGAACGAGAACCAAGCTATAGAGAATGGAAGACAGGGGCAACCTTGTGCAATACCTCGACATACATTTATAGGATATGTAAGTGGACCATTAACCTTTAATCTTACATATCGTTGAGTATAAAGAAATCTAATCAAATTAAGAAAACTGTCTCCGAAACCATATTTTGCAAGTACTTTAAACATATAATCATGTGACAACCTGTAAAATGCCTTATGGAAATCAAGAGCTAATAGAGCGACCTGCTGAGGACTAGTTTTCTGACACCAATGAATACCTTCTCATATATTACTTAGTGCTAAAAACATGGGTTTTGTATGTTTTAAGCCATATTGATCATTGTGTAAGGTCTGATTTAAAAACGGTTCTAAACAAGAGGCTAGGGAACGAGATAAAATTTTCTGGTCAACATTAAGGAGGGTAATCGGTTTAAAATTATCAAAATCATGCGCACCTGCATGTTTAGGTACAAATACCGTAATACCAGCGGTAAAGGAAGAGATGCACGTGGGAGTGAGTCAGAGTTCTTTATACATTTCTGTGAGGAAAGGCGTAAGAATGCTGTGAAATTAGCGGTAAAATTCTAGAGTAAGACCATCGGGTCCCGGAGATGTATTTAACTACCCCGCAAAAATAGCTTGGTTGATTTCTCTTTCTGTAAAAGGTTATTGAGGATGATCCTCCGGCGTGATAGAACCGGTCGGATGCTCGAAGCAAGGGGCAGAGGATTGGGCTGGAACGGGGGAATGTAGGTTCTGGTATGCATTGTACAGAGCTGAGAGTACGCGATCATGCTCGTGAACGTCACCGTTAGGAAAGGTGACCTTGGAAAGAAGGTTTTGTTTACCTCTTCGCCTTTTACAGATAATTGTATGTAAAGAGGGAACTTCATGCTGAAGCATCGTTGTTTTGCATCTCGTGAAAAATCTTGTAAAGTGTAAACTTTTTTACGATGTAAAGTGAGTAGGAGTGTCTTAATTTTCTTAATACGAGGGAGTACGTCTACTTCTTGAGCAAGTTCTTCATAGTTGTCACATAATAAGTGATGGTAATAATTATATTGCTCTTTCAGAAAAGGGGATCTGTCTTTGCTATGCTGTTTACAGATAGACCGAAAGGGGGACGGCTTAATGTGATGTAACCACCTTGAAAACAAGCTTTTCTTGTGAGATTTAAAGTGCATTAAACAGTTCCCTCTATTGGTAATGAGCAACTGTAGATCCTCGTCAGTTAAACTGCCGTTATTGAGTGACCAAACAAAGGAGGACTTTAAGTACTTACGGATGGGTAAATCAATGGTGCAAACCACAGCACAGTGATCAGAAAAGCATACCGGTTGAACGTTTATGGAGCGCACAAAATTAATTAAGGTGGTACTGACATAGATCCTATCCAAACGTGAGGATTCATTTCGTCGAAAGAAAGTGTGTCCTGGGGTGTTACCTTTATAACGACGCCATACGTCAACTAACTTAAAGTCTTGAATCAATTTAAGTGTGTGACCAAAACTTGAGTCTATAGGATCAGACAGTGCGTTGTAATCTCCTACACAGATCAAATCTCTGGCACCAGAATGTAACTCCATAGGAACGTCGGTGAGATAGAAGTAGTTTCGCTCAGCATGTTTATTATTCCCAGACGGAGAATATAAATTGCAAAAGTGTATGCTTTCATAATTGGCTGTGATAATACGACCTGACGGAAACTTTGAGAAACCGGTTAATGAGATATCTTCCATTCTTGAAGGAAAATCGTACCCAGAGACGGTTTGTTTATGTAATGGGCTAGCGCTTTTTGCTTGGTAAGACTAGAAATGCCGTTGACATTAATAGTGTCTATACGCATTCCATACATAATGAATGGCAAAAGAAAAATAAAAAGACACCAAAGTATGTTCAAATTTGTATTCTTTAAGAAACTCATGAGAAAGCAATGTAAACAGTACATGCAATGTAGTTATGTGAATTTTACATGACCTACGAACTGGTTTTCCGTCTAATAAATGACTTACAGTTGTATCACTAAAGATACCGCTTTCAATCTATAGCTCGGGAATGCCAGTCAACTCGATGTAATTTCCTATAGCTCTCAATGCGGCCATTATTATGTATAGGTCTCCTGGAATTATCACCCAATTGTGGTTCAATAAAGCCATTAAAAGATTTTTAACAATTCCAAACTTTAGCTTCTAGACCCCTAGTGTGTTGGCATCTACATCCCGTGTACATTTTTGTGGTCAGGTATTAATAGAAAAGAGCTTTCGTTTTTAAAAAAGATAATGGAAAACGGATGAAAAATAAACGAGACGGAGATAGGTTTAAATTTCGTCCGTCCGCAATCTTGAAATGGCCACCATGTTTGCCAGGTGAAAGTCCAAGACCTTCACCAACACATCTCGTACATCTTAAGTATCCAATAAAACTGATTTCTCCATATTCGCAGTTAGTTTAGTCTCATCCCAAACTTCTCTTGACACAATATTGGAAAAAGTACAAAAAATGACCAAAAAACACGAATTTTGCATTTTGGGTAAAAACTAAAGAAGATAGCAGAAATTTCGTGGTAAATAAAAGTATAGAGCTACTAAAGATGTTTCGTTTAAAAAAAAGTTCGAAATCGGATGAAAAATAACCGAGATAGGGACAAATTAAAATGTCATTCGTTCGTCATCTTGGAACGGCCGCCATATTTGCCAGTCACGGGTCTCACATATCCACCATCACTTTTCTTATTCTACAATGCATAAAGAAAAAAATGAGACCACTCACAATACCTAATCACAAAAATGCACACGGACTAAGAATAGTTGTAGTTAGAAAACCCACTAGTAGGTACACGTCTTATATAGCCTTGCTGCTGAACGGGACGTGAAACTCAAAATCAACTCAACTTAAACTCAGCCAACAATGGGAGCAAATTATGCTATACTTTGGAAAAGAACACTAACTCAGGGGTGCCCACAAAGGGGGGCTATGACGCAAACTGCGTCATTGAAATATTTGGGGGGATTAAAAATCTATATAAATATGTTTGAGGGGGTGTAAAAATTAATCGAAAAGATTTTTTTCATGGAAGAATACCTATGGATAGACAGTAGTAGAAAATGGATCGATCTGGGCCAACATCGGACAACATTGGCCAACCTAGGCCAACTCAGGAGCCCCTGGGAAATTGAGCATCGTACACCGTGAGCCCACGGTCTTTTACGACCTCCATTTTAGGGGTGAATTTATTCTCTTTTATGAGCACTTTTTAGGGGGTGTATTCGTTCTCTTTTATGAGCACTTTTTAAGGGGTGATCTCGTTCCCTTTTATGAGCATATTTTCCAACCCCTACGAACACATAACATAACAAGGGTATACTCGTTCTCTTTTATGAGCATTTTTTCAACATAGCAGACAATGAACATAGCAAAGGGGTACGAACACACAACATAGAAGGGGTGTATTCATTCCCTTTTATGAGCATATTTCCCAACCCCTACGAACATCAGACTACGTAACATAACAGAAGAGCAGATAACACAAGAGTACGTAACACACAACAGAACTGATAATACATAAGACTCGTTCTCTTTTATGAGCACATTTTTCAACCCCTATTTTAACATAGCAGAAATTACATAGCACAGCTAATAAAAGAGCATGGCTTATTTTCCAACCCTTAATTTAACATAGCAGAAATTACACTGAGACTATGAACATACAGCAGAACAGATAATACATAAGACTCGTTCCCTTTTATGACCACATTTTAAGGGGGTGAACTCGTTCCCTTTTATGAGCATATTTTTCAACCCTTATTTACATGGAGACTATGAACACACAGCAAAGCAGATAACACACAGCAGAACAAATAACACAAAAGAGTACGTAACATAACAAGGGTGTATTCATTCTCTTTTATGACCACTTTTCCAACCCCTATTTGAACATGAGACTATCAACACTACGTAACACACAACCACCTCCATTTTAAGGGTGTACTCGTTTTCCAACCCCTATTTGAACATAGCACATCAGACAGAGACTACGAAACATAGCAGGGGTGAACTCGTTTTTACGAACACACAGCAGATACATAAGACTCGTTCCACCCTTATTTAGATTATGGTATATTTTCCAACCCCTATTTGAACCCATGGTCTTTTACGACCTCCATTTTAGGGGTGTACTCGTTCTCTTTTATGAGCACATTTTTCAACCCCTTAGCATCAGACTACATAGCACATCAGACAGAGACAGGGGTGAACATAACGAACATAGCAGAGAATAGGGGTGGACTCGATTACGAACACACAGCAGTTGAACACAGCACAGCTAATAAAAGAGTATGGTATATTTGAACATAGCATGGCTTACGTGAACCCATGGTCTTTTACGACCTCCATTTTAAGGGTGAACTCGTTCCCTTTTCCAACCCCTATTTGAACATAGTAGAAATTACATAAAACTAAGACAATAATGAGGTTGTATTCGTTCCATCGAAGATTAAACATAGTCCATTTTAAAGGGTGAGCTCGTTCTCTTTCTTTTATGAGCACTTTTTAAGGGGTGATCTCGTTCTCATTTTTCAACCCCTATTTGAGCATAGTCCATTTTTAAGGGGTAAACTCGTTCTAACCCTCTATAGTAAATATAATCATTTAAGGAGTGAACTTGTTCTAACCTATATTTGAACATAACAGAGATTATTTAAAGATTGCAAAGGAATGCAAACTTCCGTGTTTTGTTATCAGTTACATAATAACTTCCGCCATATGTAGATAATTCTCATTACGTCATTCATCCGGATTTTAAAAACATTGAACTAGTTTTCTCTTTAACAGACAATACGGTCATTCAACGATAGGATTGAAAAAAAAGGAATCCCTGAACTTAATGTAATCAATCACAAAGGTATAAAAAAAGAGGGGAATCCCCGAGCATAACTCATACCTATTGCGCAATATGACGTAATGCGATCAGACAGGTATAAAAGACTGACCGACATGTTTTTTTGTAATCACTTCCTGTTTGGTGTTTGAAGTGTAAAGTTCAGATATTATATTATTAGTGTGGTTTGTTATTAGTGTGGTTTTGTTTTCTTTTGTAAGTAAGACATTTTATAATAATAATATTATATTATAAAAACTCACTTCAGAATTATTATAATAACACTGAGTTAGTTTTTTAAAAAATAAAATGGCAACAAAAAAGGTTAAATCAAATACTATCAATTCACCAACTGATACTCTATTTAATAATAATTTTAAAAAAAAATATTTTAAAATGTGATACTGTTTTAAATTAGGATAGTGGATGTTTTTTAAATAATAAAAGAAAAGACTGTTTAGATATATTAAAACAAGAACAAATTAAGACATCGTTTAAAGTAAATTTTTCTTTGGCTACAACTTTTGTAAAACCAGTAGATTTAGAAACATGTAGATTCTTTGTAAATAGTGGTAACGAAATTATTTTACCGAGTACAGATGTGAATTCTATAATAGAAAAACTATTTAATAAAATTTTAGTTGAACAAGAAAATAGAGCAATTAAGAAATCAGGGTGGTCTTTATGTTCTGAACCAAACCATCACTTAGAAATTAAAATCAGTAAATATGATCCTCTGTCAGCTTCTTCTTTTATAAAATTACCTCAATGGATTTTATCCACAAAATGTGTTATAAATATTGAAAATAACGATAATAGATGTTATATGTATAGTATTCTAGCTGCTTTATATCCCGCAAAAGAACATCAACATCGTGTAAATAATTACATACAATATATTAATACTTTATTACCATTATTTGAAAAAACGAATATAAAATTTCCAGTCGAAATAGAACACATAAGCAAATTTGAACATATGTATAATTCCGTATTTACTACGGAACAAATTTCCATTAATATATATATCATTGATTATGATAATGAAACTATTTTTCCGTTACGTATAAGCAAAAATACAGGAGTATTTAAACATATAGATTTATTATATTTAAACTCTCATTATTGTTTAATTACAAATTTAAATGGTTTAGTTAGACATCAGTTAGGTACTCATCAAACATTTATTTGTAGACGATGTTTAGTATCTTTTTATAACAAATCAAAATTAGATGAACATGACAAATTATGTAAAGAACACACTCCAAGCAAAATTAACATGCCGAAACAAGGAAAAGTTTTAAAATTTCGAAATTTGAAATTGTTTTTACAGAATGATGTGATAATAGTTGCAGATTTTGAAAGTTTATTAAAACATATAAATAAACAAAGTGGATCTCATACAATACAAATTCAGCAACATATACCATGCAGTTTTGGTTATATTGTATGTTGGAGTAACAACTATATGAAATCAGATTTAGTTATTTATCGAGGAGAAAATGTATCGATGAAGTTTATGTCTGCTATGGAGAATGAATTAAGAAAAATCATAAACATATTAGATCAACAAAAACCATTAATACCATTAAATAGTTCTCAGTTACAGGAGTTTAACCTATCCACTGAATGCTCGGTTTGCGATAGTAAATATACGAGTAACAATAGAAAAGTTAAACATCAGAACCATTTAACTGGCCAATTTATTGCCACGGTGTGCAACAGTTGCAATTTACAAATTAAACGTCAAAGTAATTTTATCCCTGTCTTCTTCCATAATTTGTCTGGGTATGATGAACATTTATTTGTGAAAGAATTAGGTTGCACCCCTGGCAATATTTCGGTAATTGCTGAAAGCACTGAGAAATACATCACATTCTCTAAACACTTTAATTTTAATGGTAGACCTATCGAGTTATGTTTTGTAGACTTATTTAAATTCCTGCCGTACAGTCTCGAAAATTTGGTGTCAAAATTAAAACCTGAGCAATTTGTCTATACAAAGCAATATTTTTCTGATGATAAGTTCCCTTTAATTCTTCGTAAGGGAATTTATTATTATGATTACATAACAAATTTAGATACATTTAATGAAATTGAATTTCCTGAAATAGAGGCATTTAATAGCAAATTGAATGGAACACAAATTTCCGAGACTGATTATCAATATGCAAAACTGATTTGGCGTGTGTTTAAATGTGAAAATTTAGGGGACTACCACGATCTATATTTAAAATGTGATGTACTTCTCACAGCAGATTTGTTGGAGAATTTTAGAAAGACATGTTTAAATGCTTTTTGCATTGATCCGATTAATTGTTTTACTGCACCTGGGTTGGCATGGCAAGCCATGTTATATAGAACAAAAATTGAACTTCAACTTTTATCAGATATCAATATGTATGTGTTTGTAGAAAAATCGATTCGCGGAGGTATTACTCAAGCTGTGTTAAGATATGCCAAAGCTAATAATCCTTATGTACATGATTTTGATGCGGAAAAAGAAAAATCTTATTTACTGTATATTGACATGAGCAATCTGTACGGACTATCAATGATTGACTATTTACCATATGGTGGTTTTCGGTGGGAGGATAAAATTGACAATTGGCAAGACAAAAATACAATTATCAATTGGCCCACGGATAGTGAATGGGTTTTTTTTAGAAGTGGACTTAGAGTATCCAAATTATTTACACGAATACCATTCTGATTTTCCGTGTGCTCCCACTAATGAAGTTCCACCAAATGGTAAATACTCAAAATTACTATTGACACTTAAATCGAAATCGAATTATATCTTGCATTATAGAGTATTACAATTTTATCTAAAACAAGGTTTAATATTGGTAAAAGTACATAAAATATTATGGTTTCGTCAATCTAAATGGCTTGCATCTTATATACAAGAAAATACTCAACGCCGTGCAAATGCTACAATTGAATTTGAAAAAGATTTCTATAAGTTATTAAATAATTCTGTATACGGAAAGACAATGGAGAATGTACGAAAATGAATTGATATAAAATTAATTAACAATGAAAAAAGTGTAAAAAATTAGTAGCGCAAGATCAGTTTCAAAATTGGGTAAAATTAGGAGATAATCTTGCATTATTCCATATGTTAAAAAATCTGTAACTTTGAATAAACCGATCTATGTAGGAGCTACAGTTTTAGAATTATCAAAATTAGCAATGTATGAATTCCATTATAATATAATGACACCTCGATATGGAGATAAGATTAGTATTGCTTATATGGATACTGACTCTTTCATTTACTATATTAAAACTAACAATATTTATAACGATATAAAAGATATGAATGACTATTTTGATACCTCAAATTATCCTGAAAATAATTCTTTTTATAGCACAAAAAATAAACACGTTTTAGGTAAAATGAAAGACGAATTAGGTGGACTTCCCATTATTGAATATGTCGGCTTACGAGCAAAAACTTATGCAATTCGCACTAAATCTGATAAAAAAAATAAAAAAATAAGGGTATAAGACAAAATGTAACTAGTATGATCTCGATCGAAGATTTTAAGGATTGTTTAAACAATAATCGAACTATTAGAAAGACACAAACACAGTTGCAATCTAAAGAACATGAAATATTTACAGTATCTGTTAATAAAATTGCTTTGGATCCTCATGATGACAAGCGATGTATTCTTAATTGTAACATTCATACATTGCCATGGGGACATTATCAGTTACCATTGAAATATTGTAATAAGTGTAAAATGTAAAATAATTCTTTTTTTAAAAAAAGAAAGTTTTTCAATCGAAAATAGCATAATGATAATCAATGTAAAATATGTAAATAATATTTTAGGAGAAATATATAGAAATGATGTCACAATCAGTTCGAGAACAAATAGTTGCAGAATTACATAAAAGTGCAAGACGAAACTATCCTCGAATACCCGTTATAACGAAAGGGATTCATGATTTATGGCAAGCTGATTTAGTTGAAATGAATAGTGGAAAATTGAAAGGTCTAGCAAAAATTAATCGAAATTACAAATATTTATTAACTGTGATAGATACATTCTCTAAATATGCTTGGGCTATTCCTGTGAAAAATAAAACTGGGAAAGAAATTACACAAGCATTTATAACAGTACTGAGAAAAGCAAACAAAAGCCCTAAATTTTTACAAAGTGACAGGGGTCGATAATTTTATAATTCAGAGTTTCAGAAGGCGATGAACCAAAATACCATTAAACATTATTCCACGTACAGTGATGTGAAAGCAAGTATTATTGAAAGATTTAATAGATCATTACGTAATTTAATGTGGAGACAATTTACACTGCAGGGAAATTATAAATGGATTGCATTCTGCCGGAATTACTACATAAATATAATAATACTATTCATTCCACTATTAAAATGAAACCTATCGACGCTATTAAAAAAGAAAATGAAAAACATCTATTGACAAACATCTATTGCAAAAAGTTTTCTGTGATAAAAAGTAAAAGTAAATTTAAGATAGGTGAATATGTAAGAATTAGTAAACTTAAGCGTCCTGGTTTTGATAGAGGTTTTACACGCAATTGGAGTACAGAAATTTTTCGAATTGCTAAAGTTTTCTTCACTAATCCTCCGACATATCACTTAGTAGACTCAAATAATAAACCTATTGAAGGAAGATTTTACGGACACGAATTACAATTAACGAAATTTCCAAAAACATATTTAATTGAAAAAGTTTTGCGGAAGAAAAATAATAAAGCCTATGTGAAATGGTTAGGTCTGCCAAAAAGTGAAAATTCTTGGATTGATTTAAAACATACTATATTGTAAAAAAATAGAAGTCAAGAATTTATAGGTGAAGCATGTCGTCACAAGTATTTTAAATTCTAGCAAAATATCTGTAATAGAGATGGAATGGAAAATTCCTTTTACATGTATGGTAGCAGGTCCTACAGGTTGTGGAAAATCATATTTTGTTAAAACATTTCTTGACCATTATAGTAAGTTATTTAAAAATATTGTATGGTGTTATGGTGAATGGCAGCCGTTGTATGATACTCTTTCAGACTGTACGTTTAAAGAAGGTTTACCTCAAAATAATGAATTTCAAGCACATGAGGGTCCACATCTTGTCATTATTTATGATTTAATGCGTGAGTGTGACCATCGGATTGTAGATATTTTTACTAAGGGTAGCCATCATAGAAATATAAGTGTAATATTTATAACACAGAATATTTTCCATCAACAAAAAGGAATGCGGGATATTTCGTTAAATTGTCATTATATTGTTTGTTTTAAAAATCCAAGAGACCAAGCTAAAATTAATTATCTCGCACGACAATTGTATCCAGGTAATACAAAATTTATTCAAGAAGCATATCAAGATGCAACTCGAATTGCACATGGTTATTTACTCTTTGATTTAAAACAAAATACTCCTGATGAGCAGCGAATTCGAACAAATATCTTTCCAACAGATTCTTTTAATTATGTTTATGTACCTGTAAAAAAATAATTGTAATATGGTTTATATTCTAACAACTATTTGTGCTTTAATAGCCGTAAAAAATGATTAGTAAGGAAAATGCACATTTATTAAAACTTTTAGCAAAGTCAAAACCGAAAGCACGTAAGGCAATTTTACAAAATGCAGATCCTGATTTAATTCGATCTATTTGCGAATGTTCCTATAACGTATTACAGGGAAATGTTCCATTAAATAAAACAGAGATAAATAAGCTAAAAAATATAAAAAGGAACTGAGATATTTGGTGAAAAAAGTCCGTCATTAAAACAAAAGAAAAAACGAATAATTATACAAAAAGGTGGTTTTCTTACTGCATTGCTTGCACCTATTATTGGAGGTATACTATCTAGTTTAATTAAATAATTATGCAAAACGCACAAAAACTTATTTTAATCTCACCAGAAAAATTACATCATTATCAAACGATATCTAATCTTGATGATGAAATGAAAGAAATTTTAAATAATAAAAGTTTAAATGCAGAAGAAAAATGGACAAGATATAGAGAAGTCTTACAAAAATATTTAAATATTATTCAAAAACCGGCAGCAGTTACAACAACAGCAACTACTACTCCTACTACTACTACTACTACGGAGGAAGAAGAAGAAGAGGAGGAGGAGGAGGAGGATGATGATGAAATAATATCTACTCTCCCTGAAATTTGTAAACGTAAAGCGAGACCTTTATTACGTAAATTGAAACAAAATCCAAATATTCAATGGGACGATAATGGAAATGTGAATATTAATAATAAATTAATTCCAGGTACAAATATAGTGGATTTGATATCCGATTTTGTTAGATGTAAGAAAAATATTTCAGTTGCTGGCTGGAAACCTTTTGCTACATTATTAGCAAAAGCCAATATACCCTTAGAGTACATTGGTAATCCTCAACGAATAGATTATATTAGAAAACTAACAGAAGACGAAGAGGACGAAGAAGAAGGTCCTCCGCCCCGTAAACGCAAATGGTGTACTTATAAGCAATAATAATAATATTCTATTGTAATCTATTGATATTTTTAAGTATATAGAAAGAAAGAAAGAAAGATGAATGAGCCCTACCTTAATTATTACATACATCAAGCAGGAGGTGATTATAACGTGTATAGAGGTACAGCATATCAAGAAGGTTATGGCATTGGTAGTTTTCTAGGAGGTTTATTTCGTACTGTATTTCCTTTATTAAAACAAGGTGCAAAAACTGTTGGTAAAGAATTGATACGTACAGGAATTAATGTAGCAGGAGATGTACTAGATAATAATAGACCTATTGAAGAGTCTTTGCATGATCGATGGCAAGAAGCTAAAACAAATTTAAAAAATAAAGCTCAAAATAAATTAAATCAAGTGTTGGAAGGATCTGGAAGAAGAAAAAGAAAGAAAGTTCATTTTAGTGGTGCTGGTGGTGGTGTGAAACGGATAAAAAGATCCAAAGATATTTTTGATTGATTGATTGACTATGGAGCAAAGTGATAGTTTTTATCTCACACTTCCTAGCAATAGTTCTATGAAATATTTTCCTCAAAATACTCTTGCTTGTTATACTACTAAATTATATCAACCTATTGTACTGGAGAAGGGAGTGTGGGAAACAGCTGTTGTTGAAGTACATTATACAAGTTCATTTCAGAATGTTTCCAAATATACAAATAATATTTATTATCGTCTCATGAATACAAAAAACTCGAACATAACTCAAATCTTATCAGGCCACTATTATCATGTTGATGATATTCTATCTCAAATTAATCATAAAAGTGATATATTAAATTTACAATTAAAAGTCAAAGCATCAGTGAAACGAATTGAGGTTAATAGAGTAATAAAAGATCAAGAGAAGCATATACAAGTACGCCTATCTCCTGAACTAGCCAGAATACTAGGTTTTGATCATATTCAACAAGAAGATATTGCAGTTGTGCATCATGCTCGTTATCCACCTGATTTACAAAAAGCGCTACCTACACTTATGTATATTTACAGTGATATTGTAAAACCACAAATGGTGGGTGACACCGTAGCTCCATTGTTACGTATTATAAATACAAATATTACAGAGCATGGTATTAATAATGTACATATTTTTGATAATCCTCATTATGTCACCGTGCAACGTAAACAATTTGATCAAATTATTATTGATTTAAGAGATAGTACAGGTAATCCACTTCCTTTCCAATATGGCAGTGTATGTGTAAAATTACATTTTCGTAGACGTAATATGGTATTGTAAATTTTACCATATGTGAATATTAATAGTAAGAAAAGAGAAAAATGCAGTGTGAGTGTATGAAATCAGAATTAGATTTATTTGCTGGTTTACCCACTCAAACCAGTATTATAGGTAATAAAATAGTTCCATATAAGCCTGTGGCTTCGATAACTGATAATGCACCAATAGAATTTGTAGTCCCCGGTCATGGGGATGACTATATTGACTTACCGCACACAATGTTATATGTTAAAGGTAAAATTACTAAATCAGATGGTTCTAATTTAACTTCTGCCGATAAGAAAATCGGCCCTGTAAATGATTTTCTCAATGCAATGTTCAGTGAAGTGCAATTATATTTAAATAATCAACTTATTTCCTACTCTTCACATACATATCCATATCGATCGTATATTGAGAAACTACTAAATTATAATGCTGAAGCTAAAACAACGCATCTTCAAACATCAATGTGGTTTAAAGATACTGCAGGGCATATGGACAGTGTGGCCGATGCTAATGTAGGATTTAAACAACGTTTTCTTCTCACTGCTTTAAGTCAGTCATTTGAATTATTGGGTTATATTCATGCTGATATTTTCAATCAGGAGAAACTTTTACTGAATGGTGTACAATTGCGTATTAAACTAATTCCAGCTAAACCTTCATTTTGTCTAATGGGTGACGCAGATGCTGATGGAAAAGTTGTAATTACAGATGCACCATTGCTTGTGAAAAAGGTTGATGTATCACCAGCAGTTAAAATAGCACAAAATAAAGTATTACAAAATCCTAAATTTAGAATAAAATATCCTATAACAAAAGTGCAGGTGAAGACAGAAACTCTGCCACAAGGAATTATGGATAGTACACTTCCAGATCTGTTTTCAGGCATAGTGCCTAAACGTATTATTATTGGTTTTGTTACTAATACTGCTTTCATGGTACTTATCAAACAAATCCATTCAATTTTCAACATTTTAGTATGACATTTTTTACACTGTATGTTGATGGAAATCCAATGCCCTTCAAACCTTTACAACCAGATTTTGATAATAAGCTATATGTACAAGCATATTCTACGTTATTTACAGGTTCAGGTATTTATTATTCTAATCAAGGTAATAATATTTCACTCGCTGAATATCCTAATGGTTATACTGTACTGGTGTTTGATTTACCTCCTGATTCAAGCGCAAGTGCTGCATTTCATACTAGTCCACAACGGCAAGGAAGTGTACGTTTAGAGGTTCATTTTAAAGAAGCACTGCCATCTCCTGTAACAACAATTATTTATGGTGAATTCTCTTCAGAATTAGAAATTGATTTCCAGAGAAAAATATATATTAATTAAAGAAAAAAATGTTAAATACAATTGAACTTTATGAAGCATTACAACAAAATTTGCCTAAAGATCATTTTATTGGTGTATATGCTGCTGATGAGTTACCTTTGTTTATTCATACATTTCCAGCCGCCATAATTATAAATACTGATTCTAGTGATAAGCCTGGTGAACATTGGGTTGCTGTTTATATATCTAATATGTGTGTGGGAGAGTATTTCGATAGCTATGGTATACCTCCCTATATACAACATCATATAAGGTTTTTAAAACGAAACGGTCTGTATTATACATGGAATAATAGACGTATTCAAGGTGATTTATCTCAATTTTGTGGACATTACTGTTTCCTATATCTAGCATGTCGTGCATCTGGTTATTCGATGCACGATTTTTTAAACAAATTCTCACTTACCACTATTGATGCTAATGATATTATGCTTTATTCATTTATGAGAGTATGATGATGTTATTTTTTTAAACTCCGCCATTGCCGGTCCCAAGCCCTGGATGAGAAAGGAGGAGGGTTGGGGGTGTTGCTACCCCCGTAAAAGAAAATAATGTTACATTAAAATAGGGGTTGGAAACGAGTACACTTCTATTCTCTGCAATGTTAAAATAAAGGTTGGAAAATATGCTCATAAAAGGGAACGAGTTCACCCCTAAAAAGTGGTCATAAAAGACCATGGGTTCAAATAGGGGTTGGAAAATATACCATACTCTAAATAAGGGTGGAACGAGTCTTATGTATCTGCTGTGTGTTCGTAAAAACGAGTTCACCTCTGCTATGTTTCGTAGTCTCTGTCTGATGTGCTATGTTCAAATAGGGGTTGGAAAATAAGCCATGCTCTTTTATTAGCTGTGATATGTATTATCTGTTCTGCTGTGTGTTCATAGTCTCAGTGTAATTTCTGCTATGTTAAAATAAGGGTTGGAAAATAAGCCATGCTCTTTTATTAGCTGTGCTATGTAATTTCTGCTATGTTAAAATAGGGGTTGAAAAATGTGCTCATAAAAGAGAACGAGTCTTATGTGTTATCTGCTCTTCTATGTGTTCGTAATTTCTGCTATGTTCAAATAGGGGTTGAAAAATATGCTCATAAAAGGGAACGAGTTCACCCCCTAAAAAGTGCTCATAAAAGGGAATAAATTCACCCCTAAAATGGAGGTCGTAAAAGACCGTGGGCTCACGGTGTACGGTGGTCAATTTCCCAGGGGCTCCTGAGTTGTTCTAGGTTGTCCTCATATGGCCCAGATCGATCCATTTTCTACTACTATAGACAATTGGGGGGTGCGTCATGAGCATAAGGGGGGCACCACTGACTAACTCACTACTGCTATTGTATTGATTCGTTTCTGAAGAACGAAGAAAAAGCTATGTATTTATGTTGGTCAATTAGTTTGCGTGAGGAGAATTTCTCTACATTTTCACCTTTTATCGAAAAAAATCTCTTTTTCCCCTTTTATTAATTTACTGATTCAACACCCCCAAGGAAAGATTCCATCTCTGACTTTATCCTTTAATTGCAACGGAGAACTGTCTTTGTCTTAGGCAAGTGTGCCCCACTGGGAATCAAACGTGGGACCACATAAATGAAACTGTATGACAGCAAGTTGACACTGCTCATCAAAACTTTCGTCAGAATGTTTCAGTACTGTTTCTGTTGCAAAAAAAAAAGCCTTCCAAACAACATAATGTGTCGAAGTTCTTGCTATTGATATTTCCCAAGTTGCATTTGCCTATCTATTATATCTATGCCTATCGTTAGACTATATGTAGGTGAACATGGGGTACGGTGGCTCCGTGGAAACGCTTACGTCTGGTACATGGGAATCTTGGTTCGATCCCGGATCAAGTAAGTTTGTGTTGGACAGTATGGAGTCCGTAGGTTTTCTCGGGATATTCCCGTTTCCTCCCACTTTCTCATTCCACCAATTTTTCCATTATCATTTAGTTGCCTTAATCATCTTCTCTCTTAGCCTAAATGGCTTAATCATGGGAATTTAAACTGAAATATTGTACTTCATTTCATTTTCTACCCTCGAAGTAATAGAATACGAATTTTGTCACGTCGCACAAATAAATATCAGTGATACTTGAATTCAAAGAATGCGCCATGTATTGTACATGTCTTATATTGCAGTCATAAATAAGATAATAACAGTGTAAAGCGTTGGAGAAAGATGCAGGGCAACACCATTCAGTATTCGAACCCAGAAACTTTCAATTTCGTAGCGAGCACTCTAAGTATTCAGCTATGCTCGCTCGGTAAATTATCCATCTGTAAAGTGTCTAAAAATTACTGATCTACCCAGATACTTTACACTATTTTTAACAGTGGACTACTCACATAGAGAACACTTTGTTATCACGAATCTAGTTGAAGAAGGAACAGATAGATGGCAGAAGTTCTGACTTTTTTTTCTGCTTGTAGTAGCTCCGAAGTGAATGAGATTTTGGGAGGGCTATTTTTAGCACTTTTCAGCTGAATGCAGGGGACTCTTTCTCAGCGAAAACGCGAGTGGGGAAAAGGAAAAAAGAGAGAGTTTGGGTAAAAGTGTCAGGTCTAGAGAGACGCAAAGAATTGTGGGAAGGGTGCTAAACGGAGAAATGAGGCAACAAAACCCCCGGCCAGGATCTGCTGGTTCCGAGAGATAAGTGCGAACTGCGCGTGGGTGGTTGCAAACGTTAAAATGAGGAGCGGAATGCGGATATTTTGTCACATCGATCCGCTTAGCACAAGATAGCGCGCATGCGCATTTTTATATGCGGGGGTGGCAAACGTAGAATCAATGGAAACACTTATAGAAAAAAAATGTTAGGAAAAAGTGTTAGTGGCAATACTTCATCTAGACAGCCAAACCACTATTTTATTAAGTATATCTCATTGCTAAAACATCATTATTACAAACAATGCACCATAATTACTTACAGCAACAAATGCAATTTGTTTCCACTTAAAATGCATATCAATTATCTATATCTCCATTCTTTTATACACATGAACATGTTGCGAAAAGTGAACAAAGTTAACACGAGTTATAAATTTAAAGGAAAGTTGAAAAAGTATGGGATGAAAATAAACGTTAGAAAGACAGATTTTATGATGAGTAGAATCAAGTAAAATGAAATGAAGTTTTTAAGTTTTATGTCTCACGCTTATGCTGGCTATGCTAAAGGAGATGATAATGATGAGAAATGAATGAAATAATGGAATGAAGAAAGTGGAAGGAAACGGGAGAATCTCGAGAAAACCCACGCACACGCTGTTTGTCCACCACAAAGCTCACTTGGCACGAGCTAAATAAGTTCGTGGTGGACATCATGTCCGTGGATTTTCTCGGGGTACTCCATTTCCCCCCACTTTCTCATTCCACCAATTCTTCCATCATCATTCAGTTACTTTAATCATCTTCTTCCTTAGCCTACAGCGTTTAATCGTTTGCCATTAAACTAAAATATTTCATTTTATTTCAGACCGAGGCTATATGAGAAGTGAATCTACTGATTAACGTGGAACCCGAACCACATGAGTTACCGGGAATGGAACGCCGGGTGTCCCACGCCAAAGGTTTGTACGCTAACCGCTTAGCCACAGGGGAACTAGTTACTTTGATTAAAATGTGTATTGTAAGGGGGATATGGAGGCCAACATTTTTAGGAAAAATTTAGTTTCTCATCATGTTGTAATAAAATTATATTTTTGGCATTGAATTTAAAGTTGTAGCACTTTTGCAGTAATTTTAAAACTATATTGCTGTAGCATTGAGTCTAAAGTCAGGGCCGGATTTCCCAATAGGCCCGGGCCTATGGGCGCAAGCTCCTAGGGGGCGCACGGCCGAGAGAAAAAAAAATTAAAAAATATATCTAGAAATAAAAATAAATAGCAATAGCTTAACATATTTTTTGAATTGATTTTAAAAAATCATGCTAACAAAGCATTCTGATTTTTAAGTTCATTGGAACAAGTAATTGTTGGTAAAGTTCACCAATCTTTTGTTAATACATTAACGGTATTTTGTTAAGCCCAGAACCAAGTAAATTCCTCAAAACAACTTGCAATGATAAAATTGCATCGTCGAGTGGTGTTTAAGCAAATTAACATATAGGCCTGATATAATTTTTTAATAAAGGTTTTTAGGAAAGTAACTTTAACCAGATTAGAAGGGCGAAAAAAAATTTGGGCCTAGGGGCGCCAGAATGCTAAATCCGGCCCTGTCTAAAGTTGTAATATTTTACATTGCGTATTTTGATTCGTTTAGGCTGTAATTTGCATATAGCTTTTTTGCATTTGTGATGTATTTTCACACTTATTAATAGTAATTTTATTTAGTCTAATTTGTATATGTATTTTGTATCTAAATTGCATTTTTGTGTGTTGCATCTGTTAATTGTAATTTGCATTAGTCTAAAAGTGTAACTTCCTGTGATTTTTTAAAGTTAAATTTGTTAATAGCAGTATGCTTGTAATCTAACATTGGAGTTATACCGGTACCTTTTAAATGCATTTTATGTAATGCATTTAGTCTGATAATACAATTTTAGTTTTTAACTTCCCCCTTTCCCTGTTGTAAAAATATAAGTGAGTCACTGAGTAGTTCAAATGAATCGATTCTTTTTAGTGAGCGAACTATTGAGCGGCGATCTCAGAGCTGAATCGGTTTGCCCATCACTAACTTATACCATCTCGGAAGTGCGTATATTATACTTCACCACCGACTGCACAATAACTAGTGTAAAAGAGACTAGATTACTAATTCCTTCTTAACAAACTTACGGATTAGTAATGCGAAGTATCATTCAATAATTGTACAGAACCAGGTTCTCATTCCCAAGGTGTAGAATGAACCATGAATGTAATTTAGCGGTATTTCCATTGTTACGTTTTACCATTGACTGTTTTCTAGATATCTGTCAAAGTCTGCTAAAAGCTACCCAACTACATTTTTCTGAGTTTGTCTGTTCACACAACTATTTTCTGTGAATTGAGGAATACGTAAAAGAGGTACACTAATATAGAAGCGATCTGATCGACATCTATAAATGACCTCAAGGAACAAGTAAAGAAATTAATGTGATGTACTACAAACATTTTAGAATAATTTAATCTTTGCTTTCACAAGGATTAAAATGCACCACTTTCTAGCAAGGGAGATGACTTGGTTATAGTCTGCACTACTTTTCAGGAAAGATAAGATTAAAAGTAACTTTGTCACCGGTTTCCTAGTACTGTCTTTAATTAAGAATAATCATCATGTCTGGTTTTTTAGTATGTGCTAAATTACAATGTTTAAGGTGTCATATTCCTATTTCTAACAGAAACAAATATTTGTAGGTTACTTTAGGTGTTATGTGTAGTGTATGCTCTACACGTTTCGCAGTTTATGATCGATCGAAATTATTGTGAAATAAAATTAGTTCATATTAATTAGAAAGTGTTTATAATAGTCAATCTGTCTTGTTTAACTCAAAAAGGCATACACTCATATCACAGTCTCGTATATGACGTTCATCTCAGTGGAAAGTCAAGGAAAACTATTTCTAACTGTTCCGTTTAATCCTGTATCAATTGAACATCTGAAAAAGTTGAGCTCTTGGTTGATCACAATGTGAAACTACCATATTAACCACATACTTCAAGAACGTGTGGAGCCAGACACCATAAACACTTCAAAATAAGAAAATGAAATGAAATCTTTACGTCCCACGGTTATGCCGGTTAGGCTAAAGGAAACGGTGATGATGAGTAATGAATCAAATGGTGGAATGAAAGTGGGAGGAAACGGGAGAACCCCGAGAAAACCACGAGCATGGTGTTTGTCCACCACCAAGTTCACACGGCGCGGCGCGAGCTGAGATAGAACTAGGGACCCCAAGCACCGGAGGTGAACGCTCTACTACTGAGCCACCGCGCTCCCTTCAAAATAAAATACTTACATAGTCAGCACAGTTGAGAACTTCTGTCTAGGTTATTTTATTTCAAATTAAACAATTGAAAATACATATATTTATATAACACGCTACTATGAAATATTAGTCTATAAAAAACTAACATTTCTCTTTGAGCCTCTGTAGCACAAGAAATAGCGGAAACCAAGCTCATTGATACGTCTCTATGTATATTTGTTTCTTTCTTTCTTTTTTTTTCTTTTTTTTTTAAATAAAAGGGCTCACAAGGTTTATTTCACTTTCCAAAAGCTTTTTCTACAATTGTAATCGTCGAAAGTGTATTCAAAATTTTTCAACAAATAGCTCTGTATCTACAAACGTGTTGAAATTATTAGACTCAACATTCAGTTTCTGAATATTTAACTGTTCTTACAATATTACGTGAGAAAATACGTTCGAATTTAGTCCAAATTACTACTTTGTAACCCTGTCCTAATTTCTAGTGGGTGTGGCATATGCTTTTCAATATCAATAAAACAAATGCGTATATGACATTCAAATATAATTACTATATAGTGTGTATATCCAAATTGGAAATAAAAAATGAAATGGAATACTTACAAGAAAATTCTCTCACACACAAAGATTATTTCGTATGAAATCCCTTTGTCGCATGCTATATACGAGTTTAGCACATTTTGCCTTCAATTCAGCATCACAATACAAAAAATTGTTCATCTCCTCGATCAATTATGTTTGTAATGTGCTTCTTCTTTAGCTTTTCCTTCATGAAGCCCCAAAGGTTTTCAATCGGTTCATATCAGGACTAGTGTCCGGCCACGGAAGAACACTAATTTCGTTTTCTCGAAGAATTTTGTCACAGCTTTGACACGGTGGCCAGGGGGTTCATCATGCTTAAAGAGGAATTGTGCATCATCAAACCAGACTACAGTCTCAGTAAGCAGTTCTTCTTGAAGAACTTGTAGGTATTAGTCGTGCTTCATTGTCCCCTCTACTATATACAGTCTTCCAGACCCGAAGACAGAAATCACACCCCAGACCATGACTAAAGTAGGATGCTTCACAGTTTATTAAAGACATCCCAACTCGAATTCTTCCTAGGTCAACGCCTCACATATTGTGAACATTCATCAGACACAAAGATACATGATTCATCACTGAAACACACTATTCTCCAGTCGTCAGTAGTCCAATATTCTAGGCCTCGTGCCCATTCGAGGCGCTTCTTTGCCATGATTGGAGTAGACTAATTCAGGGGTGTGGTGGAAAAAGTTGATAACTCACAAGAACCAAATTATTGAGGAAACGCGATTGAAATTATAAATTAGTGTACAAAATCGTTTTGTTCAGACAGTTGGTCGAGTTTTTCCTTTTAATGGCCTCTATTAATTAACTTTCTATGATAAAATTGAAAATAATTATTAGAATTATTAAATTATGATGAAAGTACATCAATTGTATTTAAGGTTGCAATGATGGTTATCAAGTTTTTCCACCACACCTCTGAATTTTTGTTTTCTTTCTTGACCTGTGCTTTTATTCCCTCGGCACAAAGAATCCTTCGAACACTTTCAGGCCAAATGTCTGCGCCATACTCACCCATTTTTATGCTTCAATCTCTTAGAAGTTTCACTTCTGTTTCCCAGAGCCAATCTTTTTAGTTTTCTGATAACTCTCAGCTATAGCTTTGATTTTCGTCCACACTTCTCAACCTTATTTTGGCTCTGTTCATTCCAACAAAGATTCTACTCACAGATTTTTGTTCTACTCCGACTCCAAGGGCGTCCATCAGGGGGCAAGATGGGACGCTTGCCCCCCTAACAGGAAATCGTACTTGGAAATATTGAAAACCCAATAGAATTTTTACATTAGTTACAGCAAAATTTGAAACTATATTTGAAACGTCGCTTATACTTCCCCCCCTTGGAAACCACAACATGGGCGCCCTTCTCCGACTCTACTAGCAATGTGTCGCCGTGTATTTCTTCCTTCTACCAGAAGTATTTTGTTAACTTCCACTTTACGCAGAGAAATGTCATATTGCTTTTCCCATTATGCTGCGATTACAGGGCTTCACAGAATAAAAGATTGATTCACGAAACACCTCACGATCATTTTAAACTGACCCATTCGAACTGTTGAACGCTTTGAATGTTGTAACTTCTTACAACAGCAACCACAACACTTCAGACTGTAACTTGTTGATAGGAACCACAATAGCTATCTACAACTGAAACACCACTTTCACTATGTCCCTCTGCACTAATGCCATCTGCTGTTCAACAGTAATATCCTCACTTCAACTGTACAGTGAACAAATGAAGAATCCTATATTGGTGGTTTAACCATTAAATTAAATGTTCTAGAACTCTGAAATTAGGACTCCTACATCAACTTTGCATTTTTCGAGAGTGAATCTAATAATTTGAACATGTCTGTAAAGGGCTCGAGTTTGCTTTTTGAATATCAACAGAACAAGGTTAATTTTCTATCGTAAAGTATGAATTCTCTTTGTGGTCTAAGAACTCTTTTTTTTTTTTTTTAGGGCAAGAAAATCTGTTCTCGCATGTTGGTATTGAAATACCAATTGTTCCAGCTCCTATAACACCACCATACCTCAGTTCGATTTATTTAAGATATTTCATAGTATAACACATAAAATATTGTTGCTACTTACCACAATAAATATTCAATGATTACACACTATTTTCAATCACTTAAATGCACTATATATCAAAATAATTATTAATTGCTTCACAGCAATTCAATACTCTTCTTTATCATATGGCGTCTTGTTGAATTATATATTGATAATCATAATCCATGGTAACGAAAACTGTTACCATAGCAACGAGACCAATGTCCTAACGACGAGTAAACAAACATTTACATCTTGTTATTATCAAAACATTAACAAATCAAGATAATTCAAGAAACTTTTCTTCTTTTAATTTGTAGCTACTGCATTTTTGCTCAGCATATTAAATAAGAAAAAAAGAAGAAATACACGTTATTTCGAAACACGGTCTTATATGGGCTTAATTAAGATTTTTAAAAATATTACTGTCACTCTTGTTGTTGGATAAAATATTTACTTTAGCAACTTCAACTTCCAATTTCAAAGTTTGTTTATTGCAGCTTAGTAGATTCAATACTGGCAATACTTCGGAACTGTTCAAAAATATTTCTGACTGTGACAACAAGTAATTGAGGGCTTTCAAACACTGTTCAATATTCCTTAGTTTTTAATGTTGTACGGTCGAATACAAAGGAGCGGATTAAGGGCGCAGCCAATGGAGCCCAGGCTCCGGGGTCCCCAGGCTCAGGGGCCCAAAAACCCGTCTCTTTAATATTAAAATATAGCAATCAACTTATATTGAGACTTCAGACCCATGCCAATTTTTTTTTCTTCCACTCGCTACACTCGTGGCAACGCTGGAATTAAGTTTTGTTCCAGCTGCATCTTCACGAATACGATACTTCTTTTGAGAGAGTAAGCTATTTTGGGCCTTTATTACAAACTAAATTATAAGCTTGTGGTGACAATTCCTTTGAAATATCTGTCCATTTTAATGTCGTTTTAATGACATAATAGAATCCTTGCAAATCAAAAATGCAGGAAGAAAACTTTTCTATCGATGTAGCCTTGTACTGCTTTATCTATTTGTACATCTATATAATCTTTCTCCTTTTACTCTATTTGGCTTGTATTTGGCATTTAACACTGCACTATATGAGCATTTAACTGTTAATAATGAATGTAATTAAACTAACTATTGTAAACTTGGATCACATTAAAATATTACTGCATAGTCCTCGGTGTTTCGATAAGCCCTTCTTGTAATATATTACTGTGGTTTCTTGGGGCCCTGCCGGCCTTGAAATAGTCGGCTCCAGGGCCTCAAAAGCCTTAATCGTCCCTACGAATGCCTCACCAAATTTACTTTAAGTGCATTGCTTTGAGTCATATTTAGAGATTCTTCTACAACAAAATATTTTAAAGACGTATGAATATTCCGAATTCGCTTAAATGCAGGGAATTCAGGATCTGATATTTTAACTTAAATCTTGTGTAATTTGTCTTTGGCTGTTGGAAGCCTATTGTCAAACTCAGGCTGTTTTTCTTCTCCAAAACTGACAGTTTAGACCTCACAACTTGACCTGCGTTTTCAAAATGAATTTCTCTATCTTGTAACGCACTGTTAACTGGTTTCAAAATTGATAGAATTTGTAACATTAGAGCGGTGATAAAACAAAATTCTAATGGTAACATTTTCTTAAAAGTTCTGTATCTTCAATAGAAAACTCAGTATGTATATGACTTAATTTCCCTTGATTGATGAACAAGTACGATCGTTAGGGATCGATGAACAAGTACGAATTAGACCCTATCACAGTATGAAGTTGATTATTATAGCAATGAATATAAGGGATTGGTTTTTGAAGGTCTTCTTGTATTAGTTTTTCAACACTTCCCTTACATCCTACCATAACATTGATAAATTATTTGTTCTTTTCAAAATACTTCTAATTGAAAAACAACACGTATGTTTATGTAATTTTCCTTCTTTAACAAATTTCTCAACCACTCACAAATTTTGCATACCAGAGAAGTTTCGTCTTTCATCCGATGCTTTCAAGCAAAGAAACTGTAATTTATTTTCATTATATTCCGCTCTTAGTTTGTCCAGTACTATGTAATGCCAACACATCTATTACTTCATTCTGAACTTCAGACAACGTATACTGAGCGTTACGAGGAAAATATATAACTATGAATTTCATTTTCGAATATTTTTTCCACTCTGTAAGTATAGTAGAATATAATTGATAAGGATTTTAATTCTTACAGATGTTTGAGTCCACATTCTCAATCTTCACGATATGGTAACTGCGAGAAACTACACTAACTCAACTACGTACTTGACGCAGGACTTCTTTTTTGCTATCTCTCCCGCACCTAGTATTAGGGTCTATATTATCTTTAGGGATGCACGCGAGACGCGAGATGCATTTGCGAGACGAGACACGAGACGGGAGTGAAAATTTTATGCGTACGCGAGACGAGACTAAACAATGCGAGACGAGACTCGGTTAAGTCTCGCACAAGAACATTTATGAATTACTCGCAGTCTCGCAACATTTATGAATTACATTTAATTGTATATTTAGTGATTTTACATTTATTGAGTTTTCTAAGTTGAGTGTTAATGCCTCCAGGAACAAAAAAAAAAAAAAAAAAAAAAAAAAATGATTGGGGCAATAGACATTTTATGAGATTTATTATTATTCAAGGTTGATTTTCAGAATTAAAGCCTTCTTTAGTTTCTAAACATCGTTAAAAAAGAAAAGCTTTATAAATTGGAAATTTATTACAACATCGATTTAGGACTTTATTTTGCGACACTAACACATACATGCGGGCGCGTAAGAATACATAAACTTCTGTTTTTGGTCTGAAAAGCAAATAAGACTCCCTATTGCTGCGAAATGTGATATTTCTGTTGTGTTTGTCTTTTTCACATTACTACTAGCGACTAATGTTGGGGGTTGGCGGGGAAAACCCTTCTTATCAAAGTTTATCCCCGGCCCGGCTCGCAGAAATAACATGATATTTTTACATGGAATAAGTATTTTCTGGTTTAGTTTAGGTAACTGTGTTTAGTGTTGTTTAGTGTAACTGCAACTTCAGTCCCTGCGGAGAGTTTGTTCTCTAAAGCTTGACTTGTACTGCGAAAACAATAAAACTGTCTCAGCCACGAGTCAGCCGAAAGTCTGATATGTATAAATTCTTGGGTATCATCAGGAATGTCAGTTACCAATACAGGGTAGACTTTGCATGTTTGTCAAAAATGATTTCCTAACATTGCGTGTTTGTCACAGAGTAGATTTTGTGTGTTTGTCAAAAATGATTGCCTAACATTTTTGTTATTAATTTCCTGTTCTCTTATGTTTAAGAGCAAAATTGTAAAATGAAGTACAAATGTTCATTTTAGTGTCTTTTTATATATACAAAATGCAAAAATACCAAAATTATAGTAGAATTTTTATTATTATATCTGGGCATTGACGCAAGGTAATAAATCAAGTTTAAATATGTCTAATGAAAATCAATTATGCATTTCGAACCGAACCCCGATTACTTTCCAGTTTACAACAACGAAATTTTACAAATACATTCATCATAGAAAAGTTCTAATTTAATTGGATAAGTCGAGGATAAAAATTCATCATAAGTAAGAAGAGGCAGTTTTTACAACACCTAAAGTATAGTTTTCCTTGCTTATTCTTAAAAAAAAAATCCTTATGTCCTGAGTCAGATTGATCGAAATCCGAGAAGTCTTTACCACTATCATTGTCTAAGCTTTCTGTTAGAAGCATTCCAATTTGTTTACATTGTCGTAACCATTGTAATAAGTAAATGTAAACAACATGATAATAAAATAGAACGTATAACTTGACCAAGCAGAAAAGCATTATAGGCCTGAGCAGTAAACCGCAAAAATACAAATGTCACTATTATTCTTCACCACTAACGGCTCAAGTACACTTTTTTTTTTAATTAATAATCTCTCATTTGAGTAACACGAGCACTGGCGCCTAGTCTGTGAGATCCAACATTTCCTTTTCTCTGGATAGAACGCCTCTCAGCAAACGATAAAATGCGGTCTACAACTGAGATGTTTAAGTAGAAAGTTACACGAAACCGCGTTCTTGTAAGGTCAGCATTTTACTTAGCTCAGAATCAAAAGACATGTGGTCTGTGTCTATGTGGCTTGACACCAGTGCTGTCGGGTTAACCAAAACTTTTCAAGTTTTGATATTCTGGCAACACTGCAGTTAGTTCAACTGTATGATCTGGAAATTGATCCTGAAAGCTTTTTTTGTATCGAGTATAGTTTGCTGGATATTTTGATTCTCGCAATTGTTAACATATTGCGTTATCCACAAGTCCGTTGACACAAGTAATGTTATTCCTTGGTGGTTGGTGTAAAGGGAGATAGGCGATAGTAGATGGCAGCACTGTTCTCCTATACAAGTAACGTATTTTTATATTTTCTCTGCTGCTTCCACAAATTTAATGCTAGACAGTCTAAACTTTCTGAAAAGAAAGTTCAAACCTATTCGAAGGGAACGATCCGTGTCAATTTTGGATATTCTGACGTTAGAGCATTTCTCGGACTGGAAGCAGGCAAAAACAAGGTTGAAATCCGGTTAAATAAAGACGAAGAAATTTACATATAGATATAGTAAAAGGATCCGGGTTTGGTTCAATGAGTTCAGAAAAACATATACGGAAACGTTATATTCTTTATATCCTAATTACATTGGCGACATTTTTTTCGGGGCAAAAATGCGCCCACATGACATACTGGAAAATATTGCTGGAGACATCTAAGCTGGAAAACAATGTTGGATCCAGCAACAATTTATGCTGGTTTTGCTGTAAATTATGCTATTAATTTGACGAAAATTAATGGTCCAGAAATCAAATTGCAGCACAACTTTTCTTTTAATTTGGAGCGGAGGGGACACAATTTCGGATACCATGTTGAACTTTAGGTTCCGTCTCCTTAGGATGTTATGAACATTCATCCCATGGAAAGCAATGGCAAACCACCATGGATTCACTTTGCCAAGGGACTTATAGGTCAAATACCTGCCTTCGGACACATGGGCGGCGATTAGGGGGGGCAAGAGGGGGCAGTTGCCCCCCACTTTTTTGAAGTGACGCCCTCATTTATATAGTTATATTTGGAAATGTAAACAGGGTGTCCACACAATTTGGAGAAAAAATCTCTAATTTTTCCCTGACTCCATGACGAAAGTTCAATTTCTCTGACCCCTGGATAACTTAAAAATATAAAAGAAAGAAAGAAACCCCAGTCTCCACACTCCCCATAGTTGGCCTTGATCTCTTCCGCTTCTGTTTCTTTCTTTTTTCAATTTTCTTTCCAAAGGAATGTAAATTTACAAACACGTGCATTAGGCCGATATTGATTAGGCCTACATATTACACAAAATATAAAGATACAAACGAAAGTGTGTAACACACACACACACACACACACACACACACACACACACACACACACACACACACACACACACACACACACACACACACACACACACACACACATTACGTAACACATAATTTTGCTGGTGCAGTTGTTAAATGCAACTCATTTAGAAATGTGTTTACATCCTTTCTCGCATAGTTTTCTTCTCATTGATCTGAATATTCTTCTTGTTGTCTCCGCAGTTTAATTTTCTTCTCTTCTTCCTCCAGCTCCTTTAGTTGTTGCTGAATCTTCCGTTTCTCTCTCCTCTACTCGCCTCCAGCATTTATTTCTCTTTTCGTTTCCAAAATACACCTGATATTGTCACATTGAACTTCTCACTGAATTTATCATACCTCTTGTAATTATTAATCCTGATGATCCATCTATTCTCATCACAGAATCATATGATCCACTGAGCCATCAGAGATTCTTCTTGTAAGTTGTCAACAATGAGAAGTTTATTTATTGTGACACCACTTTCAAAAAATGCGTTTCCGTGAAAGAAGTTAAAACATAATTCATAAAACTGACCATAAGTCTACGAAGTTCTTCCGATTTCCTAACACTAAGTAAAAAAAAAACTCGTCAAGTCCAATACCATCTTTGTCATTGGCTATGAATTCATTCGAATATTCGGGGGCGCGGTGCCTCAGTGGTAGATTGTTCACCTCCAGTGCTTGGGGTCCCTGGTTCGATCCCAGCTCGTGCTGTGTGGACTTTGCGCTGGACAAACGCCGTGCTCGTGGGTTTTCTCTAAGTTCTCCCGTTTCCTCCCACTTTCTTCATTCCACTATTTCATTCATTTCTCATAATCACCGTGTCCTTTAGCCTAACCGGTATAACCGTGGGACGTAACACAAAGATTTCATTTCATTTTTTTCTTCATTCGAATGTTCCTTAAATTCTTCAGTCTGAGCTTTCACTCTGAGCTGGAGATACTATTTTTTCGCGTCCTCAGCCACTTGTCCAGATATCCTCTTGGCACCATGCAATTCTTCTAGAACAGCGTCTACCCTTTTGAGCAAATATGCCAGGATGTAGTTAGATGTGTTTTTCGCAGAAAATTAGTTTCAACGACTATATCAGAGAACACTGACTCCCTCAATATCATCATTGAGAACGCCACATTTTGCATCCAGTAACAATAAAGAAATCAACCCTGTTTCATAAATTCAGTAACTGAACAATGGACCTAAATCGATTTTTCCCTGACTTTTCCCTGACCAATCTGCCATTTCCCTGACTTACCTGATACATGTTTACTTCCCTGACCTTTCCCTGAATTTCACTTATTCTCCAGAATGTGGACACTCTGGTAAAGGTTTTGTATGTATTACTGTTTCATAGAAAGAAATGGTGCCATATATTTGCCATTGCGTGAGTACGTATTGGCTATTTGTCTTAACGTGGAGTTAAGAAGGCTACAGTACTTACTATATTTCATTTCCTAAGAGTAAAAACATTCATTTGGTGGCATGTGTGAAATTAAAAGGTATAAGTTGTTCGTTAATTCCCAGTTTCAATATAACTTTTGCAAAACAAGCGTCATTAATCATTATTATGATTAATATTATCCCTTCTATTTATTTGTTTTGCAAATTTATTAAATAATCTGATCACACAATTTTCCAGTCAGAATTTTAAGATGTTCATGAGCAAGGACTAAAATCTCTTCTTACTCTTTCGTTGTTTAAGAGTATAAAGGACTAATACCTACCTGTATTGCTCTTATGAATTTACTTAATAAAATAGAAATACGATATACGGTATTTTAAGTAAAGAAAGATACTATATCCTATTAGTTATACAACCTTTCATCAAACAGTGTTAGAAACAACCAGGAAATCTAACACTAATATACAATTGTTCACATCATGTCTTGCCCCCCCACTTTTAATGTCCAACCGCCGCCACTGTTCGGACAGGATATCACATCATCATTCATTAACAGCCATAGAATAACACACTGCAAAATTTTGACCCAGAATATATGCGAGACTGCGAGACTATGCGATAAAGTCTCGCGCGAGACGCGAGATGAGACTCAAAAATTTATGAGAGACGCGAGACGAGACTTCACATTTGCGAGACGAGACCAACATTTGAGGCTGTGAGACGAGACGAGACTTTCCATTTCTCGTCTCGTCTCGTCTCGCGTGCATCCCTAATTATCTTTCCCGCTGCGCAGTCTCAATTCAAATTTTTCCTTCATTTTAGTTGCGTCTATGTAGCTTTTAGAGCAAGAACACTTATCGAATCTTTTCTCCCGCTTCAATGCTGATTTTCAATTGCAAAATATTGCCACAGTAAAAATCTGATATTTTAGACTGTTCCTTAAAAACTTTGTACAGGGACAGGGAATATTCTAAGACCTTGTGTGATACCACCGACTTTGGAAACTACATTCTATTTCACCGAACTTTGTTTCGAGGTATTCACGTAGATTGGGTTGAGCAAATCTTTAGTCCCAAAGATCCGTTGCTTGTGCCATGGAGTTCTTGATTGTAGCTTTTGCACTCGAGAACTTGCTCTGAATATTATCTACTGAATCTTCAACGCCAGACATTTCACTGTGACTGTTCATGTTGATCACTTCTGCATATCGGTTTGACTATTTGGTTCTCTCAGTCGGCGAATAACAAATTACCAATACTATCTTGAAAGGCATTATCTACACAAAACACCATGCTTGAACCTCACCATATTTTATTTTCTCGTCAGGCCGGTTACCAGCCCAAAAATGTAGGGGGTGGTGGTAGAAGTTAGGGGGCGCGATACAACTATATTATAGTTCATCATCATATTATAGTTCATTTTCAAGCATATTGTGAAAAACTTTAGGGGGCCAGTGTAAATTTTGGAGGGCGGCCCCCCTAGATCCCCCGTGGATACGGGCCTGTTTCTTGTAATGACGCTGATAGGGCTTTAGATGAGCAATATAAATCCGAACATAAAGTAACATATGTTGCGAATATTTAAAAAAAAGAAAACATATTCTTTAGATAATGTTCGTTCGTTTGTTCCAAATTAACAACTTTCTACATTCAATAGCCTCTTGTGACTAATATTTCTTGATTTAAAAATGTGAAATTTTAAATTTTATGATATCCGTACATTTGAATCCAAAGTTTAAATTGTTCGCGTCATATCCAATAAAACTATTTAACAGGAGCTATTTACAGTGGCGTATTTAGGGGGGCTTCCGGGCTTAAGCCCCCCCCGAAATCTTACTTACTATAGTAAAGTATATGAAATATCTTGCTGAATTTTCACATTTTCAGGTAAAGCTCCCTCGTAAGTTAGCAATGCCCGCCCCCGAAACAAAATCGTAAATACGCCACTGGCTATTTGTGACAATTTTAATCACATTACCTTTAAATAGGAACAAATGTGTAGTACTCTATCCATTTAAAAATAAATACATTCACACTAGTCTAAGGATGAATTCAACTTTGGTTTTAAGTGTGGTTATCAAACGCCTTATTTTGTTTATCGGTATGATCACTCTCACCAAAAATATGTTTTACATGTTTCGTGTAATTTTGTGAGATTCGAAAAGACAATTGAACGAAATATACAATGATTTAATTCAGAATATATACTGTTCTGATGTAATACAGCATACAATTTATTGTAAAAACTTTTGTATGCCAAACCAAGCCTAGTCCAAACATCAGTTCAAATTAGATTAAAAGTCCTTCCTTTTATAGGTCTTTCTCCTTTTGTGTCTTCCACTCTCTCTTCCTTTAATCTTTTCCATATTTGAGTCCTGAAATGACAAGAACTAGCTTCCATTTATGAACGATATTTCTACGGTAAATTGATAAATCTGATATAAAACATATCAAACAATTTGTGTTTAGTCCTATCTTTCATTTGAGGAGTGTGACTAAAGTTTGGGGGCCTGGTCCCGGTGTGCTCCCCGTATCTGTCCCATACATGGTATTGTAACTTCAGTAATATAAACCTATTATTTTTGATATACAAGAAAGCTGCTCCTCAGCCAAAAAGCCTCCTCTCCCATTCTGCTTGACCATCCGCAAGAAATTACATTGAGAAAAATCCGTTCTTCGGACAGCGGTATATTGTACAAATATACGGTATCCTCTTGCTTACTATAGAAATCAGTACTGAGCATACGTTATCCGCCCTTAGATGTTACATCATGCCATTGCAGGATGTCTGACATCTAACAGTTTTCCGTATATCACATGCATATACTTATGTTACCTTCGTCAGCTGTATGTTATATAGTCCATTTGTATGTGAGATCCTGACCGCCTACATTGCTTCATACAGAAAGTACGTATAGATGGAACACTTATACAGAAAGTATTATAAAACATGCGTTTTCATTTATACGTCTGCTGTACGTTAAGTCCAAAAACTACAGGAATTACGCATGTAACCTACCTTTTTAAGTACGCCACCTACATTTTTTCTCAGTGTAACGTTTGCGTCATCATTGATACTTAGGTAGCGCACCAAATTAAAAAGGACTCCATTTTCTAAAAGCTAAACTTTTACTTCGTAGAAATATCTGTTAATTCAGAATTTTGACAAAAAGCAGAATTTACAGCATAATAATAAGAGTGTATAATTAATTAAATTACATTCTTAAAACAATGCCTATCAACATTATTGTATGAAATAAGAAAATTTCGGGCTAAACTACGTTTGCGGTGGGAGAACGGAACAGTTTCTGTGTTATGATGGTGTGCTCCTTGAGTTCATTGGTATTGTAATAGTTAATGTATCTGAACATATTAACCCTGGAAGGCACCATAGCGTTATCATGACACAAAATGGGATCATATAAGACCCATTACAAATCGTATGCATTTAAAAAACACCAGTCGAGTAAGAGTAGGTACCATGTGCTACTTTATTTTAGATTAGAGTACAACGTAGTTGCGTCACACCTCTACATGTGAAATTTTTCACAGTTTTACAACAGCTTTGATTACATTAGCCTGCAGTGGTTCTGTTTTTCAACATTTGATGATGGATTCCTATGTATCTTGGTGCGCTTAATCTAAAAAGGACCTTAGTTTGTTCCAATCACGTCAGACTTGTCAGAAAATGTCAATGTACCAAATCTAGTATATGTCGAAAAATGTCATAAATATGCGACTTAATCACGTAGTTGTATAATCGATATTACTTTAAAATCGCCACACATGACCCATTGATGATCGTCATACTTCATTATCTGGATAACAAATGGTAAATTTTCGTAACGTTCTTGTAAGTGTACAGAATGTCCCATGGGTATTAACGCATACCTGTTTTCGTTCTCAAGCAGGCAAACTATTAGGTTTCGTTTCTACGAATAAATGAATAGTCTCCAATCAGTGCTTTCGTCCGGAATGTTAAATGTCTGAAACAATCCACACACATCATTGCACAATGCTAAGTCTCCTCGTTTCCACAAATCTGGAAGAAATTGTTGTTCTGTGTGCCTGAACCAGGACAACGAAGTGTCAGTAGCTAGCAAATTATTTTCTTTTGACCTGGAACGAAGTAGTTCTGCCCCCTGTTTGGTGAGATGTAAGTCGCGAATTACATCGTTCAGTTCCGATTATGTCAATGGTTGTGATTCAGGCGTGCCAGGTTCGAAAGAGTCGTTGTTCTCGTCGGTGATTTCATTTTCTTAACCATCTACATCAGGCAAACGTTCTGGTTGCACTAGCACGGACACGTCTGGAATATGAGGGACAGGACATGACACCGATGGCACTTTGGAGAGTCAATGTTTGTTTTAGTCTTGATATTGAAACCGTAAACATTGTTGAACAAACGCCACAATCAGCACTGTGTTTTTGTGGCTCGCGCCACACCATCGGAACGCGAAATCTCAAAGCCTGTTGTTCTCCCGTTCCCTTTGGGGATCCTATGGTACAATTTGTACCATACGGGTGTTTCATGGTACATTGCGTTATAACTCTCCTATTTGAGCTTTTTCGTTCGTTTTTTTTTTTTTTTTTGTTTGCTTTTCAAGTCCAGAGGCATTGTAGAAGACCTTACGTATGGTTTCACACCTTCCTGCGTCGAGACATAGGAGGTGATGACGTCATAATTCTAAAATATATATTTTCATTTATTAAGCCTATGTTCATTATTTTTTGGCGGGCTTATTTTTTCACGTAGAAGATTGAAATTTTGCACAAACATTCAGTCCACCGAGAGTATTTACCAAATTTTTTTCAGATTTCTGCGTTAAAACAGGGGGGATTCAGAGGGGCAAATAGTTGAAAAAAGGGATATTTTTACCCCAAAAATCCCTTTGTTCGGGATTTTCCCGCCTTAGATACATGATGGAGACACGTGAGTCATACCGTCTGAAAGGCAGTTTTATTCTGAAGAATGATGGGGAAACATGACCCTAGGATGATTAGGGATGCCTCAGGGAATTTTTACAAAATATCCTTCTGTATACGGGAATTTGGTACATTGTTTTTATATATTTTTGGCGGGCTTACTTTTGCACCTAGAAGATTGATATTGTGCATAAACATTCAGCCTACCTAGTAGCATTTATTATATTTTTTTCAGATCTCTGCGTTAAACCAGGGGTTTCCAGAGAGGCTCAAAGTTGAAAAGATGGATATTTAGACCCAAAAAATCCCTTCGGGAATTTCCCGCCTCAGATACATGATGGAGACACGTGAGCCATACCGTCTGAAAGGCAGTTCTATTCTGAAGAGAATGATTGGTATTATAGTCCTAGAGTAAATAGAGATGTCTCAAGAAATTTTTTACCTGAGATCATGGTGTTTTGCTGTAATTTTGGGCTTGTTGGAATTCTTGATAAAATTTCTCCCGCCCTTAGTATTCAAGATAGAAACTTGAAATTTGGCACACATATTCCGTATACCAAGTATCATTTATCAGAATTTTTTTAGATCTCTATGTTCACACAGGGCCATTCCAGAGGGGCCCAAAGTGGGGAAAAAAAGTTTCCCTCCGAAATTTTCCCTTTGACATCATTTTTCCCTCTCCTGGTATATGGTATGAGCATGCAAGTGATACCATTTGAAAGCCAGCTTCATTCTGAAGGGAATGAGGTATGAACCATGATCCTAGGATAAATAGTGACGATGCTGTAGCTGCTTGACTGAAAGTCTAAAAAATAGCCCAAAAACCCCGGATCCCGAAAGGGTTTTAACCACCGTCTTAGTCCTTCAACACATGTATAGCAAACATAGTGGGCTGCCAAAGTTTTGTTTCGGTGTCCTGCTTGTACACCGAAATACGGTTGCACCAGCACTAACATTTGTAGTGTGCACCACATTTAATAATGCAAATGCTGCATCTGCCGGTTTACGTTGGAAACGATTCGTTGTTATCATAAACAAACAAACAGATGGCAACATTTCCTATGTTCTAATATCTGTCCATACGTTTCATATTTGTGATGCTTTTAGACATATAAGACATTGTGACACTTACGATTTGCAAGCAATTCTGACGTGATGGACAAAAACTAAGATCATTTTTGGATTAAGCTCACCAAGATACATAAGAATCCATCGTCCAATGTTGAAAAACATGACATAACCGAAATAATGCAGGTCTGTGTTATTGAACACAAATATTGGGCTAATGATTTACTGTTAAATTTTCGGCAATCTTCTAACTGGTGAATTACCGACGTATAACTATAACCAAATCTAACATGTAATATTTCAAGTGGTTAGGTTGGGTTAGGTTATTGTTTATAGATATAGCCTGGTAGGTCACCATTTAGAAGATTACTGAATTTTCTGTTCATTAGTTATATTATTTGAGTAGTCATACAAATATTAATATTCTCTTCCACTCCAAATTATTTGAAACAACTAAACAAGTTTTGAACATTCGGTTCTTTTGACAGTATTAGTGCAAAATCACTTCATATTTTTACAGTCGCCGAATTTCAGCATATGAGCTGCGTAAGCAATACTCAGATCTTGTATGTCCGTTTCTGTCCTTATTACGGGGACATAAAACACACCGATCAAGTCCTCCACTTGGTGATCCCTTAACAGTTGGGAACGATGTCTTTTCACACAATATTACAGATATTTATTCAACTGTGAATCCTTTAATTATTGAGGCCATGATATGTTGCACTTCAGCCGCAAAAATTTCAAAATTTAAAAAAAAATCAACAGTGCTATTTTCATATCACAAAGAACACCCTGGGGTCGTATGTGACCGAACTGCACTAAATAAGCAAATAATATACAGAATCAACAATTAAATATTCATTCTTTGACCACTACTCAGGCACTGAAAGTAGACAAATCATAAAATATTTAGGTTATTTAGCGCAGGCGCAGATGAGTAAGTGAACACATATGGGTCGCCGGTGATTCCAGGGTATCTTTTCAGGATTAAAGTAATTAGTTTGATTATTTTTAAGAGTTCTGTGTCGTAATTTTGTGTAGTTTCGATCATGCATGATGAATTTAATATGTGAATATGCCAGTGTTTGTTTGGAATGGATGGCAAACTGCTTCCACATGTGTATGTTCTTGTTTCGGAGTCCAGTTGTCACTTGTTAGCTAGCATGGCCGCTAAGTTCCCTAATGTGAAAGCATATGCAAGTAAATCAGCGAATATGGCCCAGTGCGATTTTCAGATCTTCCTGGAACAAGTTTTGTATCCCGATTGCAGGGTATGCATCATGTTTTGCTTTTGGTTGACTGCTTGGCACCAAACAAGGGTGTTTTAAAAAAAAAAAAAAACGCCTCTCCTCTCAGTGTTGAGATCTATAAGCTGATTCTTACGAGATATACAAATCTTGCTGGTATGTTCTTTTTTCGATCCATTCAAAAATATGGTTAAATTTATCACCGAAACATTGATCTTATCAACACTTAACTGTGGAAATGCGAGATATTTTTCCACCTTCAGTCATTTGTTTATGACCAGTTCTCCGCAAGGCGACTTTAAAATTTGATCCATTTAACGTCCTTCAAATGTGGCTATTCCAGGGAATATCCCGGGCCATTCCAAACATCTTCCAAATATTGTTTCGGAACAGGACTTTTAGAGGAATATTGCAGGGATGTGTGTGACCACTGTTCTCACTGTTTTCACTTGCATCCACTGTATTCACTTCGAGAATGTTTGTGTGTTGACGCATGAATATCGTCCACTCTTTTCACGCATATGTAATCAGTATTTCATATTATTTTTGTGTTACTTATGCATATCCCGGTGTCAAAATTGCTATTTTATTGTGCTTTTTTTAATATATCAAATTTTTGCTGAATTGGCAAAACTGTTTCAGATGCCGACCTGTTTATGGTCTTCCATAGTCCTTGATGTCTTTCTTATGGTTGGTAGACTCATTTTTCTTGGCTTACTTTCACTCTTCACTTCCGTCTCACTCATTACTGTCTTTTCTCTCATTTCGGCGACATTCAAAGCTTTCTCTTCCCTAATTCCGCTCCCTATGGTCCATAGCTCCCATGAAAAGTGACAAAACTCCCACAAGACGATGCAAAGTATGCCTGGAAGATAAGACATTCACTGAAATTAGGTGGTACTGGCCAAAATGTGGTATTTCTAGTCATATTGGGAGATATGATACTAAATATCACACACTCAAATTATGTTGGGTTATCGTGTGCAGTTATACACAAATTTTCAGATGTTTACATTTTATAGTGTTGGATTAAAATTAATTTTAATTTAAAGATGTTTTAGAAGTGACTAAAATTTTGATGATATCCATTTCTTTTCGTACTCAATCAGATGCTGTATGTTTGCATCGGATTTGAACGACAATCATATGGACTTTTACTTGTCAGAGATGGCAGAAATGTGTTCTTTCTACTAACCAATCACGTGTTTCAATGTTAATTCTTTTTCTTTAACTTCTGTTTTCTAACATGCAACTCTATCCATCACGACTCTGGAACTCACTAAAGAAATAATAAACACTTCTGACCATAGTGTATACACTTGTTTATTAAAAACTAAATTACTTTACTGTCAGAAGTGTTTATTACTGTATTTCTGTTTTCAAAATATTCTGTGAGCAGGTGATGTAACTTAGATGAAGTGCTTCAAGAATTCTGAATGGTAAGTAAAAAAAAAAATCAATCAAAGAAGCCATTGAAATTTTATAGGACAAGATTAGTGTGATGAATTTATATCGATATATGCATGGTGTGAAGGTGGATACAGCTGACCAACATCTGCCATTGAATTTATTCATTCGGAAAACAAGCAAGCAAACTAAAATTTTATTTGTATCCTTTACTCTATACACTTTTAAATTATTTCTGCTTTTGTGAAAATAAAACTAGCTTACATAACTTTTATGAGGGAAGTCTTCTGCAACTTCCTTCAAGGTCATAAAATGACAACAATGCTATTCGTTCACCGGCTATTTCTGGCATTTCGGACACTTCACAGGCACCATCCCTGCCTTTTTGTTGCAGACCTTCTAAGAACGTGCCTTCAAAAGACCCCCATTTTGTCTTGATGGTAAATCTACGGAACATACTTTGTTCAAAGTTCCTTCATGAAAAGTGACAAAAATCTCCACAAGATGGTACAGTGTGTGCCTAAAAAAATAAAACATTCAGTGAAACTAGGTGGTACTGCCAAAAATATGGTATTTCTCTTCACATTGGCAGATGTGTTACTAGATATCCTACACTCAAATTATACTGGATTAGCGGGTGAAATTATACACGAATTTCTTAGATGTTTGCCATTTATAGTGTTGGATTAAAATTTATTTTAATTGAAAGATGTTTTAGTTAGAAGTGACTGTCATAGATATTTAAAAATGGGTGTTTGTGCATGTAAATATCTTCTGTAGCTGATGCTAGTCAACGTGATAGAAAGATTATTCTTGTTCTGACTTCTGCTTCGATTGCAAGGACTACCAATTTCTAGTCTCATGGGCAACACTAGTCATGCAGGCCCGTATGCAGGGGGGTCTAGGGGGACTGCCCCCCCTAAATTTTTACTGGCCCCTCTGAAATTTTCACAGTAGGCTTGCAAATGAACTATAATATGGTGATGAACTATAATATTTTTGGATCGGGCCCCGCTAACTTTCACCGTTCCCCCTACATTTTCGGGCTGGCTACGGGCCTGTAGTCATGTTAATCGATACCACGAGATTTTTCGGATGCGGTAAACGTAAAAGGATATCAGAAGAATATATCGAGATATGGATGACTAACGTGTATGATGATTTTGCAGCATTCTACCCAGATAAGCAATCATCTGGGATAACAGGAAATGAAGCGGTACATACATAACACAAAGACGCCCTCTGCTTGCGACAGACTTTAGTCCCAAAATATCGTGTTGCCCAAGCAACGTCCCGGTTTTTGCCAGTGCACGTCCAGTAGACCTACTGTCTGTGAAAGAAAGTACACGCAAGGAAAGTGCAAATAAAATTTCTGCAGGCAAATGATATCAACTAGTTTTACATTGTCCGGATATCTCATACCAACTGCTGAAATATTCATAAAATCTGCACATTTAATACAAACTTAATTAGCATAACCCAAATCTGATAGAGTTCTGTACGTCACTACGAATCAACACAAACTGGATCCCTCGCTCCTACGTGACATATTGTTCAGCTATAAATCATATTTCTGTTTGAATATGGTGAATCGGCATAATTTTCGGTACTGGTGTGATAGTAATCTGAACTGAGTTGATCTGAGTGAAAAATATATTCCTGCAAAGATGTGGTGTGACATATGGGACACCACGCACATCATTGATCATTGACAATATGTTAACGGCACAACAGCACCTAATGCTGCTGCAGAAACGACCCTTTTTGAACCCAATGGCAGCTTTTTTATCCTTATTTTAAATACGATGGGGTTCTTCCGAACTTTTAATGAGAGTCAAAGACTCGATGTACTACTCTAAAGGAAATGGATTGTTCTCGTAGTCCTATGGAATGCATATCCGGTTCACCTAATTTCTTAAGCTTTGAACTACAGTTATGTATGCAGTGGAACGATCACAATATACAAACATACTAATACAGTGCCATTGGTAGACGAGTTTTGGACTTTTTGTGTTCATAACGTACAAACCATACAAAATATAAAAGAAAATTACAACTCCACCCCTGGATATGCTATTTCGGAAAGTCACACTTTCTATGTAGCCAATGCACTTAGGTCTGAATGTCTTTAAATTTGGCAGATCCAATTTCGAATTACGTTCAATTTTTCTTTTAATTTTTACACACACCAAAGCGTAAGTATGTATATCATCTAGTTACGCTCCTTCAAAAAGTCTTCTAAGCATTTGAAATAACACGCAAAATGAAATTTTAAAGAAGAATTATAAAAGAGGTAGTTGTTAAATATATTCTTTGCGTTTTAACAAAGAGCTAAATTAATTTGCGGACATTAAAATGACAGAATATGTACTAATGTATTTGTGCAAAACATTTTATTCTTTCACCTCTGTTGCATTACATGTATAGATAGTGTCTCTGAAATTAAAAATAAACACTTTGATTTTAAATAGTTGTTCCATACCACCTATTAGACGTTTCTAAAATATATATCACGTTCCGCTTTTCTTCAATTTAGGAGACCCACCTCAAAGCTGTAAATGCTATCAGTGCACAGCGGTGGCGTAAACCCAGTTAGGGTCCGAGGCAAGTGAAATTAATCGCCATTGGTACTGTATATTACGGTATGTAAAGACATCAGAAAGTTTTTTGCAAGGGACAAAAGACAGACATTCAAACAAAGTTGGTGTCTTTTCCGTCTGACTAGTGGTTAACACGCTTGCTTTTGGTGTACAAAGTCCCGAGTTCGATTCTCAGTGGGAGAGCATTGAATACGTCACGGTGGTTTATATTGCACCTTAAAATGTAGACCTGGGGGGCGCGGTGGCTCAGTGGTAGAGCGTTCACCTCTGGTGCTTGGGGTCCCGGGTTCGATCCCAGCCCCCGCCAAGTGGACAAATACCGTGCTCGTGGGTTTTCTCGGGGTTCTCCCGTTTCCTCCCACTTTCTTCATTCCACCATTTCACTCATCTCTCATAATCACCGTCTCCTTTAGCCTAACCGGCATAATCGTGGGACGTAAAACTCAAAGATTTCATTTCATTTTTTAAAATGTAGACCTACGTTTCGATGCTGAAAGTAGACGCTAATGTTTAACAGACAAACAAACACAGTCTGATACAAACATAATATGTAAGAAACTAAATCAAATGTGTTTCCTTCGAAAATACAAGGGAAGCAAATTGTCTACCTACTTGCACCACGCTCCGAAAGGCAATGAATGTTTTTTTGTAAAATTATTGCCTCTGAAACTGTAGTGTAACAAAATGTGTCAGTATTTCAGTGCATAGAAAGATAATTAACAGCGAAGGCTGACTAACAGGCAATTTCTGTGAAAATACTCAATGTAACAAAAACATAATGCCTTTTTGAGCTGTTGATAATTCATTTATCCCTTCTGAATCCTGTTAATTTCCCTCTGATTATACAGTAAATTCTCTTTTGCATTGGGATCTAGAAAGGATTTATTCCCTTCAAATTCATACTTTCCTTCCCACTTTTGTAACAATTCGCTTCCCCTGCTCTCTTTTTAAGGATTACTCGATCATGAATATTTCATGAGAAAGTGCTTTTCCAAACTTTTCTTGGTTCAAATGTTCCAGCTTTAGATTGGAGGGTTTTTAACAAAAGAAAGCGTATTTGTCAAAGAACAGTTTTAATATAAAATATAGAGTGCTCTGTTCCTGTCCAGTTTGATTATCGTTAACACTGGACGAGAACTAATCAAATTACAACGGTATTTTAATAAATAAGTTTACTTTTCTTTCATCGATTGCCTAAGAGCTTACTCTTATGCAGTGCGTCCCACTAGCTTTCGAACCCGAAAAAAAACGTTATAATTTCCGAACAAATATACATAGGAAAATGAAATTCACAATATACGTACCTTGTTTTATGCTGAATACATGACCGTCAAAGCAGGTGCTCAAAGTGTCCTCCCTGGATTTCAAGACATGTTTGTACACGGCGTTCCACATTATGAAAAGTCCGATGTAGAGTCTCCGGTGTGATCTCATAAATCGCATTCTCAATGTTGTTTCGCAACTCTTGCAGTGATCGTGGGTTGTTTCTGTAGACACAACCTTTAAGAAAACCCCATAAAAAGAAATCAGGTGATGTCAAAACCGGGGATCTTGGCGGCCACAATCCTTTGGAGATTATCCTGTCACCAAAAAGGACTCAATTTCTGCCATGGCCACGTTGGAAGTATGGCATGTTGCTCCGTCTTGTTAGAAATAACCACGACGCAGTTCTTGATCGTCCAGCTGATTCACAAATTCACTGAAGATGTGTAAGTAAACTTGTGTGTTTACTGTATCTTCAAAGAAGATGGGTCCAATGATACGCTGTCGGAAAATTGCACACCAAACTCCCACCTTCAAGGGATGAAGTGGAATCTCATGGTACACATGCGGATTTTCGAGTATTCTGCGATTTCACATAACCGGAGAGATGGAACCAAGCTTCATCTGTGAACCAAATATACTCTAGGATTCCTGGATTGTCATGCAACAAAGCTTGCAACCAACGACAATGCATCACGCGCTTTTCCCAATCTGTAGTCTTCAACTCCTGGACGACTGTAACGAGATATGGAAACAGCTTGGCTCTTTTGGCGGCTCTTTGCACAGTTGACTTTGACATCCCTACCTCTTTTGATAATCGACGCAGGCTCTTCATAGGGGACTGCAAAAGATGTTGCCGCACATTCTGTACTGTCTCCTCGGAGATCCGTGGACGCGCGCCTCCATGTCCCGTAAACAATGTTCCTGTTGTTTCGAACTTGTTCACCAAATGATGTATTGATGATTTCTATGGTCCTTTACGGCATCCAAATTCACGGCAAAATTCACGTTGAACGGTCTGATACGATCCCGATATCCAATATTTTTTAACAAAGAACACGCGTTCCTGTACGGTGTACAGAACCATCCTTGCGATGCAGCGACTCGAGTCACACTAACGCAAGCGCACCACGCCAAGCAGCGCTTCCCCTGGCGCCATCTATCGTCTTTGTTTTGACGTGTGCGCTTCTGTTCAACCCTTTCTCGTGTTTAGCATGAAACAAGGTTCGTTAATTGTGAATTTCATTTTCTTATGTACATTTGTTCGGAAATTATAACTTTTTTTGGGGGGGGGAGGGGTTCGAAAGCTAGTGTGACGGATCGAGATCGGTCTTGTAGTTCAAGAGTTATTAAGTTTTATTTGTTTTTATATTTCTCCCCTCTTCCTCCGCTATGTTGTACCATCAAATTGAAATGATAAAGACCATCCCATGCCCGAAACTCATCTATGTTGAAAATTTGATCGAGATCGGTCGGGTGGTTCAAGACTTATTAAGTCAAAAACGCAGGTTACTTTTATATATACGGGTATATAGGCCTATTCAGAATTACCATATTTATGACACTGGACTGTACTAGTCAAAGCAGAACGTATGGCAGAGAATGATTTGATATGAAAGACAACAATTTGAGTTTTTCTTTAATATTCTTTATTTTTTGGCATAATTTACTCGAAACTAAACGCTCTTGCGGCAATGTTTCTTGAGTTTCGCAATTTCTTCGAGGATTTCAACACACTCTCTTACTTTCTGTAAAAACCATCCATTTGACTCAAATTTTCATTGTACCAAAAAAATTTCAGTTTCGGGAATAGATTGTCCGAAACAGTTAGATTTGGTGAATAAGGAGGATAGAGGTGTTCAAATCAAAGCTCGGCCAGTTTTTGCTCAGTAACACTGCTTTTTTTTCTCTGCTCTGCAGTAAGTAAGAGCTGCATCCATCTCGTGCACAAAATATTTTCATGTGTAATTCATTGCATCTTCAATGACTTATTTTCCCACACTTAAATTCATTTACCCAAAGACGAACAGTTTCATGGGAAGAGCATGAGTCACCCAATGTTAATAAAATCTTCTTATGAATTTCCTTCACGGCTTTACCTTCCAAAAAAGGAATTGAATCACACCACAAATTCCAATTTTACTCATTTTCCACTGTCAGACGGAACACTTCTGTTTAAGTAACTGTCAAACAACGAATTACTGTCAGAATGAATAAGACTACAGATAACACAGGGCTGCAAATGAAAACCATCTGAAAGTTGCTTTCCTTTTGATAGATGAATATAATAGTTCTTTACTCGCTGATTCCGAAAATGAAGTCCGTTTTTTCTCATCACCCTAGGTTTTTCCGCAAATTGACTTTGAAAATCCAGTCCAATACCACAAAATGTGTATGTATATATTATATATGGGAACAGAAATAGGAAGAAACTATACAAATGTCTGTACTGAAATGTAAATCTGAATGAATATAAACACATTCACCCCAAAAACATTTTCATTCTTATACATATACATATATAGGATTTATATGTATATGTATATAAATCCTACATCTGATGAATATGTAAGACAAACAAATACATTCCAGTTGTTCTTCAAACACTTTTTTCTGTAAGCTTTGGTCAGTTTCTTATTCTTTTCTTCCGCAGTTTGTTTATGGTCCAGCAATAGTCCGACATCATGCTTACACTACACCTACCCTGGTATCTATGCTCCATATCTCTCATATCCTAGTAAAATTTCTCATCTTTATTCTCACTTACTTGGTCAAGATTTTCTGGAATGTAATCCAGATGTTAATATATCTGAATACTCATGTCGCACCCAAGTTCTTGAAGAAATCAACAACATAGTTTCTACAATGTTCTTATAATCTGAACTTTTGTAGTTACCGAGAAAATTCTGTTACACTTTTGCATGCCACCCAGGCATCTCTCTCATCTGGATTCATTGCTGCTTTAAAAGTTCTGTTTTCCGTAGGTTTTCGTATATCGGAGCCAATAAATATGCCTTCTTCACCTTTCCATAGGACAAGGATGGAAATGTGCTATATATAAATATAAAAACTTGAAATATTCTCCCTGTTTATTAAGTGTTTTCACAAATTGTTTAATGAGTTCCAACTTAATGTCAAGATGTGGAAGTAATATTTTGTCCTAACGAACTAAACTAAACGTTCATGTGCAATATTTACAGATCCTGGATTCCAAAGTACCCATAATGGCCATTCCCTTCTTATCCAATGCTCACTTCTTGCCCTACTATCCCACTCGCAAACGAGAAATAGCATCTTCGTATATCAAGATTACTGTCCTAGTAAAATGCCCAAAATCTAGAAATCACCACACACTTCCCACCCGTGTTCTTGATATATCATTTTCTTTTAGAATTAATTCCACCGTTTCTTTCATTGAAATCGAATGGGCATTATGGGCCTTATTTTCATTGTGTAAAAGGTTACATTTTAAACTTGTTTTGTTAGAATTAACAAACAGTCCCCAGCTAGTGGAAAGTAGAGGAAAACTTAACTTATTAAGCAAATCCAACACATCACAACAGTACACAAGAGATTCTTGTACAAAGTAGGGTGAAAATTGTCTTTGTCTGCACCGGGTAAATGTCGTTCCAGATGCCAGAAGGTTCGTTTTGTGAAGCTTAGAACTAAGAACTTCTGCTGACTTCTTCGACGGATTTAAGTCTGGAACCAAATCATTACGATCATTCTGTGAAAAAGTATAGGCTGAGATCAGTGGCGTTTTTAGGGGGGGTGCATCCCGGGCTTAAGCCTCCCCCGAAATCTTACTTAGTATAGTAAAGGAAATGAAATATCTTGCAGAATTTTGACATTTCCAGGCAAAGCCCCTCCCGAAACAAAATCTTCAATACGCCACTGGCTGAGATCAACCCCAAGGCGGTTCAAAGTTGTCATCTTCTATGTCATTTTTCTGGCTTGGCGAACTAGAATCACTAACACACTGTAGCAGTGATGAAGGTTTTGGGATAGGAATGTCTGGACCATGACCCAAAGCCCCTATAACTGATTAAATATTTGGGTAAACTACCTTCTTCTTATTTCTAGCATTGAGGCCAACAGTTTCACAACAGCAGAAGCAACAATCGTCAGTATGATTTTTCGGTCCCTACAAACCATAGGAATTCCAAACGGCATAGACATCTGTTTTTCCTTATTCTAATTTCTCAAAGATTCAACAAAAGAACGGAGCACTTTATATGGAGCCTATGGTTTTGATTGATCACCAAATTTTATATGAAAATAAGCGTAATATGCTTTTTAAACAAATTCCGAAGAACATTGCCGTTGTCTCTTAGGAACAAATTCACCGCAAATATAACAAAACACATTCGGACTATATTTACAACCACTACATGCCAATTCTTGTTTGTGTACAGCACAGGATCACAGAAGAAGCAAATCCAACTAAAATCCTAATGTTACCAAGTGGACTTGTTCATACATAAACTGAAAAAAAAAATCCATCTATGACCTACAAATGAATTTATACCAGAAATTGTGTGCACGCTATACAATTTAATTTGTAGACAAAAATAAATGTCAATTATATGAACTACACTTATAACTAATTTTCTTTCCTCATGCCTACATCAGCTGCATAATTGCTTACAGATGCACTGCTGTTATCTAGGGAGCACTTGATAAATTAGTTTCGAGCGTAATTAGTGAGGGTGATAGGAAAAACTAATGCCAGATTCTGAATGAGCGACCTGGAAAACACGTAATCCAAGTGAAATTTTCAAAACAAAATACCCATGCGGAGCAGTGATAATTTACTATTAGATAGGGAACATTATGACTACACATACAGCTGATATTAGCGCCATCTATTAGTATGTGCAGCAAGTTCTTTATCAAATCGTCCTCGTATAATACTATATTTGCATACATATATTAGTTCAGTTGAGTTGAATTTGAGTTTAATGTCCTCTTCAGCAGCGAGGCTACATGAAACGGGACGACCTACTGATTAACGTGGAATCAGAAATACATGAACTCCCGCCGGGAATTGAACCCGGGTCTCCCACGCCAAGAGTGCGTACCCTAACTACGTAGCCACGAAGGAGCTTACATATACTCGTGTATAACATACATACGTGCATACTTAGATACTTATCTAACGTAATCTAACTTATGTTAGTTTATGGCATAACGATTTCTATCACTTACTTATTAAATATTCCGTAGCTAGTTAGGAATTAGCTCAATGGCCAGTTCCTCTACATACTTAACACCTGGCTCAATAACTATTTTTCAGGACAATGGAGTCTTAAAGCCCAATCGAACGGCCTGCGCGATGTCCAAACCTCACCTTTTGTCTAAAAAGGAGATTGAGTACTGTCATCGTTTTCTTCTCTAATCGGATTTAATAATAACGTAATGTTTACCTTTTGTGAGAGGGAATAAGTAATAGCAATAATTTGTCTTACATAAGGGTATTGAGTAACAAGAGTGTTTTTGTCTTTTGTGAGAGAGTTGAGTAATAATTGTATTTTTATCTTTTGTAACGGAATTCAGTAATAGTACAGCGTGGTCCGGAAGTGGGCGTATCCCTATTTGGTGTTTTTCGGACGGTCTTAGGCTTAACCATATTTGTTTGGTAATTATTGCTTGACATTGTCTAGTAACATTGCTTGGCATTTTCTGGCAATGTGATACAGCAGGATGGAGCACCAGCGCACTTTGCGATTCACGTTCTTAATTACCTGAATCAGACGTTTCCACGCCGCTGAATTGGAAGAGGTTGTGCATCTTCACCAGCTCCCTTTGCCTGGCCTCTAAGAAGTCCCGATCTAATGACACCAGACAATGCTCTCTGGGGTTTCATAAAGCAACAAGTAAGAAACACTCGATATCACACAACGCAGGAGTTACGAGCAGCTGTGGAACACGCCTTCACCCTCGTGACTCCGGAATATCTCGCAAAGCAACAAGTAAGAAACACTCGATATCACACAACGCAGGAGTTACGAGCAGCTGTGGAACACGCCTTCACCCTCGTGACTCCGGAATATCTCGCAAAGCAACAAGTAAGAAACACTCGATATCACACAACGCAGGAGTTACGAGCAGCTGTGGAACACGCCTTCACCCTCGTGACTCCGGAATATCTCGCAAAGCAACAAGTAAGAAACACTCGATATCACACAACGCAGGAGTTACGAGCAGCTGTGGAACACGCCTTCACCCTCGTGACTCCGGAGTATCTCCGCAAAACATCTGCGAGGACTTGGCGCAGAATTCAGCTGTGTTACGACATAGATGGTGATGATCATACCGATGTTTATGACTCTTAAGACTCTTACGACTTCAAGATAACTGTGTACAGACATTCTACCATAACTAACACTATACTGTTGAAACTAAAGGGGAAGCACGCCTACTTCCGAACCACTCTGTAGTATTTTTATAATTTGTAAGGAGATTCAGTTTAATAACAGTATTTTTCTCTTTGTTAAGGGAATTCGGTAACAGCAGTGTTTTTGTATTTTCCAAACGAATTGAGAAATAGTAATATTTTCAAGTGTTGAAGGGGATTTAGTAACAGTTTTTTTTTCAGTTACGATTGACGTGTTCACCAAGTATGTCCAAGAATTATCATCTTGGAATATGATATTTGCTGACATCATGCTGGTGAGTAAAATCAAGGGAGCACTGCAAGAGAAACTAGATATCTGGGGAGGAGCATTGGGGAGTAAAGGGCTTGGAATTAATAAAATCAAGACAAAATATTTACTGTCAGGAAAAATGTAATCGAGAATAAAAGAGTATGAGCAGACTAAGAAACGATGACAATGACGAGGAAATTCAAATACTTACTGCAGGAATATAAAATGTAACCAGTTGAGAATGCCCCAAGAGCATTGCTAGAACGAACTTAAAAAGGATGGAGAGATGGAGCGGGAAGGATAACTGTGATTGTTCCTAGATGTAAAAGTAAATATTCTTGTCCGCACCTTCTTCTCTTCCTCGCAACAATTAGCGAAATATCTCTGTATGACTTACAATTCTCGTGATATGACTGCTTAAATATCTAGAAATTCGAACTTTTTAGCCAATATCTGGGAAACGGTGGCCATTGGCCAGTAGACAGTCAATCAGTGGCCACCGACTACTATTTGGTACCAATATGTTAACCATCCTCTTAGGTATTGATCAACATCAGTATTATCTCTCTATAATTTATGGTTCCCGAGCTATGGCTTGTTAAATATCTAGAAATTGGCCATTTTTTTTTTACCAATATCACGGGAACGGTCAGCCATAGAGCGATTATATTGGTGTTAATCAATACCTAAGAGTGTGGTAAACATTTTTGTACCGATAATAATTGATGACCATGGCCAACTTGCCATTGGCCAAGCCAGTGGCCAGCTGGGCACTGGACACCGGTTACTATTTGGTACCGAAATATTTACCATCCTGTTAGGTATTGATCAACACCCAATCGATCTCTCTATGACTTACAATTCCCGAGATATGGCTTCTTAAATCTTTGGAAATCGGCCATTTTAGGGCCAATATCTCCGTAACGGTAAGAGTGACGCAGAAAATTTAATCACTTTCTGTGATAGTTTTTGATGCTCTATCGAATGCAGGGTTCATTTAAAAAAATGCAAATAACAGACAGACAGACACACAGATACACAGACATAGAGAATTCAGTAACGAACTTTTTAAATGAAATGAAATTTTTGAGTTTTACGTCCCACGTTTATGCCGGTTAGGCTAAAGGAGACGTGATGATGAGTAATGAATAAAATGGTGGAATGAAGAAAGTGGGAAGAAACGGGAGAACCCCGAGAAAACCCACGCACACGGTGTTTGTCCACCACAAAGTTCACTTGGCGGGAGCAGGGTTTGAACCCGAGACCCCTAGCACCAGAGGTGAACGCTGTACCACTGAGCCACGGTGGCCCCACGAACCTTTTAAGTTCGTTGAAAAGCAGAATTAGCAGCGATTAAACAAAATAGAGAGAAGCAACAGAAGAAAACGCGTAGGATACCAATACACTTTAAAGCAAAAAGTTTACAAAACAGTAATGATATCAGCCATATTACATGGAGTGGAATTCTTGGACGATGAAGAAGAGGGAGAAACAGAACTTGCATGTTGCGGAGACGAAAATGTTGTGGTGGATGGGTGGAGAACGTTGAAGAGCATAATTAAGAATAAAGTAATGTAGTAAACAGTAAAGGTCAGACTAGTAGTAGAGAAACTGCAAGAATGTAGACTAAGCATGCAAGAGGAAGACCTTTGTAATATGTAGCTCACCGACTGGATGATGAATAACTGAATCAGAAGCAATTGTGAAGTCGGGCAATGAAGAAGTGGAGCCATTGTGAAAAGACCATAACGTGTAGTGTAGTGTCAGAGTGGAAATGACACAAGCAAGAGCACCCATGTTGTGGTTTCCAAGGAGGGGGCAAGTATAAACGACGTTTCAAAAATAGTTTCAAATTATGCTGTAACTAATGTAAAAATTCTATTGGATTTTCGATATTCTGAAGTACAATTTCCTCTAAGGGGGCGATCGCCCGACCTTGTCCCCCGGATGAGCGCCCTTGTGCACAAGATAGAAACAGATGGAGGACAGTGATCCGAAAAATCGAACCCAGCTCACTGAAAAAAAAGAGGTGAGGAAGAAGAAGAAGAAGAAGAAGAAGAAAATGAAATGAAATGAAATGAAATCTTTAAGTTTTACGTCCCACGGTTATGCCGGTTAGGCTAAAGGAGGCGGTGATGATGAGAGATGAGTGAAACGGTGGAATGAAGAAAGTGGGAGGAAACGGGAGAACCCCGAGAAAACCCACGAGCACGGTGTTTGTCCACCACAAAGTTCACTTGGCGGGGGCTAGGATCGAACCCGGGACCCCAAGCACCAGAGGTGAACGCTCTACCACTGAGCCACCGTGCCCCCCAATAAGAAGAAGAAGAAGAAGACAGGAATTGAGTAACAGCAGTATTTTTATGTTTTGTAAGTAGATTTGCTAATGATAGTACTTTTCGCTTCTGTAAAAGGAATAACTAACAGTATCATCTTTTGTAAGAGAATTTACTAACACCAGTATTTTTGTCTCTTCTAAGTGAGTTTTCTTCGTTTGTATTTTCAATAATACCTAGGTATATAAAACAATAATCATGCCTGTTGTACTGAATGGTTGCAAAACAATTTCGCTTACTCTAAGGAAAGAACGCAAACTGAAAATATTTTAAGAATAAAATCCTGAGACGAATACTCGGACACAAGAGAAACGGGAATGGGAAATGACAGAAACTCCATAACGAGGAACTGCATAATTTATACCGTTTACCAAATATTATTAGGATCATCAAGTCTCGGAGGCTCAGGTGGACGGGTCATGTAGTCAAGATGGAAGAAAATACGAACATTTTCAAAGTTTAAACTGGAATCCCACTGAAAAAAGACCATTAGGAATATCTAGGCGCAGATGGAAGGTCAATATTAAGATGGGTCTCTCAGAAATACGAATACAAAGTAGAAGCTGGATCCAATTGGCTAAGGACAGAAGTCAATGAAGTGAAGGCATTCAACATTTGAGTTCCATACGCCATAAAGTTAGTTACCGGTAATTAATAAAAACAGCAAAGACAGAGAAAAGCTGACTTCAGCAATCATTAAACGTCAAACAATATATTGTCTGTCTATTCTAACCTCTCAACTAAAACTGGGAGTGGGAGAAATGAAAGGCTCGGGAAGAGATAATGCTAAGCGCCAATTTCGGTGAAATTGAGTTATTAGGTGAAATAGATAGAACACGACCACAGAACAGTATGTAGATAGTTTAATTTAGGAAATATATCTGTAGATCGCAGTGGAAGCTTGTTAATATGTGTCATTGAGTTGCATTGCATATAAATGTTCAACTTTCTTTTCCAGTTTATTCCGAAGTTAGTTACCATCAGGTGGTAAAAGTGTGGAGGAAAGCGGGTGAACGTCGTTCCCACACTTCCAAGAAATATTCATGTCGTCCCTCACTTAAAAAAATTACGATGGATAGAGATAGGCACGAAGGACGGCGTGCTGTTAAGCGTCCCCCTACCTTTTTAGATCCTTAGATTCCAATTGAGAGAATATCACACTTCGAATTATTTTACGTGATACTCATGTGTCACTGCTTTTGATAGCTTTGCAACATATCATTTTATCAGTTTTCTTGAAATCGACTAACTAAATGACTACTCTATACCCTATAGGACCCGGAGATTCAATGCCACGTTCACGAAAGCTCTCTATTTACTTCTATCCTTAGCAACTGGATCCAGTTTCTACTTTCTAATCCTATTTCTGCAAGATATATCTTAATATTGTTCTCCAATCTGTGCCTAGATCTTCCTGATGATCGTTTCACAATGGGATTCCAGTTAAAACTTTCAAAGCGTTTCTACTTACTTCTACTCTGGCTACATAACATACCCACCTGAGCCTCCTAGACTTAACCCTTTTAGGATTTCCACTTTTTGAGGTAAATGTTAGACTTTCTATCAAACAGCTACTGCTTCCTTACTATATTTATCGTAGGATCATGGTTCATACATCATGTTTTTCAGGATGGATTCTACTTTCTAACGGTAAAACTCGCTTGTCCGTATTATACACCTGAACCATAAAATTAGGGAAGAGCCCAAACTTTTTCTGAAAATGTCACCCTCAGAACACTTGTGCCCCTCTGGCCCGGCCCCGGTTTCACGTAGGGGTATCAGAAAAATACGAAAAATATCCGAAAGTACACACAATCCGTATCCAAAGTTTTAATCTGATATTCTGAAAACTAAAGGCATGAAAAATGTTTGAAAATTGCCTTAAGAAAAATAAAAAAGTAACGCTCCTCCGCTCCCACTTGGCGCCGTCAAGTTGGCCATTCGGTTCCAAAACGCATCTGAGGTGTTCTCTGATCCATCTTTGACTTGAGTAATAAAAACCGTCATAAATGCCTGTTATAGAACCTAAATAAGCGGTCAAAGACGATACTATGCTATAATAACAAAAGTTATCCTAAAAGGGGTAATGACCCAAACAATATTTGGTAAATGGTATGAATTTTGTAGTTCCTCGTTAAGAAGATTTCCAAATTCTTCCATTCCCGTTCCTCTTAGGTCCGAATATTCGTCTCAGGATCTTGCTCTCAAATACTTTCAGACTACGTTCGTCTCTCAGAGTAAGTGACCATGTTTCGTAACCATACAGGGCAACAGGCATGATTCTCTCGAAATCTACACATTAAGATTTTCATTCATCATTTGGTTCAGCCCAATAAGATTTATCAATTTGTATATCTCTCATCTCTGATTTTGTTTTCGTTAAATGATAAAAAAATATTATAGAATTATGGAAGAATTAATAAAAATATTATAGAATTATGGGAGAATGGATAAAAAATATTTTAGAATTATGGGAGAATTGATAAAAATATTTTAGAATTATGGGAGAATTGATAAAAATATTATAGAATTATGGGAGAATTGATAAAAAAAATATTATAGAATTATGGGAGAATTGATAAAAGACGTACGTAAGAGCGAACAATGAGGAACGCTACAAATATTATATTGTTCACCACAAAATCTTTTGAATAATGATCAATTTGATTTGATTTGATTTTGGGTTCAGAAGAGAGGCTATATAAGACGTGAACCTATAGCTTAACGTGGAATTCGAGCTACATGAGCTCCCAGCAAGTACCGAACCCGGGTCTCCCATGCCAAAGGCGGTTGTGCTCTTAGCGACGAGAGAGTTTTGATTTATGATAAAATCAGGTACCTTTTTCAGCAGAGGAAAGCGCACAACTATTATGTTTCAGTAAATTTTGCTTTCTTTAGTATTAACCTTTGAACCTTTTTCAGTCATTGAGTAGACGAGTAGATTGTAATACTTTACCTACAGGTATCACTATACTAAAAAAATAATCTTAGGTCTAAGAACAAACAGGTTCTTGGTTACGTCTACTCCAGAAAGGCAACGCCTTATTCTATGAAGAGTGGATTATGTGAAAAGGTCACTAATAACATGGAAGTGAGTGCACGACCTTTCGATGACATGGTATCCCTCAGGGCTTCTACATTGAATTACGACTGCCACAACCAATTGATTCTAACTTCCACAGGAAAAGGAAGAACGAAAAAAGCAAATGCACTACTGAAACAGTGAAGCTTTCGAACTCTTGGGAAATCTGACCTTATATTCAACCAACAAAATGTATGTTACATTCGATACAAGTTCTTGTATAGTACAACATCTTTCTGTTTAACATTGTGCTTTGCCATGTAAAAGGAAGTTATATTCATCTCTGTTTAAAAATCTCTGGAAATTGTTTTCATTTAATCAGGAGAAAGTACGAGAGTGAATCAAAAAGTAATGCTTCTAGAAGAAGGTGAATATTCAGCTCTGTTTAAAAATCTCTGGGAATTGTTTTCATTTAATCAGGAGAAAGTACGAGGGTGAATCAAAAAGTAATGCTTCTAGAAGAAGGTGAATATTCAGCTCTTTTTAAAACTCTCTGGGAATTGTTTTCATTTAATCAGGAGAAAGTACGAGGGTGAATCAAAAAGTAATGCTTCTAGAAGAAGGTGAATATTCAGCTCTGTTTAAAACTCTCTGGGAATTGTTTTCATTTAATCAGGAGAAACAACGAGGGTGGATCAAAAAGTAATGCTTCTAGAAGAAGGTGAATATTCAGCTCTGTTTAAAACTCTCTGGGAATTGTTTTCACTTAATCAGGAGAAAGAACGAGGGTGGATCAAAAAGTAATGCTTCTAGAAGAAGGTGAATATTTAGCTCTTTAAAAATCTCTGGGAATTGTTTTCATTTAATCAGGAGAAAGAACGAGGGTGGGTCAAAAAGTAATGTTTCCTGTGATATAAAAAAAAGTATTAATGAACACATGACAGCGAAATGTATTACAGACCATAGCCTTAACTGTCCTCTATTGAAAACTACCGTTCAACATATTCTCCATGATTTTTAAACATATTTTCGCCTTCATCGAATTCAGGCATCAAAACCACTTTGGAAAAAATCAGGATTGCTTCTTGACCTATAATTTTAAAGTTGTTTTGACTTCGTTCAAGTCAGTAAGTCTGTGACTTTGTGATATCCCAAGTCAATTATTCGTTGAGCAGAGTCATTCAAAATGTTCAATGCATTAGCAAGATTCCAAATGTAACGTGCCAGTCTTCGAATCAATTCATCAGCACGTTTTCAGTATGCGTCTGTGACTGATGTTGTCGACCGGCTCGGTGTATCTGCAAGTTCTGTTTCTCCGTTTCTAAACTTTTCTACTCAATGCAGAACATTTCTGATGTCCATTATAGCGTCCCCATATACAGTTTTCAAGGGATTTTCTCAGCTGCACAACCTTCTTTTGCCAGAAATTCAACGACGACTCTTTGTTTTGGCTTCAGATTCATGGTTATGATCAGTCAATCTGAAAAAAAAATACTGAATTAATAGAGTAAGGTCAGTTCTATAATATTATTGATAGATAGTTCAGGAGCTGTAATAGAAACTGAATTATGGCGAGCCATTACTTTTTGATCCACACTCGTGTAAACGGTAAAAGTACGTTGAAACTATACACTTTGTTTTATCAAAATCTATTATATATATATATATATATATATATATATATATATATATATATATATATATATATATATATATATATATATATATATATATATATATATATTTACGAAAAATGCAAAATTGTTTTGTATGCATACTTTCTGACCTCCTTCACCCTTTTATTCTTTATGGACCGCAATCCCAAACAACGGGTTTATTTCGAAAGGTTGGAGATTAAGGTGTATATAGCATTTTTCATTAAAATCGGATAAGTTTTACGGGAGTTCTCACGCAACAGACAGACACACAAATTCCGATCGTATCGAATGATAGAATCTTGCTACGTTCCCTTCTATACGAATAATTCCATGTTAGATAGGCAACCCACTTTACACTGCTCCTTATTTGGTTGCATATGTTCAAAGTGTAATTCTTTATTGGGGCGTTTAGTATCAAAGGAATTCAAGTCTTAAGTTTGGTCATTTAGGACATATTTCATGTATAACATCTCCATCTGAAGTTTCTTTTTAGTGTTCAAAAGATCAAGATCTAGAAACTGTAAATAAGTCTTAAAATGTAAAAGATGTTCACTGGATTTAAATGGAACCAGAATTTATGTTTCTTTTTCTCACAACTTTGCAAATTGGATTTGAATCCTGGTGCTCTGTACGCCCCAATTGTCAGGCTATTGATATTAATTTTTCATTTGTTCAATTTAAGTAGTGAATCTTTCCATTATTCTTTGGAAACTAAATGGTTGTGGTGATAGTACACAGAAATTTATGTTTGTAATCTTCCGAGAGTAACTAAGTATTATTATGCTTTTTTTTATTATTATGTTAAGTATTTTATTACGTAGTAGTCCCGAAACTAACCAAACCCACTATGTATCTTTTACCTCACTTTTTTGAACTAACTTTAATCTCAATTAATGGGAATGATTGACATTAAACAATAAACTGAATAGTCCATCACAATCTAAGATTTTCTTCGAAAATTATCCTGCAAAATAATTTGTTTTCTCTTTATGATTATTACCAGACTTTTCAGTTAGGTTACTTTTGCCTCTTTACTCAATTAATTTTTGACAGAATTCAGTCTAATTAATCGGCTGTATTAAGATAATTTCGTTAATCAAGCGTTAGTGGCGCGATTAGTTAGTATTGTTTTAGTCATGTACTAAGGAGGGTGTATTTTTGGTATTCACAATCTGCTTGGAGTTCAGCTAATAAGTTGATTTGGATATGATTAACTAATATAAGCCTAATACACTGGGTGAGAAAAATAGAAGTGGCAGTTACGGAAATCTAGACGGGTAGTCTGTAAAAATGAAAATATATGAAATACGAAATTTGAAATGTTTTTATTGTGGTTTGACATCACAACTTAAAAAAAGAGTTACGAAATCGTATTATAATTAACGTATTCATTTCTGAAGAATGTATTTATGGGAGGAATGAGTAAAAGTCAATTAATATTAGAAAACAATAAAACAATTATGTTGTAACTATACGAGAAGATAATCCATCGATCAGTTGTATGTATCGCTCAGAACAATGTAAATTTTCAACTCATCTCTCACGTTAAGAAATAGTTCTGCTATTGTAGAGGACTTGACTTAATTGCTGCCTCATAGTTAACTCACCCGATGTGGTGAAAGATAGAAAAAAAGAAAGACAGTGCTTTTGTATTCTCATAATGTTAGTTTATTGTGGTTAAACCAGGGTATCCTTTGCTCTAAACTAATTAGTCGCATGTGATTAACTTAGTCAACTACTACGTTCTAATCACAGATTCTGATAACAATGCCTTAGTAAAACCTTTAGTATGGTGCTAATCATACGTCAGAATGACTATGCACAAGGCCCAATACGTTTATTTTCTAAAGTTATGGAGCAAACACACACTGAAGTATCATAAAAATCAGATGAATTCAACGCAACTTTTAGTAGAACCGACCATGTTGCATTGAATGGTAAAAGCTCCCTTACGCTTCGGTCAGATAAGCGAAAGAGGGTCACACGATTTAACACAATCGTTTGGAAATCCGAATCTACACAGGCCTAGGGTCACTATCCACATTTCTACTCGGGCTTACTAGTCTAAATAAGACCCATGCTAGAACAGACTCGCTATTCAATTGATCTTGAGTTCGCTATCCTTAGTGAGACGTCACACGTCACGCTAGCACGAATTAACCTCATTCGGATCGCACTTACTAAGGGCTTAGATTCACACGTACTACTACCTCATTCGGATCGCATAAACTAAGGACTTAGACTCACACGTACTACTACCTCATTCGGATCGCATAAACTAAGGACTTAGACTCACACGTATTAACCTAATTCGGATCGCACAAACTAAGGGCTTAGACTTGCATGTATTAACCTCATTCGGATCGCACAAAAAGAAGGGCTTACACTCGACGTATCAACACTATTCGAATCATACAAAAGTCTTGGATTCGCACTATTAACCCAATTCGGATTGCACATACTAAGAGCTTAGTTTCGCATATAAAAACCTCATTCGGATGGCACAAACTAAGGGCTTGAGCCCGTGGTTCTCAATGCGACCTCACACTATTTGTCTTTATACTCACTATCCTCATTGAAAATACCACTCTGCCCCAGTATTCACCCATAATTCAAATGACCACACTCGGTTCGCTATCCTCAGCGAGACGCCACACTAGCACGAATTAACATCATTCGGATCACATTTACTAAGGGCTTGGATTCGCACGTATTAACCTTGTTTGGATCGCATAAACTAAGGGCTTAGACTTGCATGTATTAACCTCATTCGGATCGCACTTACTAAGGGCTTAGACTCACACGTACTACCTCATTTGGATCGCACAAACTAAGGGCTTAGACTCACACGTACTACCTCATTCGGATCGCACAAACTAAGGGCTTAGACTCACACGTATTAACCTCATTCGGATCGCACAAACTATGGGCTTAGACTTGCATGTATTAACCTCATTCGGATCGCACAAAGAGAAGGGCTTACACTCGACGTATCAACACTATTCGAATCATACAAAAGTCTTGGATTCGCACGTATTAACCTAATTCGGATTGCACATACTAAGGGCTTAGTTTCGCATATATTAACCTCATTCGGATCGCACAAACTAAGAGCTTGAGCTCGTGGTTCTTAATGAGACCTCACATTATTCGTCTTTATACTCACTATCCTCATTGAGGATCTCACTCTGTCCCAGTATTCACCCATAAGTCAAATGACCACACTCGGTTCGTTATCCTCAGCGAGACGCCACACAAGCACGAATTAACATCATTCGGATCTCATTTACTAAGGGCTTAGATTCGCACGTATTAACCTAATTCGAATCGCACTTACTAAGGGCTTAGATTTGCATGTATTAACCTCATTCGGATTGCACAAAGAGAAGGGCTCACACTCGCACGTATCAACCTTATTCGAATCATACATACTAATGGCTTGGATTCGTACGTATTAACCCAATTCGGGTTGCACATACTAAGGGCTTAGTTTCGCATATATTAACCTCATTCGGATGGCACAAACTAAGGGCTTAGACTCGTGGTTCTGAATGAGACCTCACACTATTCGTCTTTATACTCACTATCCTCATTGAGGATCTCACTCTGCCTCAGTATTCACCCATAATTCAAATGAACACACACGGTAGCACTTATATATATTGGCCTCAAAAAGTCGATTACACTCGAGAGCCAGAATAGAGAACATCTATGTTTTACATGCGTTTTCCAGTAATCAAAAGTATGATGTGTGTCTCTAAGAAAGTAACAATTTATGGAATTTACAGCTGCAGCAAACATGATTTTGCAGCTATCTAATACAGAAATAAGAGGAGAGAAAATAGAACAGACAAATAGCTTTCGATACCTTACTAGTATAATAATACTGATGACATGGAATGTGAACGTGAAATAAAAAATAAGAATAGGAATGGCAAATGCAGCATTAGAAAGAATAAAAGTCTATTTTTTTGGGTTCTTGAATAAAGAATTGAGAAAAAAGACTCTTAAAATGCTTCGTGTGGAGTATTGTTCTCTATGGGGCAGAAACATGGACATTATGCAAAAGCGATTAAAAATGACTTGAAATGTTCAAACTGTGGATGTGGAGAATTAGGTAAGTGAACGAAAAAGGAATAAGAAGATGTTGAAAATGGTGAGGGGAAGGGAAGAAAAGAAAAGTTTTAGACGTAATTAAAAAGATAAAGAAAAACTCGGTGGGACAATGGCTAAGGAGGAACTGTACCATGAGGGACGTGGTAGAGCAGTGGTTCTCAATCTAATTCCTATCACGACTCCCATTTTATCACATCTTCTTGTCAGTGACCTCCTTATAATTTCTGGTTTGTAATAACCTTGTGTGGGATTTTTAATATACCTATTGCGGAGATCTCACGATATCCATCTATTTCTATAATAGTAGAATCCATTTCTTGTATATAGTGAACACAGTAACTTCCCTAAAAGCGAATGGATTAAAACTAAATTTGGTCAATTCAGGGGCTGATCCAGGACGGACTTCTGGGAGGCGGAGGTTCTAATACTGCTACTTAGAGTTATTTTTAAGAGCTCCAAACTCTCGGATGGGTTTTATTTATATATAAAATAAGAAGCTTTCTTCTTCTGGGGGGCGATTACTCCCGATTGCCCCCTAGATTCCCCCCCCCTGGGTCAATTCATTCTTATTACAAATATCGAATCTGGTTCGTCATATTGTTTCAAAATGGAGGTCGTTTGAAAATTTTAAAACTTCATAACCCCCTTAATTTTGGGTCATGTGATAACAAAAATAATTTCCAATTTTGGTTTTAAAAAACTTGGGCAGGTGTTAAAAAAGTTATTGAGTAATTTAAATGACTTGCTCACGAAGACTGAATCGAATATTGTCGCACTAGTGAAATCGCACCATGCTCAGGTCTCTCATTAGTTTTCAATTGTAATTGTATTTCAATATGCAGGTTTTGTTGCATTTGTAGTTATCTGGTATTTCAATATGCAGGTCTCATCAGTTTAATATCGTACCTCTTTCATTTAAATTGATTTTTAAACAACTCTGCACCTGTTGAAAATGTTTAGTAGACCTATTTTTTGTTGTTGTTAACAGTATGCATAAAAATAAAAATATGCCTATCAGAACAAAAGTCTAAATAATATTTTTCGGTATTAGATTCTAATTATATTTATCTGTTCCGCTAATCTTCGCAACCCTCTAGGGATCGCAACCACAAGTTGAGAAACCCTGTGGTAGACGATATGGTGATAGGAAAGAATATGTGGGGGTGAAGGAGGATACAGTTGGTGGACCGTATCGAAACAGAAAAATTGTACGTGAAGACGAAAAGGTTAGCTAAAGACTGTGGAGTATAGAAGTCCCTAAGTTCTAGCAAGTAACCTGCCAATAACAGCAGAGTATCTATGATGATGATAATGATATATGTAAAAACTCTTAAAACATTATTACTTAGTAGGTAGTTTCTTTTGAAGGTTTTAATGGCAGGTTCTATAATTGTTCAAAGTACAGTTATGTAACTACGGAGATAATTCTGGTTAGAATCTCTTGATGATACTTGCTAACGAGAAACTTATAAAAACAACTACAAAGTCGTAATGAGCAAGCAAAGCCACTTTTTTAACTTTATCTAAAAACAAGGATAAACGTTTTTAACAAAAAGTGAAAAAAAAGTTTTCCGAGAACCCTCAAGTGATGCGTAAAATTATTGTGCAAATCTAACCAACATCTTCAAAGTCTATATAAAGTTAGGACCTAATTCCTATGCAGATAGTCTGGCTGTGTTGCCCACGCAGTATCCGTGAGAAGAATGTATCAGAGCTTTCCATCCCACCACCACACATACACTTGTATTCATGATCGAGTTTCATCTCCTGTCATTCATCCTTTGACGCTGTCCCTTTTTGAAATTCAAGTCACGCCATCGGGTGACAGCCTCCAGAACAGGAGTCAAAGGAGTGGATGAAATAAGGTCAGCGTTACCAGACGACGCTTTATTATCGTAATTACTTTTTTGTCATATCGGTACAAACTTTAAGAATCATTATATCAGGAAGTTAAGCTACAATACGAAATTACATTTTTCTTTGGTTAAACATAATGGAGCAGCATAGTAGAGTAAGGGTAAAGGTTTAAGTATCATTTCCAGCCCATTGATAACATTTGGAATCACTAACTTTTTATAGTCATAAATCTAATATTAATTCATGCAGTTTCCCCATGTAATCAGTACACTCTTCTTCCGGGCCAATCTCATAAGTTGGTACTTCTACTTACTCGTGGTGAAGCAAAACAGGGGATCTAGGATCTAGCATCATTGCAACAGGAAATACTGTGAACATATGTTTTTCCAACACAAAAAAAATCGGGCTGGAAAGGGTTCGGAAGGTCTTGGTTTAATATTTTTCTTTGGTTAAACTAATGGAGCGGCATAGTAGAGTAAGGGTAAAGGTTCATGTATTAATCGGAAGGCCTTGGCTTAATATTTTTTTTGGTTAAACTAATGGAGCGGCATAGTAGAGTAAGGTTAAATGTTCATGTATTAATCGGAAGGCCTGGATTTAATCCTACAAATTATTGATGCGTTAAAGTATCAAATAATACTTTTGATAAAGCGGATACTTTCAAATATCAGGATCAGTATTAACAGACCAAAACCATAATTCCACGAAGAAATTAAATGTCGACTGAAAGCAGAGAACTCGTGTTAAAAGATAGAAAAAGATGTGGTGAAAGATAGAAAAAAAGAAAGACAGTGCTTTTGTATTCTCATAATGTTAGTTTATTGTGGTTAAACCAAGGTATCCTTTGCTCTAAACTAATTAGTCGCATGTGATTAACTTAGTCAACTACTACGTTCTAATCACAGATTCTGATAACAATGTCTTAGTAAAACCTTTAGTATGGTGCTAATCATACGTCAGAATGACTATGCACAAGGCCCAATACGTTTATTTTCTAAAGTTATAGAGCAAACACACACTGAAGTATCATAAAAATCAGATGAATTCAACGCAACCTTTAGTAGAACCGACCATGTTGCATTGAATGGTAAAAGCTCCCTTACGCTTCGGTCAGATAAGCGAAAGAGGGTCACACGATTTAACACAATCGTTTGGAAATCCGAATCTACACAGGCCTAGGGTCACTATCCTCATTTCTACTCGGGCTTACTAGTCTAAATAAGACCCATGCTAGAACAGACTCGCTATTCAATTGATCTTGAGTTCGCTATCCTTAGTGAGACGTCACACGTCACGCTAGCACGAATTAACATCATTCGGATCGCACTTACTAAAGGCTTAGATTCACACGTACTACTACCTCATTCGGATCGCATAAACTAAGGACTTAGACTCACACGTATTTACCTCATTCGGATCGCACAAACTAAGGGCTTAGACTTGCATGTATTAACCTCATTCGGATCGCACAAAAAGAAGGGCTTACACTCGACGTATCAACACTATTCGAATCATAAAAAAGTCTTGGATTCGCACTATTAACCCAATTCGGATTGCACATACTAAGGGCTTAGTTTCGCATATAAAAACCTCATTCGGATGGCACAAACTAAGGGCTTGAGCCCATGGTTCTCAATGAGACCTCACACTATTCGTCTTTATACTCACTATCCTCATTGAAAATATCACTCTGCCCCAGTATTCACCCATAATTCAAATGACCACACTCGGTTCGCTATCCTCAGCGAGACGCCACACTAGCACGAATTAACATCATTCGGATCACATTTACTAAGGGCTTGGATTCGCACGTATTAACCTTGTTTGGATCGCATAAACTAAGGGCTTAGACTTGCATGTATTAACCTCATTCGGATCGCACTTACTAAGGGCTTAGACTCACACGTACTACCTCATTTGGATCGCACAAACTAAGGGCTTAGACTCACACGTACTACCTCATTCGGATCGCACAAACTAAGGGCTTAGACTCACACGTATTAACCTCATTCGGATCGCACAAACTAAGGGCTTAGACTTGCATGTATCAACCTCATTCGGATCGCACAAAGAGAAGGGCTCACACTCGACGTATCAACACTATCCGAATCATACAAAAGTCTTGGATTCGCACGTATTAACCTAATTCGGATTGCACATACTAAGGGCTTAGTTTCGCATATATTAACCTCATTCGGATCGCATAAACTAAGAGCTTGAGCTCGTGGTTCTCAATGAGACCTCACACTATTCGTCTTTATACTCACTATCCTCATTGAGGATCTCACTCTGCCCCAGTATTCACCCATAAGTCAAATGACCACACTCGGTTCGTTATCCTCAGCGAGACGCCACACAAGCACGAATTAACATCATTCGGATCTCATTTACTAAGGGCTTAGATTCGCACGTATTAACCTAATTCGAATCGCACTTACTAAGGGCTTAGATTTGCATGTATTAACCTCATTCGGATTGCACAAAGTAAGGGCTTACACTCGCACGTATCAACCTTATTCGAATCATACATACTAATGGCTTGGATTCGTACGTATTAACCCAATTCGGATTGCACATACGAAGGGCTTAGTTTCGCATATATTAACCTCATTCGGATCGCACAAACTAAGAGCATGAGCTCGTGGTTCTTAATGAGACCTCACACTATTCGTCTTTATACTCACTATCCTCATTGAGGATCTCACTCTGCCTCAGTATTCACCCATAATTCAAATGACCACACACGGTAGCACTTATATATATTGGCCTCAAAAAGTCGATTACACTCGAGAGCCAGAATGGAAAACATCTATGTTTTACATGCATTTTCCAGTAATCAAAAGTATGATGTGTGTCTCTAAGAAAGTAACAATTTATGGAATTTACAGCTGCAGCAAACATGATTTTGCAGCTATCTAATACAGAAATAAGAGGAGAGAAAATAGAACAGACAAATAGCTTTCGATACCTTACTAGTATAATAATACTGATGACATGGAATGTGAACGTGAAATAAAAAATAAGAATAGGAATGGCAAATGCAGCATTAGAAAGAATAAAAGTCTATTTTGTGGGTTCTTGAATAAAGAATTGAGAAAAAAGACACTTAAAATGCTTCGTGTGGAGTATTGTTCTCTATGGGACAGAAACATGGACATTACGCAAAAGCGATGGAGAATGAATCGAAACCTTCAAAATGTGGGTGTGGAGAATTAGGTAAGTGAACGAAAAAGGAATAAGAAGATGTTGAAAATGGTGAGGGGAAGGGAAGAAAAGAAAAGTTTTAGACGTAATTAAAAAGATAAAGAAAAACTCGGTGGGACAATGGCTACGAAGGAACTGTACCATGAGGGACGTGGTAGAGCAGTGGTTCTCAATCTAATTCCTATCACGACTCCCATTTTATCACATCTTCTTGTCAGTGACCCGCTTTTAATTTCTGATATGTAATAAGGTTTTGTGGGATTTTTAATATACCTATTGCGGAGATCTCACGATATCCATCTATTTCTATAATAGTAGAATCCATTTCTTGTATATAGTGCATACAGTAATTTCCCTAAAAGCGAATGGATTAAAACCAAATTTGGTCAATTCAGGGGCTGATCCAGGACGGACTTCTGGGAGGCGGAGGTTCTAATACTGCTACTTAGAGTTATTTTTAAGAGCTCCAAACTCTGGGATGGGTTTTATTTATATATAAAATAAGAAACTTTCTTCTTCTGGGGGGCGATTACTCCCGATTGCCCCCTAGATTTCCCCCCTGGGTCAATTCATTCTTATTACAAATATCGAATCTGATTCGTCATATTGTTTCAAAATAGAGGCCGTTTGAAAATTTTCAAACTTCATAACTCCCTTAATTTTGGGTCATGTGATAACAAAAATAATTTCCAATTTCGGTTTTAAAAAACTTGGGCAGGTGTTAAAAAAGTTATTGAGTAATTTAAATGACTTGCTCACGAAGACTGAATCGAATATTGTCGCACTAGTGAAATCGCACCATGCTCAGGTCTCTCATTAGTTTTCAATTGTAATTGTATTTCAATATGCAGGTTTTGTTGCATTTGTAGTTATCTGGTATTTCAATATGCAGGTCTCATCAGTTTAATATCGTACCTCTTTCATTTAAATTGATTTTTAAACAACTCTGCACCTGTTGAAAATGTTTAGTAGACCTATTTTTTGTTGTTGTTAACAGTATGCATAAAAATAAAAATATGCCTATCAGAACAAAAGTCTAAATAATATTTTTCGGTATTAGATTCTAATTATATTTATCTGTTCCGCTAATCTTCGCAACCCTCTAGGGTTCGCAACCACAAGTTGAGAAACCCTGTGGTAGAGGATATGGTGATAGGAAAGAATATCTGGGGGTGAAGGAGGATACAGTTGGTGGACCGTATCGAAACAGAAAAATTGTACGTGCAGACGAAAAGGTTAGCTAAAGACTGTGGAGTATAGAAGTCCCTAAGTTCTAGCAAGTAACCTGCCAATAACAGCAGAGTATCCATGATGATGATAATGATATATGTAAAAACTCTTAAAACATTATTACTTAGTAGGTAGTTTCTTTTGAAGGTTTTAATTGCAGGTTCTATAATTGTTCAAAGTACAGTTATGTAACTACGGAGATAATTCTGGTTAGAATCTCTTGATGATACGTGCTAACGAGAAACTTATAAAAACAACTACAAAGTCGTAATGAGCAAGCAAAGCCACTTTTTTAACTTTATCTAAAACAAGGATAAACGTTTTTAACAAAAAGTGAAAAAAAAAAGTTTTCCGAGAGCCCTCAAGTGATGCGCAAAATTATTGTGCAAATCTAACCAACATCTTCAAAGTCTATATAAAGTTAGGACCTAATTCCTATGCAGATAGTCTGGCTGTGTTGCCCACGCAGTATCCGTGAGAAGAATGTATCAGAGCTTTCCATCCCACCACCACACATACACTTGTATTCATGATCGAGTTTCATCTCCTGTCATTCATCCTTTGACGCTGTCTCTTTTTGGAATTCAAGTCACGCCATCGGGTGACAGCCTCCAGAACAGGAGTCAAAGGAGTGGATGAAATAAGATCAGCGTTACCAGACGACGCTTTATTATCGTAATTACTTTTTTGTCTTATCGGTACAAACTTTAAGAATCATTATATCAGGAAGTTAAGCTACAATACGAAATTACGTTTTTCTTTGATTAAACATAATGGAGCAGCATAGTAGAGTAAGGGTAAAGGTTTAAGTATCATTTCCAGCCCATTGATAACATTTGGAATCACTAACTTTTTATAGTCATAAATCTAATATTAATTCATGCAGTTTCCCCATGTAATCAGTACACTCTTCTTCCGGGTCAATCTCATAAGTTGGTACTTCTACTTACTCGTGGTGAAGCAAAACAGGGGATCTAGGATCTAGTATCATTGCAACAGGAAATACTGTGAACATGTTTTTCCAACACAAAAAAAAAAAATCGGGCTGGAAAGGGTTAATCGGAAGGCCTTGGTTTAATATTTTTCTTTGGTTAAACTAATGGAGCGGCATAGTAGAGTAAGGTTAAAGGTTCATGTATTAATCGGAAGGCCTTGGCTTAATATTTTTTTTGGTTAAACTAATGGAGCGGCATAGTAGAGTAAGGTTAAATGTTCATGTATTAATCGGAAGGCCTGGATTTAATCCTACAAATTATTGATGCGTTAAAGTATCAAATAGTACTTTTGATAAAGCGGATACTTTCAAATATCAGGATCAGTATTAACAGACCAAAACTATAATTCCACGAAGAAATTAAATGTCGACTGAAAGCAGGGAACTCGTGTTATTATTCAGTTCCAAATCTCTTGTCGTCGCGAATTCTGTCGAGGAATTTGAAGCTTAAAATATATAAAACAATAATCATACATGTTGTGTTGTATGGTTGCGGAAGAGTCATACTCTGAGGGAAGAACGCACACTGAAAGTAGATAAGAACAAAATACTGAAAAGAATATTCACACCCAAGAGGAACGGGAATGGGGAATGGTGCAAACTTCATAACAAGGAACTCATAATTTATACGGTTTACCCATAATTCTTAGGGTCATCAAGTGTAGGAGGCTTAGGTGGACAGGTCATGTAGCTAGAATGGAAGAAAGTAGAAACGCTTTCAAAGTCTTGACTGGAAGACCAATCGGAAAACGACCGTTAGGAAGACCTGGGCGCAGATGGAAGGACAATATTAAGATGGATCTCGCAGAGATAGGAATACAAAGTAGAAACTTGATCCAATTGGCTAAGGATAGAAGTCAGTGGATAGCTTTTGTGAACGCGAAATTGAACCTCCGGGTTCCATGGCAACAGAGTTAGTTTTAGGCCTATGTTTAATCTCCGTTGGATATCATATATATATAGTAATGTTTTGGTAGTCATATGATAGACCGGGTGTCTTTTTGCCCTTCACCAAGTTTTATTACAAAATATAATAAATACAAGTGTCTCTGACTCAATGTCTCTTCCTCAATGACCAAGTGAAGGAATATTGAATGTTTTGCCAAGTGCCCTTCCACTCATGGCAGTTTCCAGAACACTTTGGCAGGTTGTAGGTTAGACTCGGATTATAAGATTAAGATGGAATCCCTAGTCCAGTGCGACATAGGGTAGGGTAGAGGTGCTCCTAGTCCACAGCGACATTGGAAGGTAAGGGTTAGGCGATCAGTTGTTCGACTGATGCTGGGTCCCTCGGTGGTCCTCCTTTTATTTTTTCCTCCTCGAGTCCTTCCGTGAGGTCCGTCTGCTTTCGGCGTTCTTTGGTGTCCTTCGTGTCGGCTTCTTGTCTCCTAGGTTGTTTATAAAAATTAACACGTGTTGAGTTGACACGGGCGCCTGCTGTGATGTGGGGATCCTTGCAATATACATCGGGTGATTCAATAATAACGTACCAGGCCTATATCGCAGCTAATACTGCACGTAGAGCCTTCAAAGAAAAAATTGCATCACCAAATCGTACTTGTAGAACGTAATAAAAATAGTAGCGAGACCAGTGGCGTATCGTGAATATCTCCAACGGGGGTCGTCTGCAAAATTTGAAATGCAAACAGGGGTTGGTTGTGCCTCCATTGAAACAAGCGCACAATGGGAGAAACGTCGAGAGGAAACACCTTGACATATTTCTTCCTCGTTGGCAGCAACACGGTCGCATTACTAGGTGAAAGTTAGATGGTGCGTGAGTGTTTCCTTTCAATGTTAGCCACTTATAGGATTCAAGCTCAACTCGCTACCTGTTTATAGGAGTCGAGCAGTGACTCGCTAGTCATTTATAGGATTCGTACTCTGGCTCTCTACTCATTTATAGGATTTAAGCTCTGATTCATTATACATTTATAGGAATCGAGCAGTGACTCACTATCCATTTTTAGTATTCCAAGTCTAACTCATTATCCATTTCGTTATTCATTTATAGTAATCGAGATTTGACTCGCTATCCATTTATAAATTTCGAACTTTGGATCGCAGATCATTTTTTACGATTTGAGCTCTGATTCGTTATTCATTTATAGGATTCCAGAAATGACTCAGTATTCATTTTTAATATTTGAGCTTTGACATGTTTTTCCACTTATAGTGTTGGAACTGTGACTCGGTATCCACTTATCTGATCCAAGCTTCGACTTGCTATCCTTTTGTAGCATTCTAGTTCTGCCTTACTATTCACTTATAGGATTTCGAGTAGTGACTTGATATCCACTTATGTGATTCGAGATCTGGCTCGCTATTCATTTATAGGATTGAGTTCTAACTCATAACTATTTATAGGATTCGAGCAGTGACTTGCTATTCATTTGTATTATTTGAGCTCTGAGTGGTGTTATCAATTTAGAAGATTCAAGCAGTCCCTCTATCGCTACCCTCTTATAGAATTAAAGCTTTGATCGTTATCCATTCATACAATGCGAGCTCTTACTCGTTATCAATTTATAAGATTCGAACAGTGACTCACTATCCATTCATACAATACGAGTTTTGACTCGTTATCAATTTATAAGATTCGAACAGTGACTCACTATCCTTTCATACAATACGAGTTTTGACTCGTTATCAATTTATAAGATTCGAACAGTGACTCGCTATCCATTTATAGGATTTGAGCCCTTTGACTTGTTATCCACTTTTGAGATTCAAGCTCCGATTCGCTTTTCACTTCAAGTCAAGCTCTGATTTGGCTTCCCTTAACGGATTCAAACTCTGATATGTTATCCACTTATAGAATTCGAGTTCTGACTTGCTATGCATTTCTAGGATTCGTGATCTGGCTCGCTATTCATTTACAGAATTTGAGCACTGACTCGCTATCCATTTATAGGGTTCTTACTCTGCCTGGATTTTCGAAACTAAATCGTGTTATGCTGCAAATACGCGTATTATGGAAATATTTTAGTGAAATGTCAACAAAATTAAAATGTTTCCGGAGAACATCCTTCGACGAAAGTTCACCCCCAAGAGTAAAATATTCCTTGTTGATCTTTCATAAGAAACAACTTATGCTGTATAGAAAGATAGATTTACTTATGTTGAGCCAAATTTGAATGTGCCACTTACCTAGGAAATGCCGTGTTACCATTATCGGTTGGGTTCCATCTGCAGGCCACATCTATTAAATATTGCCCGCCATCGTAGTTTCTATTGCAAGAGGTTGGCTTGCAGTTGGACCATGGGTATTTCGCCCCACTCCTCTCTTTTCTGACTTTCTACGAACCGGTGACGGTGCGAACCCGACGATGAGACAGGCGTTGCTAAAGGAGTCCGAAAGCAAAATAGTGCATTGGGCTGGCATCTGGACTCTTGAAAGAGAAAGAAATTGCCGAAATTCTAGTTTCCTGTTCCGTAGGGCAATAGAATTCCAGCAATGTCCTGCATGCCTTCTCTTGGTGCAGTTCCATCTGGTTCACGTCTTATTCGTATAATGCTGGGACTTCAGCTGGCATTCCAGTCAGGACAAGAACCTAGTAGTACAAAGCATTGATTTTAACGTTTAGTTCCACTTCTCGGAGACGAAGTGTGTCACTGTACGAGAAATTGATCACAATCACGAACCCTTTCGGGAAACGGGTCGGTCGGTGAGGTGGGCACTGGACCTTCTGCCGCACATTTCCGTACACTCGACCACAGTGCTCTACTACCTAACCAAAGAGATATTGTTGCTTGCCGCATGGAAATTTTACGGCGATGATACGGTTGCACATTGAATTTAGCTCAATATAACTGAATCAACCTCTGTAATTGAGCTATGAGCCAAACGGTTTGTTTATGAAATATCAAGAGAATCGTATAAGTTGTATTTCAGGAAATTGTGAAAATATATCCCGAAGAGTAAATTGCTTCTTACCAGTATTCATAGTTTGATCGAAAATTCCCTAATCTAACAAACTTTCCGGGATAAATTTAGCAAGAGGGGAAAAAGGGATTTTTTCGATAAAACACGAAAATCCAGGGAATTCTCGTGCTAATTGATTGAGCAATATAAGTGCTTGAAGTTTTATTTGTTCTTGAGAAATAAACCATTGTTTGTGTATGTTTGTCTATTCAAAGCAGCATAAGTTGCACCCATTGTCAGCTGGTTGGAATTGTGTGAATTTTTTAAAAAGAAAAGTGAAGGAAAACGGGGGAAATAGAAGCAAAACAACAAATTTGGTTGGTACTTCCTTTAATATAACTAAATTAAATTTATCAAATAACTTGTGTCATAAGAATCGGACACTCAACAAAATAGGGAAAATTTGATAAGAAAATGGATAATTCTGTGTCAATCGAGGGAAATTTTCTTAAAGAAACCTACGAACACTGCTTCTTACGAGTATTTTCATAAGTGATTTACGCAGCTTTATAGGGTTATTAATAAAGTTTTTACTTATGCAATAGGAACAAAATTTCCTGTTTTGTTTCTGAGAAAATTGTCCTAAAAGTGCTCACTCTGTGAGTAAACTATCCCTTCTGGATTTTTATACAATATATATGTAAGCAAGCCCGTATCCAGGGGGCCTAGGGGGCCGGGCCCCCTTAAATTTTTACTGCCCCCTAAAATTTTCACGGTAGGCTTGGAAATGAACTATAATATGGTGATTAACTATAGTATGGTGGATCGGAAAAGCTCAACTTATGAGTAAACTACACCTTACACTTTCTGGATGTTTTTCCTTAAAAAAAAAACTCATACCACAATACAGGGTTTTAATGCAATATTGACGTATAGAATATAAATAATATCGTAATAGTCATTTTAAGAAATCGCATTTTTTTTTTTTTTTTTATTTTCACTACTCAGCAAACTGCCCTTATTTTGGGAGGTAGGATAAGAAATTTCGACAAACCTTTCTGAAGAATCTTATAAATAAAAACTTTAGTTTAAATTATTATCTTCTATTGTCGCTCGAATGTAAAGAAAATGAGCCAATGTTGCTCGCCTTCATAACGCGGAACGCCTCACTAAAACAATGAAAAAAGTTTTATTATTATTATTATTATTATTATTATTATTATTATTATTATTATTATTATTATTTCTGAATGTAGCAACCTTTGTTGCTAAAACACTTAGCGCAACATTCTATTACTGCTTGTGTGGATTTCTCAGTACTCCGGATCAACAATCTCAGGGCCTACTTCATCTCTTCTTTCTGCCTTTTGGAGAAAGGCTAGTTGAATACAAATGTAGAGATATCAGTGTTTATCGATTATTGATTATATTGATTTCTCACCCATCGATATATCTTCATAGTAAAACGAGAAACTTTACTCACCGCAAGGAAATTGACATTATTATTGTGTGATTATTTCTGTTTTCTGTTCTGTTACATAAAGCTGTTTTGTCAGAATTGGGGATAACAAACACAAGGAAAGACACTCCTTAGTAATTGATTCAGTATTATCTGAGAATTCAGGTTGTTTTCTTCCGTATTTTATGATTTTCTTGCAGAATTGAAATTACATTGTTTACGCTTACGTAATGTAAACTGTGTCAGTGTATATTTTTATGTAATAAACGCTATCCCGATGATCTAACCTATCTTTGACGTCAAGTTGCCTGTCGAAACGAAACCCACGAGCAATTTGGATCTTTGAAAACCTAAGTCAACCCGGAAGCGGGGAGTGAATTAGCAGAGGAGATTGGTGGTGGACAGTCAGTCCTCCGGAAAATTATCCACCTACAGTTTCAGTCATTCATTCAGTGAAAGCCCAGTTGTTAAAAAGGGAGATTATGTGAGTAACCAGTAAGATAAGACTTTCGTTCTTGCAAACGGTCTGTCAGCGTAGCTTCCGCTTTTTGAGCTACATCATGAGTCTCAGAAGTTGCCAACTATAGACAAAATTAATGAGATACATTGGAACCGACATATCTGCGTGGTAGAAGACCAGAGTGGACAACGAGGAACTAAGCAGACACCACAGAGAAACGACAGATACTGTGACATTAGAACTCCTTCCTTCCCACCCCCCACGCCAAATAATCTCTCATCAACTTTTCTAAAAACTCTCATTTTTCATTCAAGTGATCTGAAACGGGCGTCGTCCGGTTCCAAACGTACGTGTTCACATTTGAATAATATTCCCAAACTTTCTATTTTTATGACGCAAGTTAGTTGAACTCTAATTTCAACACAGGCAAACTTAAAACAAGTAATCTTAAATTAAGATTTGTATACACGAAATCATTACTCCTATGGTTTCTGTGAGAGTTCAAATCATCACACTATTTTTGCCTTATCCATTTTGCTCTAATTGCAAAAATTTTCTCTGTGTAACGTCCAATAAAAGTTGTTAAATTTTGAGCTTTCTATAAATAAAAGGCCAAACTTGTTGAAAGAAACGACCGTCTACGCAAGAAATTTCACGATGCGAGAAAAGTTAGACCAACACCAAAAGGACCGGAGCATATCTAAAAATAATGGGCTATTTATGGGCTAATTAGTTGCTCTAATCCCAATTTTTGGACTCCTACTGTTTAGCGGGAAATCGGAATTAAAATGGGCGAGTCTAGCTTGACATGAAGCTAGAACCCCTCATTTGGTTACAACGGTCTGATCGAAAGAATTCAAACGTCAGAATTATGGGCTAATTATGAGCTAATTGGTGCTCTAATTCAGAGTTTGGGGTTGCTACCGTTTAGCAGGAGTTCTTTATGAAATTATGGGATTTGCCTTAACTTATAGCTATAAACCTAGGGCTATAATACTTCGATGAAAATAATGAATTGTCGGAATTATAGGTTATTTGTGTGCTAGTTAGTTGCTCTAATGTCGATTGTTGTTCTTCTATTGTTAGCAAGAAATCTCATACAAGATTGGTATTCATTTTAGATAACGTGGGATGATAATTTCAAAGTTGCAGTGAGAAAACATCGATGTTTATTAACTGAAAATTGATTTATTTGCATCCTCCGCAAATGGAAATATATATATCTACTAGTAAATTCATGAATTCTCTTTCCAAGTGTTTATGTTCATTATGTATGGAAGTTAGTGTATATATAGAATTGATATAGAGAAATGTCATATTATTTTTTTAAATAAATTTTATGTTTATAGGAAATGCCTCTTCGCCGTTGCTAGGGGCCGCAGTGGTTCTGATAGAGCGTTTAAGTCTTGTGCGTGTGATCTCTGGTTCGATTCCAGATCGCGCCAAAAGGTCTCTGTGGTTGACAAACACTGCGTTCTTTGGTTTTATCGGGGTTCTCCGTTTCCTCCCACTTTATTCATTCCACCATTTCATTCATTTCTTATTATCACCGTCTCCCTTAGCTTATAGATCACTCAACAGAAATGAGCCACGTAATATAACTTAAACTATGCGTATGAATGAAAAAATAATAATCAGAAATAATGTTATGTTTTCTTCGTTAATTATTTTGAACTTTTGTGCATAAAAATTCTGTAGTTACATTTTACTGATTATTGCACTGTATTTCATATAAACATAAGTGAATAGAAGGAAACATGTAAAATGAAAAAAAAAATTAAATAATCAGAAATAATGTTTTGAAATAGTCTTGTGGTTTTTCTGCACCACGACTACAGAAAAATGCAATGCTCAGTGTACTTTTCCACTTTTAATTAGTTTAATAAAAATTTTCCGAACAGGCTTGTGGAGCACAACCTTTACCCTACTCTTCGAGAACTACTCCAAATAGAGTTACGGTTTATGCAAAATCATAGGTGAGATTACCTTTATATTTCTTCGAAAAGTAAATCCTCCACAAATTAAAAAATGCCGGTACAAGGAAGAAATGAAATATTTAGTTTAACGACCCACGATTATTAACCGAGACTAAGGAAGACAGTGATACTAAGAAATGAATTAAATACTGGAAGGAATAAAGTGGTAGAAAATGGGAGAACCCCGACTAAACCCAATCACACGATGTTTGTCAAGGGATCGAACCAGGGATCATAAGCACAATACGTAAACACACTACCGCTGTGCGACTGCAGCCCCAAAAAACGGCGAAGAGGCATTTCCTTTAAACAAAGAAAATATTTTAAAAATTATATGATATTTCACTATATAAATTCTATATATACATTACTTACTTCCAAACATAATGAACATAAACACTTATAAGAGAATTCATGGATTTACTAGTAGATATACATTATATATATATATATATATATATATATATATATATATATATATATATATATATATATATATATATATATATATATATATATATATATAATTACCATCTAGCGTTATCTGGAAATCAATACCAATCTCGCATGAGATTTGTTGCTAACGATAGAACAAATCGACATAAGAGCAACTAATTAGCACACAAATAATCCATAATTCCGACAATTGAATTCTTTTGATCGGAGTATTATAGCCCTAGGTTTATAGCTAGAAGTTAAGCAAAATCCTACGATTTGCTGAAGAGTTCCTGATAAACGGTAGTAGATCTAAACTCGGAATTAAAGCACCAATTAGCCAATAATTCTGGCGTTGGAATTTTTACGATTCGAGATTTCTAACCTTAAGTGGGGTTCTAGCTTGATGTCAACCTAGACTCGCCCATTTTGAAAACGATTTCCCGCTAAACAGTAGGAGCCCAAAAATTGGGATTAGAACAACTAATTAGCCCATAAATAGCCCATTCATTATTTTGAGATATGTTGCAGTCTTTTTAGTGTTGGTGGTTAGTTTAACTTGACATGCGTAATTTTACGAGTGTTGTTAGTAGTACTCATAAAGTATTATGTAAGTACAGCTTACATTTAGAGATACAATCCGTAATTTCTACGAGAATAGGCTGAATTTTACTAAAGAAAGTATACATCTTATAGTGGGTTACTGATTGGACAAATTATTTACGATTACGTCCAGTTTACTTCTTGCTCAAGGTCATTTTTTCATGACGTTTTGTACAATTATTTTATTTTATTTTTGTTTTTTTATCATTAATGTACATTTTGCTAAAATAGACATGTTAAGATGTATTGGGAGAGACGTCTTACATTTCACTGCGAGTATTATAGTGTATATTGTTTCTGCGGAAACATCAGTAATCTTGGAATAGTTTTAGATTTGAGGGGAGGTCAAAATTAGGTAAAAAAAAAAAAAAAGAATATTTACAGAGGAAGTGAGCTGATGCTACGGAAATTGTAATTATTAAGTAAAGCATGTACTAAGTTACATCGGCTCCGACTTTCCAAAATGTATGTGGGCTAGGACGCCCATGAGGGGGGGGGGGGCAAAGTGCGGCGCTCGCCCCCTAGAGGAAAATGTACTTTAGAATATCGAAAATCCAATAGAATTTTTACATTAGTTACAGCAAAATCTGAAACTATTTTTGAAGCGTCGCTAATACTTGCCCCCTCCTTTGGAAACTACAACATGGGCGAACTTGTATGTGGGTACATATGAATGGCGGGGCGTGTTATATGTTTCAGGAAGATCTCGATATTTTTTGATTGATTTCTTTTTAATTCAAGACTTTTAATAGCACTTTTCATAAAGGGCTGAGTACGATACTATTTCCAATAGAGTTCAATTTTTATCTTGGAGACTGCATTTTACTAGACCAGAGACAAGCAAGGAAGGGGTGAATGTGTTACTTGGTTGCTTTGCACAAACACATTTGAAACAAACAATTATGTTTTAGAGGTTAGAAATTTTGTACTTCCATCTCAATGTTTTAATTGCCTACCTTTTGGTAATGGCAAGTGAGAAATATTTGTTATTTTATTTATATTAAACTAAAAAAAAGTAGTTTGGCTACGAGCATATAATTTGGAGTGCTCGCCAAAATATCTCTCTAAAAATTGTTACGGAAGTACAGCTGGATCCTGAAACTTGGATATTTGGAAAGGGCACATAATAGTTCCTAAGTGAAGTCTTAACATTACTACGGTAGGTCCCATAGTTTTGGAGCTATGGACCTTTAAAGTTAACTTTTTCATGTTTTCGGAAGCCTATAACTCCGAAAGGAAGCATTTGTGCACCCACGTTGGTCTATACATTTTGTCTTATCTTAGAGTCAGGAATCACCTCCCAAACGTTGTCGGTATTGTTTCAAACACCCTGTATATATACCGGTATATATCAAAAGTAAGCGCTCTGCCACTGAGTCATCCTGCCACCCATTTGTTGTTGTTTAGTTTCTTTTTGCTAATCACTCAATCTAGAACTAATACTCTTTAAATTAAACATAATATCTCGTATTTAGGTATATAATCAGAATTCGTAAAGTGTTTTCATAGGCTCTGGTCATAGCAAGAAACCCGAAACGACATGGGCGATTTTTTTATAACACTTTTTGCTCCAACTCGACTGCGGAAATTCCCAGCCATTAATATTTTCCAAGTTAACATTGTACTAGTTGTATATTTAAAGGATAACACTGGTCTACATATGAAAACTTTTTTCTGCTGACTGAGATATTTGACTTGTTTTTTAAAAAAACGAGGTCGCTGATTCCAGTGGTGTAGTTAGTTAGTTTTTGCCTATCACGTCAGAATTTTACACAGTCGGATTATACTTAAACTGACAAGAGTTTCTTAGTTGTTCCATATATCTTAGTAAGAAACTTACATTAAATATTGTACTATTGCTTTAATATTAATATAAATACGGAACAAGTTACGATAAGGTTACTGACACGCACCCACACACATATATATATATATATATATATATATATATATATATATATATATATATATATATATATATATATATATATATATATATATATATATGGAGTAGTTTTACGAACCTACTTGTCGTAATGAATGTAGACTTGATAGAAATTTAAGCAAATCCAATACATATTTTAATTTCATTTATGACCTCAAGCTGATAAATGCACACAACAAAATAACACAACGTGCTTACCTACTTAGGTAAAAATTTTCATTTCTTTGATTTTCTGGAGTAAGTGGCCTCCGGAACGTCACGCTGGAAGCACTAGCGTTAGTCCGCCATCATGTTTTCGTTCCACCTCCCTGGTACCAGTTCTCCATGGTTTTGATATCGTGGTGAAATCGTTTACCCTGTTCTTCACTAAGGGCACCAAGATTGGAAGGGAAATAGTCTAGATGGCTGTATAGGAAGTGAAGCTTCACACTCATATTTATTCCTAACTTCTGAAATGTGGCCAACAAATTGTCAACAAGTTCCTCGTAGTCGTCCGCTTTAAAATTTCCAAGAAAGTTTGTAACAACGGGACAAAAAGCATCCCATGCATATCTTTTTGTGGGGTTCATAGTTTGTAAGAACTCTTCATCTTTCATTAGTAACCTTATCTGGGAGCCGCCAAAATTACCAGCTTTCACTTTCTCCTGTGTCAATGCAGGAAATTTCGAACAAATGTATTTGAAGCAAGCACCATCCTGATTCAAAGTTTTTACATGTTGTTTCATTAATCCCAGCTTTATGTGTAGTGGAGGGAGTAACACTTTCTTAGGGTCAATAACCGGTTCGTTCTGGATGTTTTTCACTCCCACTTCAAAATATACTCTGGCAGGCCACAATCTTCGTACCTTGCACGGCTGTCCCATAAACAAATAAAGCAAGGATATTTTGTATAACCTGCTTGTTGGCCCAGTAACATTGAAATTATCTTGAGGTCCCCACACACAAGCCATCTACCATTCTCATAATTTACCTTCTCAAGGAGCATTTTCAATGTTTGGTAGCTTTCCTTCAAATGTGTGGAGTGACCAACAGGAATGGATGCCAACTTATTGCCATTATGCAGCAATACATACTTTAAACTCCTCTTCAAAAAGTCTATAAAGAGTCTTCATTCTTTCGCATCATAATCACATCCTATAGCTTCAATTAGTCTTTTTACATCTGTACAATACACAAGTTCTTCATTTTTTGAAAATATTGTACTAGGTACTTCTCTCTGTCCCCATATACGATAGTTGTTCCTGGTGCAACATATTCCTTTCGTTCAGTCTTGAACCCAGCAATTCTGCTGATGCTTTTGGTAGAGCAAGGTCGCGAATTAAATCATTTAATTCTGATTGAGTGAAGGGTTTGCATAAATTGCATTCATCAGACACCACAAAATCCTCGTCACTACGTTCTGTATTTGTGTTGACAGAGCAATCGTCATCATCACTGGAACTTGCAAACGTGCTGCATGTAGGGATATGAGTTTCATTACTGTGAGGAACAGGTCTTCTAGCAGAGTTAAGGTCAGGATATTGAATAGTATGTTTAGATTTCCTGCTCATACCAGATACATTTACCATACAGAAATAGCAGTCATTTACATTATTTTGCTATTCTCGCCACACCATTGAGATTCCAAACTAAGGCTTGATCTTCGACCCTTGCTGCATTGTCTGAGATTTTCTACACAGGTCCTGCATATTTTATGTGGTGTCCATGGTTTATCTTGGTCGCCCAATTTAATTCCGAAATATGCATGATACACTTTTCGTATAAAAACCGAAATATTTGTTCGTTGTTTCGGGGTTGTGAAAGAACTACAAATATAGCAAAATAGCTATATCCGGATCGTTCTTACACTTTCTACGAATAGATGTAATGTTATTTAAACTCGGTACAGCTGCCAACTTGATCAGAATGTGTGTACTCTACACTATAGTAGTTGTAATTCTGTAGATTTCACTACACCAATACAGTGCACCAATACTAGAAATAACCAGATCAGTAAATGTTTGCAAAACTTCCACTAATTATAGTACACCTTTCGCAATCTATTAACTCGCCGTGTTTTCCATAAACAAAGAGTGCAGCGTAATTCGTCACCCTGCATAAAAATTCAGCTGCGAGTGCTCCCTTATTTCAACCCTCTTCAATTTTAATTGAACATGATTTTGAATTACCTATAATTTTTTAATATGTTCTTTAATTCTTACGTAATAAGTCATAAAAATAAAATTAAACGTAACAATGTATGTGCTACCATCTTGCGACATCTTGTAGAGCTACGTTACGATTAATGGTTCTAAAGCATACATGAAATATTAGATAAAATGTCATTTTGTAAAAATGCCTGACGTGGTAGAAAAAACGGATTTCATTTTTGGATTTAGCACACTCGAATTATTAAAGAACAGCTGGTAGCCTCCAGTCAGCAAAATTGATGTAGACCAGTGTAATCGCCACTGCAGTGGACTATATTATCAAAAATAACGTTAAAATCCTAGAAACAAAGTTTAAATACATTTCGAAAGGAAAAAAGCAAAAGTGGTTGCTATGTAATTCTAATAAGTAAGATAAACCAATTGTCGCTAAAATCTTTACTTCATATGTTAGAATTGGACCACCATTTCTGGGAAGTTTTCTCCCTGTAAGGAACCCTCTCGGAATAATTTACGCGACAAAATTCTAAGGCCATGCTCCATTCATGTTCCAAATCAAAATCGGCCAGATTGTCTGCTAAACATCGGTACAAACATAACATATAAGTATCTATATATATAAAAGAGAACGTACAAATCCTTTGTCCGCTCATCACGCTAATACGGCTGAACCAATTTCTTTTATTTTTGGGGGGTTATTAGGATTTGGACCCTAGATGGTTTTTATCATATCACTTTAATTTTCAATTACCAGTGTCTTGAGATAATTGACCATTCAGGTGTCCATTACGTACAAATCCTTTGTTAGTTCATCATAGGTATAAAAATAAACGTATTTATATGCAACCCGCATGACCGTGTCACTCGGCGGGTTAACATAAATGACAGGCGTTATAATGGTTTTTATCATATCACTTGAAAGCGAAAAAGTAAAAATTATCTAAGTAACAAAGTTTATTGCGTTCGGGGGTGACCGCAGCGAAGCGGGGCGGGTTAACATAAATGACAGGCGATATAATGTTAACATTTACTGCAATCTTCTATGGTTTTTATCATATCACTTGAAAGCGAAAAAGTAAAAATTATCTAAGTAACAAAGTTTATTGCGTTCCGGGGTGACCGCAGCGAAGCGGGGTGAACGCTGCTAGTATATATATATATATATATATTATATATATATATATATATATATATATATATATATATATGCGAGGACTGATCAGAAAGTAAGATTAAAAGCCTTGAGTTATACCATTTCATACAACCAATACGGCCAACAGATAGGACATACATTAGGCTATTTTTTCACACAGTCTCCATACCAGTTGAAACACTTCTCGCATCGTGGGATGAGTTTGAAGATTCCCTCTTGATAAAAATCCTGTCCTTACGTGTTGGTTGGACAGATTGCGTGGAACCCACTGCAAACATACTTTTTGGTACACAATACCGTGAAGAATGTGACGAACGCTTCCAAACAACACTCCCAGTTCTGTCATCAGATGGCGTAACATGAATTTCTTGTTGGGGGCGCGGTGGCTCAGTGTTCACCTCTGGTGCTTGGGGTCCCTGGTTCGATCCCAGCTCGCGCAGTGTGGACTTTGTGGTGGACAAATACCGTGCTCGTGGGTTTTCTCGGGGTTCTCCCGTTTCCTCCCACTTTTCATTCCATCATTTCATTCTTAACTCATCATCACTGTCTCCTTTAGCCTAACCGGCATAACCGTGGGACGTAAAATTTCCTGTTGTCCTAAGTCAGCTAAGTGAGCTGTGTTCAAATCTGATGATGCCGTGCTGCGTCGGTCACTGTTCTCCTCGTCCATGGTGTTTTCCCGACCTACGTCAAACTTTCGACACCATTCTGCGACATGCTCATGAGACATTACAGTCTCTCCTTTACCAACTCCATTTATTGCAATTACCAGTCACTTGTCATTTCTCAATAAGCCACGAACTTCCAGAAATATCGACCTTGTAATCTTAGTTTCAGATCCTTCCCCGTATATATATATAGGGTTATTATAAATGATGGACCTTTTTTAAAAATTCTTAGTAATTAAAGTACGAATCCAAAATGAGCAATCTTTATACCAATGGAAAGAGGAGGGTTATAAGTTTCGGTGGGCAATGATGGTTCCCGAAGCGGCCGGTAGAGTTCGCTCGGCAATAGACCGCCATTCGTTTCCGTCTCAGTTGTGAGTGAGATGGCTACCGTAGAGCACAAGGTTTTCTGCGTTCTTGAGTTCGCAACAAGTGAGTCACAAATTGTAGTGCAGCGGGCATTTTGTACAAAATTCGGTATTCAACCACCAACTAGATAAAGCATTAAGCTCCGCCGTATTGGCACCTTCATGTACGAGACTTTTTGAATGCATCCCTTCCTCAGCGCTGGATAGGTTGCAGGAGAAATGATGATCTGGGTCTACACTTCTGGCCACCGAGATCTCCTGATCTCACCCCATGTGACTAGTTCTTATGGGGTTATGTTAAGGAAGCTGTTTACGTCCCACCTCTACCAATAACTCTGGATGATCTGCGGAACCGTATCACAGCTGCCGTGCACTCAGTAACAGTAGATACATTTGCTCGTGTGTGAGACGAGTTCAGGTACCGCATAGATGTTTGGCGTGCAGCAGACGGTGGGCACATTGAACATTTATAATGTATTGCAAAAAAAAACTTTATAACTTCCACTTTCCACTGGTATAAAGATTGTTCATTTTGGATTTGTACTTTAATAAATACACATCTTTAAAAATGGGTCCATCATTTATAATAACCTTGTATATATGTATGTATGTATGTATCATAGGTAAATATCTGCACCAGTATATGGAACGCGAAGTGTACAGGGGATTGAAGTGTATTTTAGGTCACTTTGGATATATTTGGTATTTAAGATGTCTACCTGAACTTCCTTTGAGTGCTTATAAGAGCTCGTTACATTGAAAATGAGAATTCCAGACAAAAGAGAATGTACACAAGCAAAATTAGTATTAGAACATACAGAAAAGAAACGTAAGGCAAAAATAATAATAGGGCGAGAAACAGAAGTTAGAAATAGAGACATAAAAATATTAAAATAATGGAAGAAAATTCAACCTAGAAAATAACAGACAAAACTAAGAAACAAGTAAGAATAAGCGAAAAGACCGAAGAAACACAAAACTATGTAGGAAAGCATGGCATATATGATAAAATAGAAACGTAAGTGATTCTAGCAAGATTAAAAGATGCAAAGTGTTTAGCAGTAGCGCTTAGGCAACTAGTACGTAATCATGGATAGCTAAGATGAACTGTAATCTAAGAGTAGGCTTAACAGACGACTCAGTTTGACCGAGACAGTCCCGGTTTTAAGGTGTTGACCTGGTGTCCCGGCCGCTTTCGTATTTAGTCCCGGTCAGACGGAGAAATGTAGTTTCTAGTTGCAAAGTTATTTAACAATTTGTAGCGCTTTTTTCATTAAGAAGTTTAATGGAAGAATCAACAGGGAGAGGATAAAGCTCTGTAAAATGAACTTTGCAATGACTTGCAGTGAATTCTTTGATGAAACAAAGAACAATATGCTCTTGTTGACAAACGTTAATTCAAGTGAAGAGTATAAGTCTGAATAATGAGTAGTACTTCTTCCTTTTCTTTTCGTTTTGCGGGTGTTAAACTAGCTAGTTGTTAAATTTTGTCTTGCTAAATATACAGAGTGTCCATAAAAATACTATGATACTTTAAAGTGGTATTATATCGTTTTGGACAACCGTTTTAAATGAAATTGGTCACATTTGAAACAAAAACTCAAATATTTTTGTGCATGTCAACAATGAACAATAATGCCAATAATGGAGGGGATCAAACAGAGAAAAAGTAAATTCACTCATGTTTACTTTGTGCTCACTTGGTGAGCACATTTGTGTTTACATGCTCACTAATTGGTTATTTCCACAATTGCAAGAAGAAAAACGCAAAGACTTTATTTTCCAACAAGATGAGCACCTCCTTACTGGCATTTACACATTCGGAAACATCCGAATGAGCTGCTTCTAGGAAGATGATTGGACATGAAGATAATGTCTTCCACAAGTGGCCTCCCGCCGAAGTCGCCTGACTTGACGGTCTGTGACTCCTTTTTATAGGGTTACGTAAAGGATTGTGTCTATGTACCCCATTGCCTCAAAACCTGCAAGAAGTGCAATTTCGCGTCAGTGCTGCCATCCAGTCTATTTTATCAGATATGTTGGAGCATGTGTGGCGTGAATGGGAATATCGTCTTGATGTCTGCATCGTCACTCGTGGGGGCCAGATTCAATGTATATGAGATACACTAAAGTTATTGAGTTTTGTTTCAAATGTGACCAATTTCATTTAAGGTTAGTGTAAAGGGACAAGTTTTGCCAATAGATGTCACTACAGTCTTCCTATCTCTCCCATGCATTTTTTACCTTTTACGAAAATTTACAATTTCTTTTATAAATTTCAATCTAGAGACTTCAAATTTGTAGAGAAGGAACTTCATAACCTATTAAAGGGAACAATCCGTGCCTATTTTTTATTTAGAATTTTCTTCATTGTTGAAACAGCTTCATTGTTAAAGATTTGTATATCCATTTCAACAATCAAGCCATTTCAACAATGAAGACAATTCTAAATAAAAAAAATCGGCACGGATTATTGCCTTCGATAGATTATGAAGTTCCTTTTCTAAACATTTGAAGTCTGTAATTTAAAATCTGTAAGAGAAATCTTGAATTTTCGTCAAAGGTAAAAATACATGGGAGAGATACGAAGACTGTAGTGCCATCTATCGGCAAAACTTGTCCCTTTAAACCAACCTTAAATACGATTACCCAAAGCGACGTAAAACCACTTTAAAGTATTTTTATGGACAAGCTGTGTATATATATATATATGCAGGGTGTCTCAAAAGTCCCCTGACATAGGGTAACATTATTATGGTCAGAGTTACAACAAAATGAAAGAGGAGAAACCGTCTCCAAATATAATGTTTTCAATCTAAAGTGAAGGATTTTTTTTTAAAAAAAAAAACTCGGACTAGTCGTTTGGGGTGTACATTCTTTATGCGCCCAATGTTAAATGAAAATTGAACGTTGCCACTGCGGGAGCGGAGGGCCGGACAGGAGGTGAATAAATTTTGTAAAAGTGTGGTGATTGGGGGCATCTTTGAAATTGGGATTGTCCGTCTAAATGCTAGTGTAAAAGTCGGTAATTTCATTCACTTACGTTGTGAGCCCAGGTAAATGGCAACGTTACGTTTTCATTTAACATTGATCGCATAAAGAGTGTACAGCCCAAACGACTAGTTCGATGTAAAAATAATCCTTCCCTTTAGATTGAAAACATCGTATTTGGAAACGGTTTTGCCCTCTTAGATTTTGTTGTATCTCTTTTAATAACAGAGTTACCCTATATCAGAGGACTTTTGAGACACCCTGTATATATACGTATATCAGCAGCGAACACAAAATTTTCATAACAGAATAGAAAATTTTGAAAAGAAAATACTTCATTCTTATTTCTACATTATTATTATTATTATTATTATTATTATTATTATTATTATTATTATTATTATTATTATTATTATTATTATTATTATTATTATTATTATTAATCAAAATCCTATCTTTGGGCATACTAATATTTATGCAGTGTAAATCTGTTTGAATTATTAGAATTTTTTAAAAAATGTGCACCATGAATTTTCAATGTACATGTGTCTTGTTAAATTGAGAATTTCTCACATTTTTTTTAAAAAAATAAAATATTGCCATTAACAATGTCTCTGTTTGGAGCTCCAGTAATCTGGCAAGTCTTTCCACTTGTGAGAGAAGTGAAAAAATGATATTTCACTACTCCCTATATTAATTTATTTAGTTTAATGAGATATATCCAAATTTGTATATGTCCCCTCTCTGGAGATAATTGTTAAATGCTGATATAGAATTTAACGAAATGTCCTTTAAAAAACTGTGCAAAGGAGTTCTGATTTACGATGTGTGTTATCCTTACACGTGATCAAGAAAGTTTCCATAAATTTCATGCAAAATTCAGCCCCTAATTGGGCTCCGCAATTAACTTAATTGGAGAACAAACATATTTTAATAAACCAATAATGAAAGCACCCTTGAGGAATGAAAAGAGAATTTGCCTGTTCCAGCTCTAGCTACTGGCAACACTGCAATTTGAGCTATTTTTAGCACTCCAGGAGCAAAATTGCAGCCCATTCAGCTCCAGGACCCCGTGGTTCCAAAAACAGGACCCTCCTCTCGTCCCTCTTCCCCCCTCGCTGCGTTTTTCTGGAACCCCATTCTCTTTTCTGGACTGAAGCTTACTGAGAGTCAATCGCTACCCCTATCCTCCCCGCAACCCTCAACACAACGCCAATTTTCCCTCTTCCCCGTGCAGCCGCTCCGAGTTAAATTTAGAGCTGGTGATTTATCCATTGAAGATATTGCACACCATACCAAAAAGTCTCCCTTCCCTTATCCTCCCCCCCCCCGGGAACAAAGGCGCCCACCACCAACCACTGCAGCGCTTTTAGAAAATGGTGCACTAGCGTTTTCTGAATGGTCTTCACGTTTCTCTTTTTATTATTATTATTATTGTCCTCTTTTTGGTTTGTTTTTGTTACAGCGTTGCTGTTTCATTCATAAAATTTCCTGCAGAGGGTGTGCACAGCAATAAATATTGTCACCCACTGTGTAGAGAGTTATACAGTTATAAAACTAAATGAAAAAAAAGAAAAATCCTAAATGGTTGACAAAAAAAATATATGCAAATTTATAAAAGGTTTTTTATTTCTCTACACTGCTTTTACCGAATAGAGTTATTCATAACGTGTCAGTCGAAATTAGTCACAAAAGAAAGTTATAAAAAAAACACATTTGCTCTTTCACTGAATGTATTTAGTATTGATAATTCCCGAAGCCCCATTCAAAGTTTTACAAAGAGTATTAACACTTAACGAATACATAAGATAGGACGCATACCAAGCTATAAAGCTCATTGATTCCAACAAAATGAAACGGGTGAACGTAATTCTTCCTGTGTAGTTTTCAAGAAAATCATTTGTGTGTGTGTGTGTATATAAACCTAAAAATTTAAAAAAAGAAAAATATTTGAGTTTAGCGTTCCACATTTATGTGCCTTATTCTAAGATAGATGATTATTAGGGCAACTGAATGATGATGGAAGAATCAGTGAAATGAAATACTGTGAGGAAACGGGAGTACCGGGAGAAAACCCAGAGATACGATGTTGTCCAACAAAAACTTACGTGGCCGGGGATCGAAGCAGAGACCCTACCCACAAGAGGTAAGTGCTCTACAACTGAGCAGTCGTGCCCCCTACCTAAAAGTTGGTACCAGACAATAAGCTTATTAAGTGAAATAGTAGTTTAGTTGGACAAGAAGGATCGGAACGCCGTTCTGGTGAATATTTGTCTCACTTGTCGGACTGTAGTTCTGTAACACATTGGTTTGTGAGCAGTGTGCATTATGGCCGATATGGAAAATATTTTCTTTTTCATCTGAATCATTGGATGAAACTTACGAAAATATCCTAAGTAAGGTGTTCATTATGACACTAGCAGAGTATTTTGTCCTGATTTGTTAGGAAGGGAATCTGTCCCAAAGTTGCAGAATCCTCCTAATTTTCTTTTAATAAGTCTATATAATCTCATATTAAATCTAAACTATCGGCATATCTGACGAGGTATTAGTAACTAAATCAGACAATTCAGTACTATGTTTCGTTTATATGTTTTGTTTTTCCGAATTGTGCTTTTTAAAGTTGAGTTAAAAGTAACGTGAGGTGATGTGATTTTCGTTTTAGCGTTCCGTTCACCAACGAGGCTGTATGAAACATGGATGTAGATGACGGAGTAACTTGTCGAACAAGAATCCAGGCATCCTTTCCGTTCTTTAAATCTTACTTCTTGTTTTGCTAAGACAGATCTTCATCAACCTAATAGTATTCAAACGAATTCTACAGTTTTCCGAGATATTATTTTCTATAATCCATTGGTTCTCAATACTTGGGCTGTGGCATAAGAATAGGTTATGGTTCGGTTATACCAGTACCGTGAAGTGACATTCAATGTTACAGTTTTAATTTATACTTTGTTCATATTGTCACAGTGAAAATTCTGACGCACTAAAAGCAGGGCCGGATTTAGCATTTTGACGCCCCTAAGCCCAATAATTTTTTCCGCCCCCTAGTCTGGTTAAAGTTACTTTCCTAAAAAAAAACCCTCTATTAAAAAATTATATCAGGCCTATATGTTAATTGCTTAAACACCACTTCACGATGCAATTTTAACATTGCAAGTTTTTTGAGGAGTTTACTTGTTTCTGGGCTTAACAAAATACCGTTAATATATTAACAAAAGATTGGTGAACTTTACCAACAATTATTTGTTCCAATGAACTTCAAAATCAGAATGCTTAATTAGCCAGATTTTTTAATCAATTCAAAAAATATGTTAAGTTATGGCTATTTATTTTTATTTCTAGATATTTTTAATTTTTTTCTCTCGGCCGTGTGCCCCCTGGGACCTTGCGCCCATAGGCCCGGGCCTAGAGGGCCTATTGGGAAATCCGGCCCTGACTAAAAGCACCCATTGAAATAGTCTTTCCGTTTTAAAAGAAATGTATATATTTAAAAAACAACATTTTGCGCACTTGTATCGTTTCCTAACTAACTACTCTACAAATTAAGGAATCCAAGGGTTGATCAGCGCAGAAACAAAATAAATTGGATCTTATCGTGTGTGAAACCAATGCAGTTAGGATTGGTACTACTTCCCCTACTTTCCAAGTGTCTTGTTTAATATTTTCTTCCTTCCTTCTTCTAGACCTACCGATTGCTCTCTTTCCCAAAGACTTCCCAATTAGAATTCTATATAACACACGCAAGGCTGTCATTGGAGCGAGACTTTTCTCCCAACTTACGCTTCTATATTAAAAAGTACATTCGTCCTTCTGTTACTCTACTAGATAATTCTTGAACGAAAGCATTTTCTTTATTTATGTTTCTTGGAGTACGTAGCTAGACCGGTTATCTCGGCCAAGTCCATAAATGGAATCAGTCCGTTAACATCTTCACGGGTAACGGTGGCTATTCATATCCCATTTAAAATCCACAACATTCTCAGTTCCTATGCAATCTACACAGTAGCAAAGAAATGTTGGTTGCCTACAATAAAAGGATAAGTAGATTTTCTTATTGTAATTATCTCGTGCAAGTTTGTTAGTGGAATCAGTCCGTTAACATCTACACTGGTAACGGTGGCTATTCATATCCCATTTAAAATCCATAACATTCCCCATCTTCTATGCAACCTACACAGTAGCAAAGAAATGTTGGTTGCCTATAATGAAAGAATATGAAGCTTTACTTAATGCAATTATCTCGGCCAAGTATATTAATGGAATCGATTCGTTTTCATCTTCGCTGATAATTGACTTTGACGGTAGTTATCCACATCCAATTTTCTCCTATTGAAATAAATGCGTATAATTCTACGATACTAAAAGTAAGATATCACACCATTTGATGGCAGCAAACATCTTCGCGTGATGCTCTTTACTCTCTTCAGCCGAGTTTATTATATACTTCTTCTAGTAGCCGGTGACACGTATATGCAACATCAGTGATACATGGATTCTCTCAAACATACAACCATTTGAAAATGGATGCTCAGTGATGCCATAGTTTCCCGGTACTGATAGGAGCGACAGTATGCAGCAAAGTTGTAAAGTTTTTGCATTCACCGGAGTCAATAGCAACGTACTCACTAGTCAGTACTCTTGAGGAGTATACGTAATCTAACCTTCTCCAACTAACCTAAAAGTTTAGAATTTATATTTCTAAACTTTCTGCTATCTCTTTTCGAGTAAAATTTAGTTGAAGTGATATGTTGTCCTTTAAGTTTCTATATTATCTCTAATCATAGTTCTCGAGGATCTAATTGGTTAGGCATTTTCAATCGGTTCATTAGGCTATCAATGACACACATCTTGTAGCGGAGGGATAAGAGTAGTAAATTAAGCCTCTTGAGTTTCCTGTATATGTACACCCTATAAAACAAACTGAAATGAATCTTCTGCTACAAACCACATTGGCAATAAGAAAAGAAAGTCTATTCTCATCTTTCCAGGTTGAATGATCGTGAAACACTAAGTGGAATGAGAATATGATAGAAAACGGATTAACCGCGAGAAAACCAACGGATACAATATTGTCCACCAAAATTTATCATTGCTAGGAATCAAACCAAGTACCACTCGCACCAGAGATGGGCATTCTATCAATAGGCACCATGACCTATATATTCTCATCTAACCATTAAGACCAACGATACTTTTCAAATGAAATATCTACTCATATTATCTTCTTATCTTTAAGGGGCACGGTGGTCCAGTGGTAGGGTATTTCCCTCTGGTGCGTGGTTCCATCCCTGGCCAACCCTTGTCAATGGGTTTTCTCGAGGTACTACCGTTTCCTCCCAGTTTTTCATTCCATCAGTTCTCCCATTATCACTCACTTACCTTAACCATCGTCTCTCTTAACCTAAATGGCATAAACTTCGGACCTTAAACTCAAATACTTCATTTCATTTTCAGTTTTTAAGTTTACAGATTATTTTCTCGGAAACTAAGAACAGAGGATTACAGTCACCCATTTCATTTCGCTCCGGTCAATGAGATTTGTCGCAGGGTATGCGTCCAATCTTTTGTAGAATTTTGAATGGGGCATCTAAAACTGTAGGTCCGTTTCATATAGCCTCTCTGTTGAAAGGGACTCAATTTTACATGTGGTTCGTTGACCATTATTTAGTACAGACTTTCTCAATCTGTGTTACATCTACCATTACTAGTACGTACAGTCCAATATTATAGTGATATTACTGATTAATATGCTTTCTGTGGTACTCCGGTGGAAAAAGTTGAGGACCAGTGATCTCATACCGTTTCGTTGAATACCGTTTGTTACTTTTATTATTCGGAAATTAACGTCAACAGAAATATAAATTAACTTCATATACAGTATAATCGACTGGTAAAAAAAGCTTTCGACCGGGTCAGTTAGACCAAACTTCTGAAAATACTTAAAGAAACCTGGGTCAACTGGAGAGACTGATCCGCAACATGTACATAGGACAATGAATGAAGTTACAGCTGAATAGATCAGAAACCAATAGTGTGGAGACTGGAAGAGGAGTCAGACAAGGATGTAGTATGTGGCTACAATTATTCAACATTTACAGTGAATGTTTAACGAAGGAAGCGTAAATGGGAAGTGGAGATTTCAAGATTGGCGGGCAGAACATTATCTAGATGAGATATGTAGATGATACTGTTATTATAGCTAGAACCAAACAAGGACTATTAGGAGACGATTGACAAAATAGTTGACACTGAGAAACTATATGGAATGAAAATCAACATTGAAAAATCAAACGTTATGAGAATATCCCCTGGAAGCGGGCCTTTACGGGTCAGAGTAGAACAAACAGAACTTCAAGTGTCGATATAATTTAGAGTATCTGGGATGTATTTTGACGAAAGATGCTGACTACGTGAAAGGGGTCAGGTCGAGAATTGGTGTAGCCAAAGAAGCATTCAACAAGAAAAGATCGCCCTCAACTAGCAGGCTCAATGTTGGACTTAGGAAGACATTGGTCAAGAGGTATATATGGAGTATTGGATTGTATGGATCAGAGACTTGGACATTACGAAAGTTAGAGAATAAATATTTAGAGAGCTTCGAAATGTGAGTTGGAGGAAAATGGAGAAGATAAAATGGACATAGAGAGGAACAAACGAAGATATTTTGAAACGGATAGGAGTAAAGAGAACACTTTCAACCAGCAACCTTCATAGGAAGACCAATTGGATTGGATACATGTTGCGAAGAAATTGTCTTCTTCATACCGCCATAGAAGGAAAAGTGGAAGGGAAGCGAGGAATATCAAGAAGAAGAACACAAGTGATTAATGATTTGAAAAATATAAACAAATATTGAGAATTAGAAGAGGGAGCGGAAGAACGGAAAACGTAGGAAACCCATTCCCAAGCAGAAATCTAAAATTTAGAAAAAGCTTAGTCCCAGAACCTGCCAACAGGCAATAAACTTAATAATAATAATAATAATAATAATAATAATAATAATAATAATAATAATAATAATAATAATAATAGTAATAATAATAATAATAATAATAATAATAATAATAATAATAATAATAATAATAATAATAATAATAATAATAATAGCAGTATTATAATCAGTATTAAACTTGAAATTATTTCCAGTGTTTTTCGATGAAATTGATCAAGGATAAGTGCTGCCAATTTGCAGTTAATAAAAAAGTAAAAATCATGCAATATTTACAAATTACGAAACCACTAGCTTAAGGATCTTCACTACAGCGAAATTAAACTAAAGCTAATTTTAGAGTTTTTCTGTAATATCTTCAAAACAAACAAAAATATTTGGAAAGCAGAAACGTAGTGAACTAGACAATACGATTTTGCATGTGACACCGAAGTCACAACTCATCTATCTGCTTTCGATTTGCAACTGTAGGTAGATTTAGCATTTTTTTTTTTTTTTTTTTTTTGCGGGTTCTGTAAATAGCAGCATACCAAAAGCAGATAGGTGAATTGTGACAAAGGTATTACATGCAAAATCGTATTGTCTACTTCACTACGTTTCTGCTTTTCGAATATTTTTATTTACTTTGAAGATATTACAGAAAAACTCAAATTAGCGGTAGTTTAATTTCGCTGTAGTGAAGACGCTTAAAACTTAAAATCAAATATATATATGACGAGAAGTGAAAAAGTAAAGGAACGAGAAAAATTCCATATATTCTAATGATAGAAAACTCTCACTCCATCGACTAACGCGGGAATAAGAGTGACACGTTGCATAGACGTGCTGCAGACGAAACTAATTCAGCACTGGATACTAGCAGTGTTACCAAACCCTAGTGCGAGACATTGCAAAACACCCTTTACTTTTTGACGTTTCCTCGTACTTCCATATCACCCTTAATTTTAAGCTGTAGATTTTCTTACGAGTAGACGTTTTATTAGCACATTTTGAATGAAAATAGTTGCTTTGGACCAGAGATGGGCACCCTCACTCATTTTTGCCCTCAAGAGGGGCGCCTTCACCCTCACTCACCCTCATTTCAGTAGATGAGGGTGAGGGTGTCTGAGGTAGGTGTGAAAGAGTCGATTGAGGGTGAGGGTGGCCGAGGGAGTCGACTGAGAGTGAGGGTGTCTGAGGTTGAGGGTGAGAGTGGCTGAGGGTGAGGGTGAGAGAGTCGACTGAAGGTGAGGGTGGAGTCGATTGAGGGTGAGGATGGCTGAGGGCAAGTATGAGGGCATCAACTGAAGTTGAGGGTGAGGGATTCAATTTAGGGTCAGGGTGGCTAAGGGTGAGGGTGAGGAAGTCGATTGAGGGTGAGGGTGGCTGAGGGTGAGGGTGAGAGAGTCGACTGAGGGTGAGGGTAGAGTCGATTGAGGGCTGAGGGTGAGGAAGTCGATTGAGGGTGAGGGTGAGTGGGTGTTAGCAAAAATGCCTATCTCAGTTTGGACTGTTTTTTTTCTATTGTTCTTCAGTGGAATTGAATTGTTTCACGAGAGAAGGACTAAAAGGGAATAAAAGAGACAAAATTAAGCCATTTTTGCAAAGGGCAAACAAACTTGATGGGGAGAAAAAGAAAGAAAAGATTTTTTATTTTTAAATGTGAACTGGGTCAGTGGGGTGAAATCCGTTTTACTTTGTCACTTCCGTTTTCTGGTTTAACTTAAATTTATTGAAGAGCTTTCTCTTCTTTATCTTTTGTTTCTTTCGTTTCGTATTTTTCGACTTCGTCCTCTATCAATGAAAAAGAAAAATAGAAAAAAAACTTTTCGAAATCCTTTTCTGCTTCTCCTTCTTCTCAGTAACAGCTTTCAAGTTTAAGGAAAGAGGGTAAGGAAAACGAAAAGTCCTCGAAAGGAACGGACCGAAAATAGATTCAATTGGAAAGAAATCTTTCACTTAAGCCATTGTATAGAAAGAGATATCAAAACTCAAGACTATCACTTTTAAAATGACCTTGTCTTTTTTTTTTTTTTTTTTTTTTTTGATGTCTTAAAACGAAATTGATTAGTGTATTATTATCTTCTCAAAGAAAGTTTAACTCAACTAATCGCTTTAAATTGAAGTGTCAAATAAAAATTCAACATGTACGTATTGTATAACGTGTGCTACAGCTACTGAACACAACATTCTACACGAAAAAAACGACTAACAGCTATTTATTATACTGTGATGTAGGAGTGACATTTTAAATGTTAGTCACATCTCCTACTAATGGGGAACGGAGTACTTTGTGGCCACCTCTTAAAATAGCAAATTTATGAAATACACTAACGTAATATATATACAATTTTAAGTAAACGAGTAGGAGAGTAACTACAAAAAAAAAAACATACTTTGGCGGTCACAAAGTACGTCTCTCCCCGTTGGTAGTTCAAGGGTTAAGGTAATTAATTGTGAAAGAATTCATGGTACGAGAGTGTCCAACAATCTTACTATTTGTTTTATGCAAGGAATGTCATCTTTTCCATTCAAATTGCAGGTACAGACAGAACAAGTACACTGCTTTCGCTTCAAGTTATGTGAAGCGTAGTTTCTCAGCGTACAAAAACAATCCTAGCCTAACCTACGACAACAATAAAGCATGTGTCTAATATGAAGAGAACAATGGGTATAAAACAATTTTCCGAGAACCTAAGATTCAACTTTCTAGATGAACCTGATAAAGCTATCTACTTTACTTGCGTGCGCCAACCTTCTAATTAACTGCATTAATTTACAAAATCTATTGTTTGTTCTGTGTGCGACAAACTACTGTATGCAAATATCAGGAGTTTTCCTTTACAGTTAATGATTTGTGTACGCAACGATTATTACGTCAATTTTGAAGAAATGACCTCTAATAACCTGTTCATATTTGTAATAACTAAGGCTTTCTTTTTATCATTTCTTATACAAGCTGCTTGTATAACATACAAACGTAGGAAAAGATGAAAAATAAAGGTTAGTGTCTCAACCAAGGCCAAGAGGATGTTAGTCTTCCTCTCACAGAAGGAACAGGTCAAGAACATGCATATTCATTGGTTTATTATGAAAAAAAAAACTTATATTACGACAGTAGGAGATGAAGATGTGAATGGGTCACGGGTCATAGCCCTGCTGGAGAAAAATATCTGCCTCAAAGCACTGAACGTTCTTAGAGATCAATGAACCATCCTTCTTCATTCTGCCCACTCCTCTTCCTCATACACGCATCTTTAATGTTTATTTCGTATGCATGAATAGCGGTGAATGAAACGAAAACTGACGTCAGTCTTGTTGCATAGCAACTAACCATTGGAGTTGTTATATTATATTTTATATTCACTTTTCTTTTCTCTGTAAACATTTAGCCCAATTTGGGTATCTGCCTGTGACGTTTTCTAAATAAAGCTCCCCTTTCTTTGTCCATAAACAACGGAACAAACACTTGTCCTAAAGCGTTCAGGAACACATTTCACAGTAAATTAGGATTTAATGTTCCTTTCCAGTCTTGAGAGTGTTTTGATACTTACAAGCAAGGTTTTCCAAGCGTCACACTCCGATTTGTTTGAAACTCCTCCAGTTCTCAGTTTAGAGGGGTCTTTATCTCTTCATCCCCCACATTTAATTCATTTATTCACTGCAGGAATTTCAAGCAAATTCGCATTGTACGTTGCTAGTTCTGGCCTTGCTAAAAGGTATCATATTATCTTCTGTTCGTAATTTTGAGGAGTGTTTATCCCCTTCATCCCGCACATTGGCTTATATAAAAAGATCGCGTATGTCCTACTTTTGATTCCTTTATTCTTCCACTGTAAGGTACTTGTTCTAGCAAATTTGGCAACAAGTGAAATCTTTGGAAATAACGGAATAAAAATAATCTAACCACTCCATATCCAAAAAAAAGAAATAAAAAGAAAGAAAGAAAGAAAAGGACTCATCGACGCAGAAATGAATGGAATGGTGGAATCAATAAAGTGGGACGAAAGGAAGAACCTCGAGAAACCCACACACACGGTGTTTGTCCACCGGAAAGTTCACTTGGCGCGAGCTAGGAACCCCACGCACCAGTGATGAACGCTCTTCTAGTAAGACACCGCAACTCTTGATTATGTTTTAAAAGTGCATTCATGGTACGATAGAGGAAAAGTTTCAAAGAGGACAGTTGACCACTGGATTCGAACTCGATACCTCTTGGTAGTAGAGATATCAAAACTCTCCAGTGAAATTGTCGGGCTCAATAAGTCTTGAGGTAAATAATTGAACGTGAGTATGAGTGAGAATGAGAGCTCTATAAATGGAAAAGCGAGCCAAAGTGTGAGTCCCAGAGATCGCGACCCTCATTGTGGGAAACGAGCCCAATGAGTAAATCGGCTCGAACTCAGCCAAGCAGAGCATCATTGAGCATTAAGTATCATTGAGCCCAAGTTCGAAGTTTGAGCTAGGTTGAAAGTCATTGAAAGTAGTGAGCGCAAGTCACTTTGATAATTGCAAAATGGCTGCTAGCTTGAGCCTGAGCCCGGATTGCAAAATGACTGCAAGCTTGAGCCTGAGCCCGAATTGTAAAATGGCTGCGCTGGTGATGAGGAGTTTTAACTTTTCTATGCCAGCCATGGATTTGAATGAAATCGTAGACTGTCACGTCGGGGGTACTGGTGGAAACCCTCCTAACTATCACAGGATCATGACTGATACATCGTTAGAACGCTTATGGAACACAGATTCCAATGAGATAGCATTTGTACAATTCCCGCCCTATTCGTAGAAGAAGAAGAAACAAGAAAGTCCTAAATCATACGAAGAATAATAGAATTTAGGGGTTCCCGGTAAACTTGCAGTCACCCTACTTTAACACAATGATGCTAATGTGTTGGCAGTATCTTGTGACAATGTAGAAAAATGACTGCATTGCTGCCATACAAAGCAAGATAAAAATTCAGAACAAAATTCCTATAAAAACGTCCTGTATGCCAGTTTCGAAGGGCTGTTGTAAACCTTTCTAGTTGGCGACCCTGGTGACTCCCGAATTATCACAAAGTAATGATTAATACATCATTGGAAAGCCTATGGATCACAAATTTCAATGAGGTCACATTTATGCAGACCAATTCAGTGAAAAGATATTTTGTTTTATATGGAACCATCCTGAAAATAAATGTAATATATGTAAAAAAAAAAAAAAAAAAAAAAAACTGAGTCAAAAATATTGACACTTTCCCCCATTCTCCTCCACAAAGTACAGATACAGGGCAAGCACAGATACATGTAGAGTACTACTTCATTGTTTTACATACCAATTTTAACTAGTGTATCCCAAATGGAGGAGGGAATTACCCCGCAAAAAAGCAAAAATACGAATTTTATTTTTCCCCTTCGTCATGGTACCCTCTACATACATAAAATTCATATTGGAGGAAAGTTTCAACCTTCAGGAAAACATTGATACCAAACTTATCTTCCTATCTTAATTAGGGGCTGATTTATTGGTATTTAAGGTTAGTGTAAAGGGACAAGTTCTGCCGATAGATGTCGCTACAATCTTTGTATGTCTCCCATGTATTTTTTTACCTTTAACGAAAATTTACAATTTCTCTTACAAATTTCAACCTAGAGACTTCAAATGTTTAGAGAAGGAACTTCATAACCTATTACAGAGAACAATCCGTGCCGATTTTTTATTTAGAATTTTCTTCACAGTTGAAACAGTTCTATTGTTAAAGGTTTAGGTATCCATTTCAACAATCAAGCTATTTCAACAATGAAGAAAATTCTAAATAAAAAATCGGCACGGATTGTTCTCTGTAATAGGTTATGAAGTTCCTTCTCTAAAAATTTGAAGTCTCTAGGTTGAAATTTCTAAGAGAAATTGTAAATTTTCGTGAAAGGTAAAAAATGCATGCGAAAGATACGAAGACTGTAGTGCCATCTATCGGCAAAACTTGTACCTTTAAACCAACCTTAAAGCCTTAAAGTAGCTGTTGGCTCAATGGGCGTTTGAAGGATAATCACTAACCTGTGCCCAATTTCTGCACTGTGAAATGCGCTGATCATCGAAACGTCCTGTCACTATACGCCACTGTCTATCACACCACTGTTTTTTGCTGACATATTTTTTGGAGGGCACTGCACCTCCGGAGCTATGAGAGTACCCTCCGGAGGAGACCAAAATAATACGTTTATAATATAATAATAAAGAGAATAGTACCAAAAGTGCCCCCCGAAATACTAAGTGTGCCCCCCCCCCCGGAACATTATGTCTGAAAGAAACACTGATCACAACAAATTTAGCTTTTGTTTTTACGGAGACGACGAGCTCGAATTATAATATAGTTTTTGCTTCTTCATCTGCTTCTTTCTTTTATAATCCCTGTTTCATTACAATCAACGTCTCTCAACCGTTGGCTGATCTCATTTTATTCATGTCCTTCCCCAACTCCAAAAAACTTTAGTGCTATTCCACTGGTGAGACGTTTATGAGTGTATATGTTTCTTGTGGCGTAAATTGTTTTGTAATTTATAGCTCGTAGGAAGCAAAAAAAAAATAAATAAATAAAAATAAAAAGTTCTTTTTAAATAAAAAAAGTACATTATCATCTCTAGTGGTGACATCTATATATTAAAAACATAACAAATAGCTTCCGACGAGACGGTTTTATTTCCATTCAGGAGGAAGTGCTTTTATTTTACACGACAAGACATGGAATAACAATGGCCTCATTTAAAATATTTTTAGGGAAAAGAAACGGAAAAAAAAATATTGTCTGAGTCCTAGCGCAACAAGCTATTCTATATCATAAACACAACTCTACACGAAAGAAGTGGATCGTTAATTGAAGCACTAATGCGTATTTTAAAAGATAAGTTGATTTTGTTTCAAATTGTGCAACTGTATGTAGACGGGATTCAAGCCGGAGGTGTAAATATGCAGTATTCAAGGGCGCCCATCAGGGGGGCAAGGTGGGGCGCTTGTCCCCCTAAGAGGAAATTATACTTGGGAATATTGAAAACCCAATAGAAGTTTTACATTAGTTACAGCAAAATTTGAAACTATATTTGAAACGTCGCTTATATTTGCCCCTACCCTTGGAAACCACAACATGGGCGCCCTTGGCAGTATTACTGCCAATTTTAATAGAAGTAATACATTGAAGATATAACTTGTCCTATTAGACAATGGTTGATCTATCCCAGGGGCGGGCGGAGCTAGGTCCCTGTTTTTTTAAGTGACAAATATAATTGAAGCTATTACAGTAGAACACCTTTAATCCGCCCTGGGCTGGTCCACCACTCGGGTTGATCCGAAGGTGCTCGAGCCGAACTTGTGATTCACGTGGCCCATTTTCGTTTACTGCCGTCGCGACATTGTTGTTTAGTTCCTGTTATCGCATGTCTGCTTTGCTGCTTCGTCATCACTTGTATCGTTTCTTTCCATGTGTATGTTTTCTGATCTGTACTGCGCAGTTTTTAGTGCTTATTGTTCGTTTGTTTTTACTGTAGAGAGCAATACTGTCATTTATGAGTTCAGGAATTTTACTGTAAATCCGTGTTTTTCTGTATTTTCTAACAATCCGACCTTTTTGGCGTTCCGACCATACCCCCAAGTCCCAAAGATGACGGATTAGAGGGGTTCTACTGTATAATTTTTTGTAAGTTTATAGTAAACTCATAGAATATCTATCATAGTCTGGGTTTTATCTGCCCCTCAGATTTCACCTAGATTCGCCACTGTTATTAGGATGCTGAATTCTAACAAAAACAATGTTTTTGTTATTTCGTACAGTTTTTCTACCCAATGAGAAACAATATTGAAACCGCAAATATTATTACTCCCCACGGGGAGAGGCGAGAAACAGCTTTTTCTCTTTCTTCTCGTCTTATATGTTCTCTATATGTCTTGCCCTGTCGAGAAAAAGAGCAGAATCCTTTCACATCACGATAGGTCCTTGAAACGTGTGAGATAACAACTTTTGAACCTTATTTACTATTGGAGAATATTATATAATCACTTGCATATAATTAAGTAACTAACTCTATAGCCTATGGAACCGTGAAATTGCATGCTCCGCATTGACTCCTGTCTTTAGTAAACTGGAGACGTTTACGTAACCCCGCAGATAAAAATCACACGGAGTGAGATCCGGAGACCTGGGAGGCCAGCGGCGATAAAGTTGATCTTCTGCTCCTCCTCTTCCAATCCAACGTCCTGGAATGTTGGCATTCAAGTAACATCGAACATGGTTAGAGAAATGAGGCGGAGCATCATCTTGCATGAAGATGAAGTCATCTGAATCATCTTCAAGTTGGGGGAAATAACCAGTTTTGAAGCATGTCACAGTTTTCTCCATGAAGAAGAAGGCCCATTAACTTTGGTTATAGATATCGCACAGAAGACGTTCATCTTTGGTGAATCTCTTTCATGTTGAATACCTGGCGCAGGATTGAAAGAAAAACGTTTGTCCGTTGCCATAGAAACCACCGTTTCCAGGGCAACAGATCCTGTCACGGTTAGCCAATATTGAAAGAAAAGTCAAAAAAAATTAACGAAGATAAAAGAGCTAATGTAGAGGAGTCGCTACAAATTAATTTTCTTTAACGAGGACGATTACGAAAGATCACTTACTGATTGAAATCCAGATTATTTTCTAATAAATTGAATTCCAACAAACTTCCTTGTTATTGTTAATTACTTCATATCGGACTCCCGAAGAAAACTCATCGAAACAACTTATTGACCGTGCCAATAGCGACTACTCTCAATCATGACTCCGTTTTCTTTCATTTAGAAATAGGAAAGAAAGAGAAGAAAGTAGAAGGGTAAAAGAAGGAGGTAGGTAAAGAAGAAAGAAAAGAGATAGGGTATTTTAATGAGAAACAGATTACTGGATAATTCCGGAAATATAGTAAAAGGTCGGGAAAGTCGTTGAAAGATGAATCATTCTAAATGTTATTAACAACTAATCAATTTTGGAATGCTTCGGAATAGACACATGTTCCCTCATACCACCCAGACCTAGCTCCAGGCACCACGATCATGGGGTTGCCCAGACCTAGAACTGGAAATGAGAAAAGTGAAATTTAATTCTTTGTAAAGTTATTCCAACCGGTGATTGATAACTATCCAGCATCTGAACTCTGTCCTCTAGGATCGACCACACATATGAATTAGCCAAGAGGAAAAAAAAAAAACTTATTAACTCAATATAAATTTATGTGTCGTATCAATCGAAGTCTCAACTTCCTGGAAGAAAGATGTCGTATTTAGGCTTATCCTGCTATTTTTGCTTCACTCCTCGAGCCGATTTAAACCGTTAGTGACGGTCCTTCATGACCTAGGTTATTTACCTTAACACATATATTAAAACATGACACATATATTACAGATGTTAATATGACAAATGATATCACTAGAATTGCTTATATTAAATCTATCATCCATTCACTCGCTCACTCACTCAGGACAGTGTATATATGTTTAAAGGAAACCAACTAACTACAAGAGTACAAATAGTTTATTACATTCATAGTGAAAAAAGAAAGACAAACATATAATTATGAAGAAAATATTAAAAGCACAAGTTCTTGGTTATATGTTAATAGAGTACATAGTATTATATTTTAGTAATTTTTTTTATATATTCAATCATATTGACAAATGGAAAAGAAAGAAAAAAAAATAATTACATGTATCATATCTTAGGCATGCTAAAGCCAAATTATGATTTGCGACATACGCAAATAAGACACTTATTTCACTTTAAAAAAAAATTGGACAAAGAGGAAAGAAAAAAAAACCTTTTGGTGTATTAGAACTTATATGAGTCTCTACCTCACGTCGAGATATTAAAATATTAATAATTTTGAGCGTCCAAATCACAACTCACGCACTAGTCGTAGTGTCCAAAACGTTTCGCTCCATTTAACTTAGTTTGTGGTCATTTATATATATCTCTATATGTATATATATATATCTATTGGTTTACAAAACCATTCGTCGTTTATATTTGGTTTGTAACTGGTAACAGTTTATATCTGCAATCGCACACTGCTACGTCTATACCCATCTAGGGATTTCGAGAAAATAACTTTCACTAGAGGAGGTTTCTCCTCTTAGACGGTCTATTTCCAAATTTATTAATCGAATAATTTCAAGTTATTTATCCAACACTGGGACACTTCACGAGACCTTTCATTAGGATCACTTTCGTATATGTTTATACATGGTTCGGATTTAAAAAAAAATGATCTTCCACAGGTGTACGGAGTATGATGGTTCAAATTGAGGATAAAAAAAAACTGGTCAAGTCACAGGATACATATGAAGGTGAGACGGATTCAAGGTACACTTTCCACAATGGTTTTAGGTTAATTGCTCAGGGATAATATTCGTTATGATGTGGGTTACGTTTAGACCTGCCGATATTTTTTCAATGCATGCCATTATATAATTACAGAGGTTATCACTTACATTGATTCAGAAGAAAAGGAAAATTACTTAAGTGCACGGCGGTATTCTTAACAAAATCTACATTCTTAAATTCGTCGGAAGACTTCTGGTAAACTATAGCAACCAATACACGTCTAGGGGGACAGACACGAGCGCTCTTACATATATTCATAATACATTTAATATCATATTTTTACTTTAACATCATATTCACATACTAATTACACATACATTTCGAAGTATTTATTTCTCTCTCTCTCTATATATATATATTTATATTCAATAAATGCGCACACATTTAAATTAATCACCCCTACAATAAATTCTAAGAAGGTTGCAACATTGTCCAAGAAAACAAATGACTTCCAACATTACATTTGGAAACAAATTTAAATTTTATCTAATACCGCGCGTCTATAAATTTTTAACTTTTATATAATCAATTCGTGTTTAAATCATGAAGGGAAAAAAAAAACAACTTTGTGAGGCAGGCACGTAACACAGAGCATTTCTAGATATAACTAGGTAAATCAAAATACAATTTCTGGGCCCAGATTAACTACAAAGTAATCGAAAACCAAAACAGAAAGGAAAGTGACCAACGGATTACAAAAAAAAAAAAAAAAAAAAAAACTTTTGAGGAACGACGGTGAAAGAACGTAATCGAAGTGTCGTCAAATACTAAGTCTTTGTTCATTTCAGCGATAGGTCAAAATGTGATGGAGGACCCAATTATTATCTACTTTATCTATGAATCGTGTCTTGCAACGTCTCAGCTGGTAATTTCAGATCAGAGTTGTAAGTTAAATAAATTGTAAGTAACAAGTTCAAAATCTTGGGGGGGGGGAAGGTTGAAAAAAAATTAAAAAAAAACTTGAAGAAATGAAGACAGAGAGAGAGATAGAGAAGAAGGAAGACGAAGAATAGGGGCGCCAAAGACTTAAGTGAGAAATAACTAACGCTACAAAGTTAGAAGTCGAATTTCGCTCTCAACAAAATCCATAGCCAAAATATTCTTAACATGCCAAAAAGGGTGGTCTACTCAAATGCGTAGACTCAAGGGGCGCCCTGCTGCCAAGGATGCAAGTTCTGTGTCCATCAGATCCCAATCCCACAAGAGTTGGCTTGTAAGATTGAAATCCGATCCCCGTATCCGGCCCAGACCAGCAGGATAAAAGGAGAGGGGGAAAGGGACCAGGTAACTGCGTCCCCAATTTTGAAATCTCTAAGTAAAAAAAAAATATTCGACCCCTTAGAAAAACTAAGAAGGTTCGAGGACAGTAATGAAACTAGAATAGAAGTATTAGCTAAGATATCCCTAACTAATGATTTGCCGAAATAAAAAAAAATTAAATAAACTGAATTTTGGATCGGTGATTTCTATTGCCAAACTTCACCGATAGCTACCCTGCGCAGACACGCCACAGTCTGGGATGTCGTTAATTTCCCTCGTCTAATTAAACTAAGAAAAGAAATAAAAATACTTAAAGGGACTAGGGGTCGACATCCGGGTACGCTATAAATAAATTTCAATAACTAATTGTTTTGATTCTGTAACCCTATCAGAAATGTCACCTCCATGAACATTGTAAGCTAGCCTGAGTAGGTAACGTGAAGAAAAAAAAATCTCACGGAGTGGTGCATTCTATTTTTAAAACCGACCAGAAAATATAATTCACTACAGCCCTGTTGTATAACTACTATTGTCCTTTCACAATTTAATATTCAATATGTCTAGTCAGCGATTATATGATGCTACCCATTCTATCAGATGGTATTACTATGATTGATGATTATTATAACACATAAAACTACAAAGTACTACCATAGTCCGACTATATATCGCCCTCCGGTCCGCGTGATACTATGGTGCAGGGGTCGGAACCTGAGATGTTTGTAGCTATACGTCTCTATTCAATATCTATATATCAACACGCGGCGAAGTATTCACTGGGCTACTATATATTTTAAACTATATGGGTGTCCTATCTTCTATATTCATTTACTATAATATTCATATACTTCATATTCATATTCATAATAATATTCATATAATATTCGTATCATCATTCTTTTCATTCACTACGACGCTATATCTTACGAACACCCTGTTTCCTCTATTTACGCCCAGCCTATATACACATTTCATCATAACACTTTAAAATCTATAATCACTACAAACATTTTCCCATTCCGATCACCGCACGACAACCTCACTCGAACCCAAGACTCTTTTACCACACACACAATACTATGTAATACTTGGTAGCTTTATTAAGAACGAAAGAAAAAAAAATCCTATGTATGTTCACTGAAAATAGAATTATCTGCGATAATGTTTAATGTTTATAAAATTCTGCAGCAACAATGAGCTTCTGCAGCCACGAAGAAAAATGAACATCTAATATAATTTCAAAGCGAAGAACTAGCATCATATCGCCCGACTTCTGTTAAAAAATTTACGTATTGTTTATTTATTTAAATATTTCAGGTTCTAGACTAAGCAGAATGTTGAAATTTTCAGAATATATTAATTTTGGGTCACTTGACCTAACTGTACATTCATATGGGCTGTGAATTATACCTTCTAGGTTTTATTTTGAAAAGAAAGGTCAATTTCACGAAAACTAAATCACTAAGAACATTGACATGCGAATGGCAGTTAGTACTGACTTTTGACACTAGGGCTAGCGACGATGTAATCAACCCTTGAACAACTGAATGTGACCTTGTACACGGAATCATTATACTATATTACGTTCACTATTAAATATCGTGTATGAGTTCACTTAATGACGGAATAATAAATAATTTATCGCATAGTAAATACTACACTGTCCAACACACTCTTTCATCACTTAACTACCACTATCACTGATACTACATTACAAATATACACATACTACTCGAACTACAAGACACATCATGCCACATTCATACTACACACTACATTAATACATGTTATACGAATAAATATACACAGAAAACATTCATATTTTACCATGTTAAATCGGCTCTATGAAAGGTAACGAAAGGAAAAGAAATGAACAGGGCCAACTGGCCCTTTATTTACTAAATCACATTCTTGAAATCAACCTGTTTAATCGATGCCCTGAGGGGACATATCGAAGTATTAGTTAACAATAGGCCCCCTGCCCTGAAGGGGCAGGAACCCGGAACCAACTACATGTTCAACTCATCCCGCTGGAAGCCGGACTCCCAATTTGGGAGTCAGATAGGAGCCCCTACTGTAAATTTACACGTGCATTATTCTACCTATCTTAACTACAAAGAAATTAAATACCGCCATGTATGAAAAAAAAATCACGTACTAACTACACAGACAGATTACTGAACGGACAGGGGGGCAAGCCTAACGTAACTCTAACAGGAATAGTTTTAAGGATAAAAGTATTTAAAGGGAAAAAACACCACTCTTCCGAAACTGTCTGTGGATATTTAAGAACCACTAGCAAACTGATGCACTTCGTGGAACCTGTCCATCACTCATTATATCTGCTCAACATGGCGTTGCAATGTTGCACTTCCTATTTCAGTTCAGTTTTAGTATGAAATTTAATAGTTTTTTGGCTCCTAGAGACTTCCAACGATTTTAGGTTAAAAAACTCCCAAATATTACCTTGTTTGCAGTTTTTCTCACTCCGTTGCGACCTTTTAAGCTCGACGATCGAAATCTGGCTGTTGTCAGCAAGATTTTCCGGCTTGGAATGGAATAATTGCGCCCTAATATCATCGCGTGGGTTTATCAGCCAATCAAAACTAAGCATTTTGGCGGTGGGGCTTTGAAACGAATAAAATTTGGTAAAAACTGGATTAAACTAGATTTTAGAAGGACCTAGGTATCTAAAAGAGAGGTGAAGGGTGGTCCTGAAAATTCTGTCGAATTTTAGATTGGTTATTTGATCTGGAAAGTTCCGTCCAATAGTGGATCTATATTTTCGGATAGCACTGACACCGTAAGAATTGTAATAATCCATTTACATATCCATATACAAGACTTATAACTAATTTAAAATATAAATAAAGGTATTGATTCCCAAAACTATAATTCCTAATGAATTTTTACAGTTTTTCCATGTTAATTTGAAATAGAATAACAAATAAAATTTACGGATTATCTGAACAGCCAGAAATTTTTTGTTAAACGTCAAGTACAGTCGGTGCAAAAAATTTCGGGCACCCTCCTATTAAAAACATAATTTCACTAGACTGTAATGGCATATTACAGGATTTTCACTTGCCCAAATTCTAACGTTATGGCGATTCACTTTACCAGAAAGATGAAAAGTGGATTCATCGGGAAAAAAATAATCGTTGAGCAAAATTGTCTTCTTTCCCTTTGCAGATGCAACCATCTTCTACGAATTTTCGATGCCACTCGTAAATTTGCTTATGATGCGGCGGTTGTTTATTAAATTGACGGCGAAATGCTCGCTGAACTGTAACAATGGACTCAAGTTTTGCCAATTGTAGCACGCAAAAACACTTCTCCTGTGGTGACGCCGCCATTTCACTACAGACAAACAACAACAAACAACAGCACCAATGCGGCCGTGATTGGAACTTCTATCCGGGCTTTTTAAATTGTAAACTTTTCTTAATCAAGTAACGTTCGAATCATGTTTCTATCTTTTGTAGTTTGGAAGAAATAAATGTTTGAAATCTGTTCTTTCTTTTTGAATAACCCTGTATTACCAAGGTTAAGAGAGACAGTGATTGTGAGATGAATGATAATGGTGAAAATACTAAAGTGGGAAGAAAGGGAAGAACTCCGGGAAAACCCACGCACATAATGTTTGGCGATCAGGAAATCCACTTGGTAGGAGCTGGAACCGAACAAGAGACAAACGACCTACCTATAACTCCCGGTTCCACTTTTCAACTTATTGCAACATCAAATAAGAAGACCAAGAAGGTAATCGCATTCAAAGCATGCACTAGTCTAGAAAACTCCATCATATAAAGAATTACGTACACCCAACTTTATGGGCTGATTTAAATTTTAAGATTGGAAATAATTGGGAAGTTATACAAAAATATATAATATGTAGTATTAAAAAAGAATATTATTTACATAGGTTATACAGCAAAATTATTTTGTTATCAAAGTGGAAGGAGATACTAAGGTTCTTTAAAAGCGGATAAGTTTTGCAAAAGTTATGCTAATACGCATAGACAGACATCTATTGTTAATGTAAGTAATTCAGCAACTTCTCAAACCTCATTGCTGAGAATGTCTTGGATTGGGCGGGAAAAGACTGCTGTACCGGTACCCAGGCAAACGGGTTGCGCTAATATTTTACGGGTGACACTCGTTCCTGTCTCGGATTGTAGACATCAGAGGCGGATCTAGTAGGTAAAAACTGGGGGGACCAACCAGAATACAGACTATAATAGGTATATCATGAGTTTACTATAAACTATGAAAAATATAGCTTCAGCTATTTTCGTCACTCAGAAAACTAGGGGGAACTAGGCTACCCGGTCCCGGGCTAGTTCCTTCACTGGTAGACATGCTGTTGAGCGTGAAAAGCTATCGTGTTTTGGCGTTCTCTATATATGTATCCTGGCAGTCAGGGATAAAGATAATAGGATATATATTTCTCTCCCATCAGGTCTTACATCAGATGAATATGATAAATGCATCATCACACATTTGTGGTGTGGTCTATCTTATCTAGCAAGTACGCGCCTTTGGAGTGGGAGACCCGGGTTCGATTCCCGGCTGGAGGTCATGTGGTTCGGATTCCATGTTAATCAGTAAGCCCACGTCTCATATAGCCTCGCTGCTCAATGGGACGTTAAACTCAAAATCAACTCAACTTATCTATCAACTTTATCTTGCTACTTTGCAGCACATTCCAGCAGGATAAAGCGTTTTCTTATATCATCAGGGTAACTTGGCATATGCTATCTATCCCAAGAGCTCCCTTGTTTCTAAGCGGTTAGCGTACGCACCTCTTATTTGGAAGACCCAGGTTCAATTCACCTAGAAAGCTCGTATGTTTCGGATCCCACGTTAAGCTGTAGATCCACTTATCATGTAGCCTCGCTGCTGAAAAGAACGCTAAGCGATTTACCCTGGCTCTGAAATGAAATGAGATGAAGCTATGTACGCAGGCCAATTAAGTCGTCAAATCTAAGCTCAATCAAGTATGTAATAGATAGGGGTCTATTGCAAGCATGAGCTTAGATGAGAGCAAAACCCTTACAAATTTGAATTTAGGGCAATTTTTATCCATGCAAATAATACGTGTGAACCATCCAATTTTATAAATGTATGTACACAAGTTCCAATTTTGTTTTTCGACAATTACTAAATTTAAGAATGGAGTAATGTATTCCTTTCAAAATTTAATCAAACTGTCTCACGGTAGGGGTCGCTGTGGCTCAGTAGTAGAGCGTTCACCTCTGGTGCATATAGTCTTTGGTTTGATCTCAGTTCTTGCCAAGTGAACTTTGTGGTGAACAAACACCGTGTGCATGGGTTTCCTCGGAGTTCTCCCGTTTCCTCCCACTTTCTTCATTCCACCATTTCATTCATTACTCATCATCACCGTCTCCTTTAGCCTAACCGGCATAACCGTGGGACGTAAAACTCAAAGATTTCATTTCATTTTTTTTTCTCACGGTACTCATATGCAATGAACCAAAATAAGACCTTTTAATCCTCCGTACATATGATCATATGTTAAAATGAGATTACACTTTAGAAAATAAATTAGGTTACCTTATTTATTTATTTTTAGAAAAAAACCTTCCAAATTTCAATTTCGGTCATTTTTGACCATAGAAGGAAACAACATGTATAGTCCAAATTTATAATTGTGTGTGGTCTAACCATAGAAAATTTTAGGATCTTTTAGTTTTGCCAATTTGCAAAATTTAAGGGTGGGCCCCTTCCAAAATATCAATTTTGATACTTATGCACAATTCAAAATAGGAAACCAAAGTACGCATCCATTTAACCGTATCTTGCAATAAAACCCTGATTTTAGTGAAACTTGAAGCATTATATTCGAACTCTCAACTCATGCTAATTCAAATTTCCTGCTAAAATTCAAAATTCCCGTCCAATAAAAAGTGTTACCAGTGGCGTATTAAGGAATTTCTTTGGGGGGATATGCACAACTTGGGGAGGCAGCGGGTGGAAAGGTCCACCTGAATTTGGGTATTAAATATACAGTGAAACCTCTCTAAAGCGGACAGCCGTGGGGAATCAAAAATTGTCCGCTATAGAGAGGTGTACGCCATAGAGAGGTTTCAATATCTTCTTACGTAAATTAGTAGAAGGTATTGTGCAATTAGAAAAATATTTTTGCATGAAACATGTATTTACGAATATTACCAAAATGTTACTGTACCTGCATTATCTTGCGCCATCCAATACTCTATGTTCGAGGCAAAACATGGAAATAAGATGTTGTAGTTCTATGCACTTTACACTTATCGCTACTTACTACGTTTTCGGTGTATGAGTTAATTGCAGTCCAGTAATGACATTTGAGACAGTATGCGTACCCGCGGGCAAAAAAACTTGTCTTTTCCTTAGTTAGAGATTCCAGCGGACAGTAAACTGACTTATCATCCTAAACAGAGGGTAACTGTCAATCACTTTTGTATCTAAAACAGGTTGGGAGAGTAGAATGCAAGCAAAGAACATGAGGATGTTGTTAAACGGACACCTTTCCTCTTGAGCAGACAGTTGAGGGGGCAAAATGTACTCATGTGCTTCCTTGCAGACACACGTATGAATCTCAAAAAATGTATTATTTTTACTGTACCTTTCAACTTGTTTCTAGAGAAAGTGTCCGTAATACGGAGGTAAATAACACCTATAAAAGACAGGAAAGACTGTCCGTGTCCGTACTAGAGAGTGTCCGCTTTAGAGAGGTTTCCCAATGTGCATTTTCCTATTACAGTGTTTGGGGATTACAAAATATGTCCGTTATGGGAGGTGTCCGCTTTATAGAGGTGTCCGTTAGTAGAGGTTTCACTGTATTTTCATGGATTGTCTACTAATATACTAAGAGAAAACGTGAAACGTGTTCGGTGGAGGACCATACACTTCCAGGCAAATCTGAAATGACGCTACTGCAAACACGGGTTGAATATTTGTAATCTCATTTCAACTTAATTGATTTCATTTTAGAAAAAAATGGAAATATTCCGTTTTATCTGTGTATGTTTTTACTTTAAAGAACATGTTGAGACAGATTGAAGCTGAAATATGCTGATTGCAGTTTTAAAGACAAGAATTGCAGGCTAGTGAATCTTATGTGATCGTATGATACATAAAAAAAATTTAGCAGTGAATCTAATATTTATTCCATTCATAGAAGGGAAAGTAAGCATCGTTTTGGCCTACCAAATCTCTCGGACAGCTTATTTCCTCCTCTTGATATTCTTTAATTCAAACATTTGCCTTTCTTTATACCTAAACGATGTATATATTCCTTTGCTATAATAACGAAAGTCCCGTTATGTTGATATTCCTGCAAGTTGGTGTGTAACACCAGTTTCGTTTATCAGCTCCTCTTAGTTTTGGTGCTATTGTCGACGGCCGACTTGAATCACAAGTAACGACGGTCGAAAGTATGATAGGAGAAACGAAAGAAAGTAACAATTAAGAAAAGGAAACAGAAAAGTAGAATCGACGAAAGAAAGAAAAAAAAGAATGCAGTTCTTACATGGAAAGAAATTTAAGAAATACAGTATTATTTCTGAACAAAGAGCATAAGAAAATGGAAATGTCAATGAAATTCTTAGAAATGGTAAGAAGGATTATTGTTGTACGTGGAATGCGAAAAACTAACAAATTTATTTCGGCGGGGGGCGGGTTGAGCCCGATAGCCCCCTAAATACACCAGAGTGTTATTTACATATAGTTTTGGCATTTTTGCATCATAGAAGGCCAACGTAAAACAACAGAATTTACAATTGTATGTATTTACGTCCTAGAGAATATTGCAATATCGCCCCATATAAGTGAAAACCGCCACGTGCTTCGGGACAAGCACCAACAAGCAGACGGTGGATGCCATCACCGATGGAACACGAAGAAATACGAAGAGAACCCCTTCAATCCTTCACACGCTCCGCTACCCAAAGACTGGCTATAAAAACAGACGCAGAATATATCAGGATCAACTGATCACATCCTACATACCTCTCTAAGATGCATTGAGCGGGAGAGACTCCTCGAATGTTACCTCTGAGCTGCATCGGGCAAGAGATTCTTTTAGACCTAGCCGCAACGGACAAACCCTAAACATCAAGTTGGTATGGGCAGGAAGTCGAGAAGCGCAAGAAATGATTATCAATGTAGTTCTCGTGTTCGTTTCTTTCTTTTTTCAGTATATTTATCTACCCTTTAACTTGTAACATATGCATAGACTATACAACCAAACTTCAAAAGAAGGTTCGAAGTACAGTACGCTCACATTACATTGAAAGAATGTTTCCACTTGATAATTTTTTCTTACTTGGGACACCATTTTTTTTTCTGATAGAGGGCATGTATTCATTAATTTGCGATGACAGATACTGTTCCCATTTTTAAGAGTTGAAATGTGGTTATTAGAGATTCCTGGAGAAGTCGCTTACTACCCTTTGTAAACGGAGTATTAATGAAAGAACAACCATGTTCGGAAATTAAGACTGTTTGTTTCTATCACGTACAGTTTTTGCACAAAACTACAGTATATTACTTTGCTTAATATAAGAAAGCGTTGTTTCAGATGTTGTCAATAGATAGCGCCATGTAAACATATACAAAATACATGTACTTCTACGTTACAAATCCTTCATTTTGCAACCTAATGTGAATAAAAATAGTATATACACTTATTTTGTATTGTGTTGACATGCTGTTGTTAAACTACTTTGACTTTGGGTATGTACACATCTATTTACTTATAAATATCCATAGTAGTAATAATAATGTGTTGTTTTATATGAGTTATCGCGGTGATCGCTACCAATAAATCATCTTTTACCTTTGAGCAGAACCCAGCCTCTCTTATAGCAGTTAATCTGTCAGCGAGGATCAGGTGTAGCATACGCACTTGTGAGCATCACAGACATACTCTATTTAGAGGACTGACGAAAGTTGACACTTTCGGAGGGTCGCTTATATTTTTGGACTATTGTCATCATCTTTATCATCTTCGTCATCACTTGATCATCACTTCATCTCACGGATAGGTTGTGCTGGTCTTTGGACCGATGCACAAGAACCTACCCCCGTACGTGGGGCCACCGGCTCCTGGTTCCTCTACACCAGACCGTGAAACTTTGTCTCGTTCCGGTCGTACCAGGCACCTTTCATGGGGCAGTCAAACTAGTTCGCGAGCAATCAGACCCAGAGATCGTACTGATTCTGGAGACTCCGCTCATTCAAGCAAACGACCTCGGGACAGATCTCGGTCTCCTGTAACTACTAACATTGACTCTGCAATGGACACGGCTTCTGGATCAGGCTCCAATTTCTATACAACCAAAGAACCAATCTATTCTTTTCTGCTAACCGATTTCGACACAAAATATACTCATCCTAAAATGGTATTCATACAAATAAATAAGTATTTACCGAGGGCCAGTATAGATAATATCGTCAAAACTAGAAATGGCTTTATCATCCGCTCAAAAGACCCGAACTTCGGTATCACACTTCGGAACAAAGCGTCATACGAGATCTTTGGCAAAACGGCTAAATTAACCAAACAAGCCGATCGGAAGGCAAAACAACCACCTCCTCCACGAAAACCACCAATGTTTTCTGTTGTTATCCGTGGAGTGATACCAGAAATCAGCGACGAAGAAGTTCTCGAAGAACTCAAACAAGAAGGCATTGAAGTTAACAAATGCATTCGCATTAAGAATAACAATGGCCCTACTTACATGGTACGCGTTTTGTCCCAAGATCAGACAGCACTTGATTATTTGTTAGCTCATGGCGCTCCTATCTACAAGAAACTCCATAGAGTCGAGCCTTCCAAGACACCAGGGCCTTTACCACTTCGGTGCGAAAAATGCCAAACATATAACGCACACTTTACTCGCCATTGTCCTAATCCATCCAAATGTGGTTACTGTGGTGAATCTCACGATACAAAAGCTTGCAAAAATCAGCAACAACAGCCACACTGCTCTACCTGTAATGAAAATCACCCAACATACAGCTACCGCTGTAAGGGAAAACCTCAGGCACAACCGGAACGCCCGGAACTGACAGTGCCAGTACAAAGCTATGACAAAACCACACCACCCTCACAATCTCTTGCTCAACCTCTCACTGTTGAAGATCTTCTTCGTTACATAACTATTGTCCTGCAAAATGTTTTCCCTTTCCAGCGTGAACACATTCTTCGTATCGCCATTTCAACAGCCAAATCTCTCTTCAACCTTAACTTTTCTGCTACCTATTCAGGACCTTTCGTTCACTTCCACATCGCACCTCTAGAGACAGAAGTATAAACCCAATATGGCAGCGGCAGTATACATTATGGCTCTTACTTTACTTTTCGTTAACATCCGATCATTCCAGCAACACAAAGTACTTCTAGAACCTCTTCTGTTAGAAGAAAAAATCGATATCGTAGCTCTCAACGAAACGGCTTTAAAACCAGGCACTTCTGCACGACTTTCTGGTTACCAACTTCAACGCTGCGATTACCACGATATACACGCGCGTGCTCAAGGCGGGGTGTTGATTGGTTTTTCTCCCAAACGTCCATATCGACAATACAATCCTACTGCATTTACAAACCTTCCTGAACATCTCTTATTCTCAATATACTACCCTTCTCTTACAGTTAATGTAGCTACCATATATATACGTCCTGGTCATCCAATACCTTTCACCTTTTTTGAATATATCGCCCAAAACTTTACAAACATAATCATCATGGCTGACATAAATATCCATAGCAGAAGTGCCAGGGAGAAACAACGTTTTACGGACTTTGTTTCAGTTGCACTACAACTTCACATTCATAATCTTCCTGGTCCCACTCGACCAGCTAGCCAAACAACTCCGGATGTAGTAATCACGTCTCTCTCGCTTATAAATGACTGCGAGGTGAAAGTTCTTGACACGATTGGAAGCGATCACTGTCCTATCAAACTAACCATTAAAAAGATTCGGCCATCTCTACAAAAGTTAGAGCCACGTAATATACACCGTTACGATAAAGCTGACTGGTCTCAATTTCGACAGACCGTAAATATCCAAGTCTCCAATTTGCAACCACCAAATTCAGAATCCGACATGTACAATATTGTCAACCACATCAAAGACGCCTTACATTCTGGTGCTCAACAATCTATACCTGTGGAGAAAATTTATCCATCTAAGCCAAAATTGCCTCCACAATATCTTCCTTTAATACAGAAATCACGACAGCAATTTCGAGAATATAAAAGAACCGGCAACGAAGAATGTCTCCGTCAACACAGACAGTGGCACCGAACGGTTACAAATTATCTCACAGCATACAAACGTCGCAGTTGGATCAGCACCTGTAATAAACTAAACGACGAAGCCTCACCAAGCCGATATTGGAAAGCTTTCCATAGACTCACAGGCAAAAGCACTAAAATATCGTACCCTCTGTTGGACAATGACGTTCCTCTCTTTACAGATCAAGATAAGGCAAACTCTTTTGCAACACAATTACAAACAGTTTTCACGCCTGTAATATCATGTAGTTCACATAAACGCAAAGACTTGTCCACTATTCCAGCTTTACAACCATCACTCTCACATGTAATAGATATTGACCATCCTCTTACAGCACCAATCAGTACACATGAACTTCAACGCGCACTTCATAAGAAACGAAATACTGCACCAGGCATTGATCATATTTCCTACCGGCTAGTAAAAGAAGCTCCACTCTCTTTACTTACACTACTCGTTACAGTCTACAACTTTATTTTCCGCACCGGCTTTTACCCTGCGGATTGGAAAGTATCCAAAATCTGCATGTTTCTTAAGCCTAATAAACCAGCACATTCTGTGACTTCTTACCGCCCAATACAACTGACAACAGTTTTCAGTAAGCTGTTTGAGAAAATTCTTGTCCAAAGACTTCATTTACATATCCAAGAAAATAACTTATTGCCCATACACCAAGCAGGTTTTCGGCCAGCCTTTTCCATTAACGATCAGCTACTCCGGCTCTCTACAATAATAACAAATCAATATAACAAGGCCTTTCCATCGTGCCTCGTTTTAATGGATCTTGAAAAGGCTTTCGATAAAGTATGGCATTATGGTCTTATTCAAAAGTTACGGAAGCTAAACCTCCCGATCTGCTACTTACGTATCATATATTCGTTTCTAGTAAATCGAATTGGATATGTTTATATAGGATCTTCTATCTCACACCCTATTTTTCCGTATTGTGGCGTTCCACAGGGTTCTGCCCTCAGCCCGCTCTTATATATACTATATGCGTCTGATATACCAAAACCTACGGAAAACGTGTTCTTATTTCAATATGCCGATGACACGGCCTTTCTAGCTCTGGGCAAGACTATGCATCAGATAAGCACGACATTACAATCCACTCTCAATGGATTTATGCAATGGTGCAAAACTTGGAAACTTACTGTCAATAGTGACAAAACGCAAGCACTGGTCTTTTTACCCCCAAAACGCCGTTCCAAGGTTCATCGCAATCCGCAAAACCTTAAAGTCACAATTGACGATCATTTTCTTCAACCAACTACTACGGCCACATATCTCGGGGTGGTATTCGATTCCAAACTCAACTGGAAAGCTCATCTTGAGAAAATATCTCAAAAGGCTAATATCCGGCTTAATCTTCTCCGCCGTTTAACTGGCACTACTTGGGGACTAAACGCCGCCTTACTCCTAAATACATATAAAATGTTCCTTCGCCCTATCTTAACTTTTGGACACATCGCTTGGTGCAACGCTCCCACGAAGTTCTATGACCGTTTGTCAATACTAGAGCGTCATGCCATTCGACTTGCACATCGTATCAGGCTGCCATATCCCAACTTTCTGACTTATGAGCACATCGACTTTCCTCAACTGACTCAACATCTCGCCGATCTCCGCTTGAAATATATACTCTCTCGTCTACCAGTTTCACACCCATTGCTTCTCGATACCCTACAAGCAGATGCTAAAACTGACGCTCCGTATAAGTATTTGCACACACCATTAAATATACTTTTTACGCTGTATCTTAATACTGAGCATCCTACCGCCGACGAGCGCGATATCTTTCATATTTATCATATTGGTGATCATCTCCCTCATTTGTTTCCATCTATGCACCATGTATAATTTCAACACTAACACTGGGCTTTCCCATGTCGCCATCAGTCTCGAGCCGCCCCGAGACAGAAGAACTAACCTGCATTTGTCTTCTTAACAATGTGTTTGTGACTGTGGCGTGCACGCACTGCATCTCATCTTTCACTGTCATCATATTTATTTCATAAAACACCTCAATGCATATATACTCTTTCTTACACAGTAAAAAAAAAAAAAAAATCCTAATTGCACCACTTTTATATGTGTTCTTTTGTGCACTCATATTTAATATTTGCACTGATATTGTGTTTAGATTTTTTTCTTTCATTAATCTTTGTTTTTGATAATTTCACATAGACCATCATCAAATCTTTAAACAACAGTGTAATAAAATCTGTGCCAGAGGGCGTAACCCTCTATTGGCTCGGGTTAGAAATATTCTTTGAATTTATATGATGAATAAAGAATTCCCTAAATTCCTAACCCTTTACTACTAAAAAAAAAAAAATCGCTACCGATACTTCGCTGGTTTCCAGCTTTCCCATTGGAGGCATTGTTTTTCAGTGTCAAGTCCAGGCTGTGATTATTACGTATTTGTGGACGCAAGTACGGCAAGTCTCAGCAACGGGCGAGAGAGTGGAGACTGCGTTATCGGACACATTAGTGTACATATTTTTGGAAGCTTAGCTTCATCATTCATTCATTTCATCTTTCATTTCGTCACACTATTTCATTCATTATCTTCACCGTGACTTATGGCGTCCCAACCTATCATTGGACAACATTCTGGCTTACCGCCTATAGCACCGGAACCTTCTTGCTCCTCCGGGAAACCGATTAGACGGAGATGCCATTCTCTGGAACGAATTTCTACCAGCCAGGGCTCTTCTTCTCGTCAACGTTCTCCTATCGCATCCACCAAGCTACCACCTGCTAAGTTAAGCGATGCAAGCTCTGAAGCATCAATGATTATAGACATACAGGATGATCGCCAGTTTCCCAACCTGCCTCCTCCGAATCGACCACCGATTTATTCTTTCTTACTCCAGAACTTTGACCCTAAATTTTCGAATCCTAAGCTTCTTTTGGTGCAGATTACCAAGTATATGCCTCGGGCTAATATTACTCAAATTGTCAGAACACGGAACGGCATGATTATTAAGACGCCGGATTCGGAATTTCTGCGTACGACTAGGAACAAATTCAGTTTTGAGATCTTTGGATCTAAATCAACTATGACCAAGCTCACTGATCAACGCACAAAACAGCCGCCGCCACCGAGAAAAACACCCACACTGTCTGTTGTGATACGAGAGGTAGATCCGAGTTACACTGACGAGGAAGTTTTTGAAGAACTAAAACTAGAAGGTCATAATGTCATTAAATGCCTCAGGATCAAAAACGACCATGGTTTGACATACATGGTGCGGGTACTAACTAACTCTCAACAGACTATCGATGAGTTACTAACTCGTGGCGCATACATATACAAACAACGTCATCGCGTTGAACCATCACGCACCTCTGCTCCTTTACCTCTTCGCTGCGAGCGGTGTCAGGTTTATGGCCAGCACTCTACTTCACAGTGCAAAAACCCGTTTAAATGTGGTTACTGCTCAGGACCACATCCTACACGCAGCTGTACAAATCTCAAACTACCTCCGACCTGCTCCACATGTCAAGATCACTCTCACCCAACATACAGTTATAAATGTCGTTCCAAGCCAGCTCCAGAGCCATCGAAACCGGAGACTGTGGCACCATTACGCACACCAGAACAAATCCAACCCCCGACCAATCCTGCTTTACAACAACCTGTCACTGTTCATCAGTTACTGACGTTTCTAACTCTCTCGCTACAAAACATCCACCCCTTTCTACGAGATCACATCGCTCAACAAATTCAATCCGCGGCCAAGGCAATTTTCCATGCCAACATCTGTCCAACATATTCAGGCAATAGTGTATATTATCATTCAAATGTCCTTGAAACTGAAGTCTAACCGCTATCCAGTCACAATCCGTATTATTCTGCATTGCATCTTTCTTATTTCTAAACATCCGCTCTTTACCACAGCATAAGCCGCTTTTTGAAGCGCTTTTACTAGAAGAACACATAAATACCTTCATCCTTAATGAGACTCATCTCACCCATAGACTGCCCTGCCGCATATCTCGCTTCCAATTGTTACGCCAAGATAGCACGATGCCAGCTAGACGAGCCAATGGGGGAGTAGCGATTGGGTTTTCGCCCTCTATTCCATTTCGAAGCCATTCTCCAATTCTCCCAAATCTTCCTGAATACCTTATTACATCTCTATATTATCAAGCACTGTACGTAACTGTGGCAACCATTTACGTTCGTCCGGGTCATGATATTCCATTCAGCTTCTTTCAATATATCTCCAACAACTTCCGTACTTACATAATCATGACAGACGTAAATTTACATAGCCGGACAGTTACGCAGCGGGATTGTTTCCTCAATTACATTATCAGTCATACCACCGGAGTGATTTTGCCACTACCCAAACCGACTCGCCCCACGAGTCAGACTACTCCCGATATAGTCATTGTTTCGAGCAACCTATCACAACGTAGTTCTGTTAATGTTCTTGACCTCATTGGTAGTGATCATGCTCCAATCAAATTAGTTATTCAGACTCATAGCAATACCACTTCTCAAACGCCGCCGCCCCGTATTACCTACCGCTATGATAAAGCAGATTGGAATGCCTACCGATCATACCTTGAGAATCATCTTAATGATCTTTTTTCACCGACCACTGAATCCGACCTATCTCATGCTCTGGACTCTATCGTCACTGTTATGCAAAACGCCACAGAAAAATACATCCCCAAATCAACAGTTTCAAATTTTCGACCCTCATTACCTCCTCAATACTTACCGCTGATAAAACGATCCCGACAGTTTTATAGAGATTATGCTGCAACTGGCAACCTTGACTCTCTTCAGCATCACAGACAATTGCAACGAACAGTTCACAACTATCTTAAAGCTTACAAGTTGCGATGCTGGGTCAAAACATGCAATAATCTCGGCTCTCTTTCACATCCTACTCAGTATTGGAAACGTTTCCGGCAACTTACTGGTCTCAATACTCACACAACATATCCTCTCATCGACAACAATACTCCGCTTCATACTGATACAGATAAAGCCAATGCTTTCGCCAGGTATCTCCAGGACATCTTTACACCTCTCGCACCTGAATATCCCCATCGATCTCATCCAGTCGACAACCTCAATCTGGATTCGCCTCATCTGCAGGCTAATGTTCATCACACTTTACCCGAAAACAATCCACTTACTGCACCAATCTCGATTTCTGAAATAACCTCAGTGGTAGCTCATAGACGTAACACAGCCCCTGGCATCGACTCTATTACATATCGACACATTAAAGAAAGTCCGTACGTAGTCTTATATCTTCTTTGTCTCATCTATGCCTTTATTCTTAGAACTGGCTTTATACCTGCTAATTGGAAAACTTCAAAAACCCTAATGTTCCTCAAACCACATAAATCTGTTGCCTCTGTTAGCTCGTACCGCCCTATTCAATTAACGTCAACCTTTAGTAAAATACTGGAACGCATCATTGTTAAACGTCTTCATCCGTACCTGGCACTACACAACGTCATTCCACTCGAACAAGCTGGTTTCAGACCTTCTTTCAGCATAAATGATCAGTTGCTTCGCCTTTCACATTCCATCTATAATCACTTTAACACAGGCAATTCATCATGTTTGGTCCTGTTTGACCTCGAAAAGGCATTCGACAAGGTCTGGCATCCCGCTCTCATTTATAACTCAAACAGCTCCGATTGCCTATTGCTTACATCAGATTCATTTTTAATTTTCTCTCATGTCGACTGGCATACGTCTGTATCAACTCCAGTTTTTCATTTCCCATTTTTCTCCATTCCGGAGTTCCCCAAGGATCGGCTTTGTCGCCGTTATTATATATTCTCTTTGTTTCCGACTTTCCACCTGTTCCAGCTACAGTTAAACTCTTCCAGTATGCCGATAACACTGCTTTCTTTGCGACAGGGAAAACCATTCACCAACTCAATCTCGCTCTACAGGATTCTATCAATGCCTTTGTTGATTGGTGCTCTCACTGGAGACTAAAAATAAACGCTGGAAAAACTCAAGCAATTCTCTTTCTTGCTCCGAAGCATCGTTCCCGTGTCCACAGAAATCCAAGACTTCTGCACCTCACAGTGCAAGATGTATTGCTCAACCCTACTCGCAGTGTCAAATATCTTGGAGTCACTTTCGATCAGCATCTAACCTGGACAGCACACCTAAAAGATATCTCCAAGAAGGCTTACTCTCGCCTCAATCTCCTGAAACGTCTTGCTGGAACTACTTGGGGACTCAATGCTCATACAATTCTCAACACATACAAGGTCTTTCTCCGTCCTATTCTCACGCACGGATTTACGGCTTGGATATTTGCTCCGATCCTCTACTATGAGAAATTACGCATCCTGGAACGTCATGCTTTGCGAATCGCTTTCCGTATCAAATTACCAAGTCCCACTCAAGATCTTTATGACAGACTTACGTTTCCACACATCTTGTATCATTTAGAAACACTCCGGACCAAATACATTACCCAGCGCCTGCATAGCAATCATCCACTTCTCCAGAAAACGTTTGAAGACCACGCCCGAAGCATCTCCCCTACTGCTGCTCTTTTCCCGCCGCTCTCATTACTGTTTACTCTATACCGTTACACTCTACCTCCAGACCACCCTGACACCGCCTATTACGAACCATACTCTACAGACGCTCATCTACCTCACATATGCCCATCATATGCACAGTAATACCTTCTGTATTAACAGGGCTCCTCTGTCTACATTGATGCCTAGCGCCGCGCCTAGGCGAGAAGATAACCTGCATTTGTTCCACTAACAGAACCTATGTGTTGTAGTGAGTTTCGCACTTCATTTCATCTTCTCATCTCATATCATTTTACAGTTATGCTTTTCCTTCACTGAAGCTTATGTATTTCCTTTACCTCATGATTATGGTTAAAGGCCATAATGACCATCACAATTGAACAATAAAGTTTATGTATCAACCCATATCCCTACCACGGCTTCCTGAACAGCACAATCTATTTAAAAATCTCTTCCCCTACAGAGGGCGTAACCCTCTTCGGGTAGTAGCTAGCGTCGGCTAGCTGGCAAAAAAAAGAGCGCTACCAAACACACATATGCAACGGACAGCGAAATCCTTACATTAGGCCGAACTATTCATCGTATAAGTACTGAAATTAATGCAGAAATTCAAACTTTTCTCACGTGGTGTACAAAGTGGCGTCTGAAACTCAACCCAGATAAAACACAAGCAGTAGTCTTTCTCCCGACAAAACGCTGTAACTTGAGTTACATTGTTTTGTCGCTATAAGCACTTTTGAATTTCCCGCCATCGATATTTATGTTCACCCAGTATTGAGCTGAGTCAAATACATTTGAAAATATACCAAAGAGAATTTCGATGTAAGTAGGAAATTAGCCGGTCTGTAGCAACTTTACGGCTCTTTTTCTCAAAACTGCTCCGCCAAAGTTACAGCGTTTTGTCGCGACAGGGTAGACGGGTACATCGAAATCCTTCACTACTGAATATCAAAGTAGATAACATGCGGGTTCATCCAGCTAAACATGTAACATATCTGGGAATTATTTTTGACCACCACCTCACTTGGCGCCTTCACCTTCAGAATGTAATACAGAAAGCATATAACAGGATTAACCTCCTCAAACGCCTCACGGGAAATACTTGGGGACCACTAGCTAATACCGTTCTCAACACCTACAAAGTATTCTTACGACCAGTCCTGACCTACGGATTCACTGCATGTATAGCCGCACTCCAGCGTCATTATGAATAACTGAAAATAATAGAACGACATGTCATACAAATAGCCTACAGAATAAAACTTCCTAGTCGTACTCAAGATCTTTACGAAATTATGTCTTTTCCACATCTTCTGTTCCATCTTGAAGCTTTACGGACAAAGTATATTACTAACAGATTCGAGTCCCGGCATCCCTTACTCCTCACCACAATGCAAGCAGACATCCCGTTCAATCCACCTCGCAAATTACTGGATACACCTTTGTCGCTACTCTTTGCACTTTACCACTATACCCTACCTCCTGATCATCCGGATTTAGACGCAGTTGCAGCTTTTTCATCATCCGTCGTTCCTCATTACATAGCACCTTCATTCTTTGCACAGTAAGAACATCATGTCTTAACAGGGCACCCGTTTGTCTTCATCACACCCACTTTCATTTTTCCTTTTTTAAATTTTATCCGTTTACTTCTCTCATTTTTTTCAAACAATAAAATAAAATAGAACCTGAATAAAATGATGATTAAATCCCATTTAATGAAAATAAAATAGGACATCCTGCTCCTACTTTACGAACATCTCATAGCCCATTAAACAATAACTGAGCTACTATGCATTATCTGCATAATCTCTTATCGCATAGAAGGCGCAACCTTCTAACGGCTACTGACTTTTCGCTGGCATAGGAAAAAAGCGTGTAGTTAATTTGCGAGTGCTGTGTTGTTCTGACTGTGAGTGCTGTCTTGTTCTGTGATGGGCTGAAAAAATAAACAGTACTTATTTGAGCAGTGTTTGGTGTTTCTGGTTGAAGGGGATTGCCTGAAGTTCCTATTGTGCTTATTTTGCCAGTGTTGTGTTCTTCTAGATTTCAGCAATGATGTGTCTTCTTGGATAACTTGAGGTGACTCAAGCTAGCTATTTAAAAATATTTTAATGTGCTGGTACTTATTTTGGTAGTGTTGTGTCTTCCTGGTTAGTGCAGTGACTCAATTCGTAAATGTTTGAATGACCCTGATATTTTCTGTTATGTGCGTGGCAGTTACACTGTGCTCAGAGACTCCCTATTTCAAGTCTTCTAACGAAAGTGTACTTGGCTTATTTTGGTATCAAATTAGGCGATCAAGATAAATCGTTTGCACCTCACAGTGTGTGCAGAATATGTGTAGAGATACTGAGATCCTGGGCAAATGGTAAAAAGAAAGGAATGCAGTTCGGAATATCTATGGTGTGGAGGGAGCCTCGAAATCATCATGATGACTGTTATTTTTTAGCAATAAATGTTAAACGATACAATGCAAAGAACAAGAAGGGTATTCTGTATCCGGATAACATAGCTTCAGCAATTCGGTCCGTTCCTCATGGTGAAAATCTACCGATTCCCAATCCACCAGCCTCTATGGATGTTTTATCATCATCTAGTAGTAGTAAAGCAGATGTTCCATGCGAGGATGATAGCAACTATCCTAGCACGATTCCACAGCCATTTACACAATTATAACTTAATGATTTTGTTCGAGATTTAAATCTAACAAAGGAGAGTGCAGAAGTTCTTGAGTCTAGACTTCGTTCGAAAAACCTTTTGGCCAGTGGGACACATTACTCACGGTATAGACACCCAGAGAGAGAATTTCTTCCTTACTTCTCTGAAGAAGACGGGTTAGTGTTCTGCAATAAAATTTCAGCTGTTGTGGATGCATTGGGTGCTTCTTACAACGCATCCGATTGGACACTCTTTATAGATGCTTCGAAATCCAGCCTAAAAAGAGTTCTTCTGCATAACGGAAACAAACTTGGATCAATTCCTGTAGCATACTCTGTTACATGGGAAGAAACGTACAATACCTTGAAATTACTACTTTCTAAGTTAAAATACGAAGAACACGGTTGGTCTGTTTGCGGGGACTTGAAAGTCATAGGTCTTCTAATAGGAATGCAGCCAGGATATACAAAATACCCATGCTTTTTATGTGAATGGAATAGCAGGGCCAGAGACAAGCACTGGAATGTGAGAGAGTGGCCTCAGCGCTCTGATTCGTCTGCAGGTAAGAAAAGTGCAATGTACACTCCACTAATTGATCGTAATAAAGTGCTACTTCCACCATTTCATCTGAAACTGGGACTTATGAAGCTATTTGTTAAAGCTGTGGACAAGAATGTGTCTTCAATATACAGTATAGCTAAAACTTTTCCATCACTGAGTGCAGCAAATCTTTCGGAAGGTGTTTTTACAGGGCCACAAATTAGAAAACTATTAGTAGATAACAATTTTGAAAATTCAATGACCGAATTGGAAAACAACGCCTGGTTATGTCTAAAAAATGTTGTAGGGAACTTTCTCGGAAACAAGAAACACCCTGACTATGTAACAATTGTAGAAGATATGTTGACCCATTATTGCGTACTTGGATGTAACATGAACCTCAAGGTACATTCTCATCTCGACTTTTTTTTCCTGCCAATCTTGATGAGGTCAGCGAAGAGCAAGGGGAAAGATTTCACAAAGATATATCTGAAATGGAGAGCAGATATCAAAGCAGATGGAATATCATAATGTTGGCAGACTATTGTTGGATGATGAAGAGGGATCGTCACAGTTACGACAGAAGTTGTAGGAAAACAAAGAGGCGTGCATTTAAAAAGGAATAAGTGGTTTCTCAATGAACTTGAGAACCAGCATAAGTAAGTGTGTTCAACATTATACCGTAGGAAATAAGGTTTATGATAGTATTGTGCGTGTATAGCATTGTTTAGTGTAACCAAAGTAATCTAGTTCATTTTTAAATTGTTTTATTGAATTGTTCTGCAGTATTATTCGTGCCTTCCGAAATTATATAATACTATATACGTATATTGAAATGATGGTAGTGTTCGAAATAAAGATTGCAAATTGTAAGAAAATCTGACGTGATAAGAATAAATGGATATCATTTCTGTAATCAGCGCCCAAAAATCATTTAGGATCACCTATTAGTTTGTAAACAACCGAAACTTTTTTTTTCAAAATGCTGACCAGTGTAACCTAAGTAATAATAGTGTTAATCATTAATTTTTTAAAAATTTATATTTTGTTGTTATTCAGGAACAAAGTCCTTAGGGGTGCCGTCTTTGAACAAATGACCCTACAGATATGTAAGTAACTGTTATATCACATAATATTGTTGTACTGTTCAATTTCGAAGAAAACACAACACATCAAGCTATAAGCACATAGGGAAGAAATTTCATATTTCCGTCATCAGTACCTGTTTAAATATTTTTTTGCTCTCCTCAGTAACATTTTAAATTTTGTTTGGCGACTAGGGGCTGGTTCTCCAGCTACACAAGTAGTTTCACATTCTGCATTTGTATTAATTCTATACTATCAATCAGGGACGTACGCAGAAATTTATTTTGGCGGGTGGTCTTAATTCAATGTGAGGATAAATTATACTAAAATTTGTAAAATTGTCGCTAAAATTGGACTAAATTTGCAGAAAAGTCGTGATTTCGGAGCGGTTTGAACACTTAGGACCCAACCTCTGTGTAGTACCTGCTATTGACTGAAGAATATATATATTAAACTCAGGTGAGCAATATCCTCTCCCTGAATTAAATTAACACCCTTCTATGCCATTAAGAGATTGTTGAATAATATGTATCTTTCTGTGGAATCTGAAATTATTCTTTTTCTTTAAAACCTGTGATACGGTAGCCCTAGTCATATTATAGTTTGTTTTTTTGAGCAGGAACGTTAACATTCATTCTAGTATATGTGTCTGTGTGTGGAAAATAGTTGTTGCTGGGAAGTGACAAAAATATATGGCGGAAGAGAAAGAGAATTTCTTTCGCCGTCATCCATTCGCATGCCCCGTGATCCACTGCGGTAGTCCCAACTAACCTGGGCTGCAGTCAGTGACGCCCACGGATGCTAACGCCTACGCCTTCAGTTTCTCTTTCGCTCTCTCTTGGGCGCCCACTCGCACCAGCACCACCACCACCATTCAGAAGCAACAGTCAATATACGCCATCTGGTACCTCCACATTATATGGAGTGGGTGAACTCATTTTATTTGTTCTTGGAATGGCCACGAACCATCATTCCAGGCAGCCATGTTGAAAATATAAGTCATTTCCCCTTTTCACTTTTATCCGCCATTTCTACTTGACAGGCATTATATCTATCAATCCACTTTTTTTTCTGTTATTTTTATTTTCCCTCTTTGTTTAGACTTTCTCTTCGTAAAGCAAAAGCCATTGTTTTACTCTCTCAGAATATATATATATATATATATATATATATATATATATATATATAACTTCTGTCTGGTGACGTTATTATAGCACCATTAAAAGAAACATTTTCCTCCTACGATAGACTCTGCTGTGATCGGCTATAAATAACAACACAACTTTTCTCCCCCACCTCCAATAACTGCTACTTTTGTTGACAGTTGAAATGAAATGACGAAAACTTTTTGAAGTTACTTTTTCTCGAATCTACGTATGTCAAGCGCAAAAAAAAAAAAAAAAAAAGACATTTAAGGGACGTTGGCCCTTTCTTGAAAGAAATCAAGCAATACCATTATTAATGATGTTGGTCAAGCTTTCTTAAAGAATTCTGAAATCGTGGAAATTCACAAAACTCAATTTTCTCGATAAAGCATGTTATAATTTAATTTGTACTATATTTTATTACTTATACTTTTAAAATGACGTAAAATTCTTTGCATGTGAAAAGCATGCGGCATCTCAATTGTAACAACACATTTATATTTACAAGTAAATAAAATTCCCATTCTTTGCACTGAGCTCCTTCGTGGCTAAGCGGTTAGCGTACGCGCCTTTGGCGTGGGAGACCCGGGTTCGATTCCCGGTGGAAGGTCATGTGGTTCGGATTCCACGTTAATCAGTAGGTCCACGTCTTATATAGCCTCGCTGTTGAAACGGATATACGGCCTGCTGAACGGCCTCGCTGCTTAAACTCAAAATCAACTCAACTCAACCATTCTTTGCACGGGTTTCTATCTCTCGTTTTTGAGATAAATACTTCAGCGGAAGTATATTGATAGAAACTATTAAGATGCTATTTATATCCCCACAGGATACGCCCTTTAATCGAAGTGAAATTAGGAAAACTCAGCTTGAGGTAGGTTCAATATATGTGTCAAAATTCATTTCAAACGGGTCTTCATTTTTCCGTGATGCGACCACAAACCATTAGACAAAGTTGATTTCAATATTGTGAAAAAAAAACTGTACAATTTCCCCTTAAAACCTGGATTTAGAAAACGCTCATACATGTGGCTGTTTATTTATTAATGGGCTCCAACTTCCTAACTTGAGTAGATCATGAGATTTGAAAGTTTTTTTTTTTTTTTTTTACATAAATATTCAATTTCTACCCAGCCTGTATGGAGGGTCAAACTATTGCCCCTTTTTAAAAACAACTGTTAAAATTGTTATTTATTCTTTTAAACGTCGATTTTTTTTTGTTTCACCTCCCTTCCGTTGCATCATTTTTCAATCTGGATCAAAGGGACACCCACGGGGGGATCCATCGGTTCCGGACCGCTCTCCCCACAGAATGTTATTAACTCATCATACATTAGTACACGTTCTCAAATAAGACTATACCTACTTGTTAGTAGCGAAATGATTGATGTAGCAGGAAAATTTGATCTTGCACTTCATCTGTACTCTTTCTCTTATAAAAACAATCTAGTTCTATCATTTTTTTCTGAAAATATAGGTGGAAGTATTTTACTATTACTTATTGTCTTCTCGAATGCAGAATAACACCCATTTAATATTACATACATGTAGTGGCTTCTTTTATTGAAAATCCCCTCCCAAGAGTTTAGACTCCTCCCAACTACAATACATGGGTGCCCATGGTTTCGTCTGGTGTTGATTATGTCCCAGCTTCTACTCCCCTTAAGATACCTCTTTAATCAAAGTGCCATGGGGGGGGACGCGGTGGCTCAGAGTTAGAGCGTTCAACCTCTGGTGCTTGGGGTCCCTGGTTCGATCCCACCTCGCGCAGTGTGGACTGTGTGGTGGACAAACACCGTACTTGTGGGTTTTCTCGGGGTTCTCCCGTTTCCTCCCACTGTCTTCATTCCACCATTTCATTCATTTCTCATCAATACCGTCCCCTTTAGCCTAACCAGCATAATCATGGGACATAAAACTTCATGACAAAGTTTCATGGTGAGAAAACTAGCTTGACGTAGATACTAACTATGTCCCAGTATTCATTTAATCACCTGTTTCCCCATGATGCGATCGTAAACAACAGACAACATTGCTTTCACTGTGGTGAAAAAATACTACAGAAAATGTCTCCTCCTATAAAACATTAAGTTTCAAAAACGTTGCCACACGTTTTCACTTATTTTTAAAGAGGAGTTTATGTACAGACTTTCATCTTCTTAACTCGAAGAGCTTGTAAGATTCTAAATTTTACGCGTAATTTTAATCTTCCTCTCTGCATTAGGATACGCATTTTGATCGCAAAATGAAGTGACAAAAACTGTTCACAAGTTTTCCCGTGATGCGATCGTAAACAACGGACAACATTCCTTTCACTGTGGTGAAAAAGTATTAATGAAAATGTCTGCCCTATGAAACGGGAATTCACACGTTTCCACTCGAGGTAGGTTAAAAAGCTAATTTCGGACGATTCACTTGATCACTTTCCCGTCAGTTGATCACTTTTAATTTTATGCAACACATTAGATAAATATAAAATATTTATCACATTTTCTTCTCACGCTATCACATAATCACATTTATCTCGTTTTGCACAATTCATTGTTTATACTTTTATTTATAGCACACCTTTATAAATAATTCTTGAATAGCATGGTACGAAAAATAGTCGTCGTATTGGAGCAATATTGGAGCAAAAGCATGTATGGGAATGTCAGGTGAAAAGGGGCAACTAGGCCAACCATATTACGCCATATTTTTTGGTAATCATGTTTTGAGCTATTACATCTTTTTCTTTTTATTATGCTTTATTCTAAATTTATTTTAAAATAAATAATATAACAAATATTGTTCGAAATATCTTATCTTCTTTCTGTTTATTATTATTTTATAAGTTTTGATGCTGTTGTAGCATTAAAAGAAAATTCGTCTACTTACACAGTCTGCATTTGGCACTGAATATTCTATACAGTACATTAGTAAAATGGTTTTAATTTTTTTGAATTACTGTTAATGAACTTGCTGTTGAGATATTTCTCACTTTTGCAAGTGTTGTGATGCTCTTGCATCACTTTCACAACTCGCTTGGCCACCATATTTGAGCGAGGCACATCCAGCATAGAACGTTCTTTTACATAGTGAGCGGAAAAACACTTTAAAGCTTTAGGACACTTTAGGTCGGAGATAGCACAGTGCAGTTCAATGTTGTGTCCCCTGTATAGTGCTGATTTGAAAACCATACCTTTGCCCATGTAGTTGGGATGAAGTCGCAAGAACGTTGTAGCTGATCTCTCCATTTTGGAAGGAGAAAAAAAGGCAACCATGCATAGATTGCACGTGACTTCCATCTATCATCGTTGAGGAAGATAGCTTCTGCCAGTTCATCTTAGACCACTTGTTCTCCTTCCGGTAGAAATTATATCCTTCATGAAGTTCAAATAGAAACCGAATATCATTTCTCCATTCTGGGTTTTCATGTAGCGGTACCTTTCCTGTGCCAGAATAGTTTTCTTGTAAGTCCTCATACCCAGCCAAAACATCCTCAATGAATTGATGGTTGAAGCTGGATGACCATGCTTTTATTGGGAACACTGAATCCATCCAGTGTCGCAGAACCAGGTCAAGAATATGGTGCTGACATCCTATAAACTGAGGCTCATTGAAACCCATTTGTTTAAAATGTCTCCGGAGTCTAACAACAACAACACTTTTGTGCCCTATATTCAATGCTGTGGTGTCAGAAATGACCATTTTAATACTCTTCCATGCATTAAACTCATCCAACGAGGTTTGCAGTAAAATATAGATATTCTCGGCGGATCTGCTTTCACAAACCAAAATTCCAAGGCGAAGACTTATTTCACAATTCTGCACTTGATAATCTTTTCTTCCTATTCTGGTCCCATCATCAAAATGCAAGCAGAATTTCTGTTCACCGAAATTTCTTTAAGCCGGTTCTTCATTGTTTCAGCTTCCTTGATCACTCGACGCAAAATCTCCGATTGTGAAGGTATGGCTACATTTATTTCTTCCTCAGCCGAGTTCTGAAGAACTTTCGTTGCTTATCTTGTAGACAGATACAGTTTCGACACGAGTTTAGCTGCAGATTTTGTTGCTTGATACTTATGTTTCATGGGGGCAGGATCTTCTGAAAATTCAGAGTCACTGCTGACCTTACGTTCTTGAGTATCACTGATACTCACATGTTGCACTTGGCTTGTACACGGACCAATTGAGCTACTTCGCCTTTTTGAAGGATGGTTCGTTGATATAGAGGCAACTTTCTCGGTAGTGTATGAGACTCGGCCACCAGACAAAAGTTGTTTTTTATACAATTCTTTGTCTTCACTGCAAAGCCAGTTTTCTTTCTTTTTTCTTTTTTTCTTTCTTTTTCTTTCTTTCTTTCTTTCTTTCTTTTTTTTTTTTTTTGTAATATCGGAGACACTAGCGAGAGATTTTCCAAATACATCATTCCTCCTTTTTTTATATTTTACGAACAACTGTATCAGCTTGGCAACTTTTGCTGAAATATGCTGCATAGTAAGCAAAGGAAAATTCAGCTTCTCCCAAAGTCTACACAGTTCTTAAGAGATTATCTTTATTCTATCCGACTGCCCTTTCAGTTCATCGTACAACCCCAAATATCTACCAACTGTGTCTCTGTTTGTAGGCATTTTACACATTTCACTGACGTCCGTTTTCATTTCTGGCGTGCTGGGACGGCGTTTTCTACATGTCGCTAAATTCTGTGTTCACTTTTTTCCAGCTGATTCAACTGCTGATTTTGATCTTTTGATTTTGAATGACGTTTTTTAATCTAGAAATAGAAGAGATCGCAATTAGAAAGACAATTGAGGGAAGCACTGTTGCAAATACATATAAAAGCAAAGAATACTAAAGTTCTATCATCGGCAAATCAACCTACTAGGCTCGTAACACCAATAAAACTGATTTGCAAAAGTGTTTAATGTGCATAGTATAAATTAAAATTTGGAAAATAACTTGTATCTATGTTGCTTACTTATAACTTACAACAAAACACAATGTGTTATTTACATAGGAATCTTTGAATTTCTGCGTGTCTTATGGGTTGATGTACAGACAAAGATCTGTACATTTTGATTGTAAATATACGATAAATAGATTACATTACCACAATTTATGTTATACCAATGTCTATTAAACCTTTCCTAGATGCCAGACTTCTTTTCATTATCATGTTTTGCGAATCAAAAATTCTTATTATATATCGTGTTTTTTTTTCACTTACCTAGCATATGAAAATACATTAGGTGTGGGACGTTTTTCTAACCCCGAGCGAAAATAACACCAGAGAACTAACGTATAGGCAAAAGTTCATTAAATACATCAGGAAAATTAAAATTTTGTAAAAAGTTGAAAAGTCATATATCCCTAGTATGCACGTTTCTTTCTCGGTTTCCGATAACGCCTTGCGTATATACAACCCCAATTGCCTTACAGATGTGCGGGGCTATATAACACCAAAGGATAAATACCGGGAATTGAGTGAGCACTTCATTCTTTAATCGATGTTTTGAATTACGAGTCGACAACTACTTGATAGTTACAGCTAGTTATTAATAAATCAGAAACTAACGCAAATGCAGATAAACTGATAGCAGTGGTGAACAGGTGAGCTAAAAATTTTACTACCGGGGAAAATTTACTCTAATTGATGAAAATGGCTTCTAAGCTGGAAGAAGCTCAAGTTGTGCGCTGGTTTCTGAAAACAAAATAGTTGACACAAACACACAGAAACTTCAGAACACATGAGCAACACGATCCTTCTTCTAGAGACAGTATTCGTTACTAAAAGAAAAGTTATTAGAAATGGGGAGCGTCTTAGATCTAAAGTGTTCGGGGTGTCCAAGCACAAACAATTAAAAAGTTGAATGGAAGATGGGTATTCTTTTGCTGCCCGAGAATTCGTGCGAATAGGATAAGGTAATCGGATATATGCTTTATATAGTTCACAAGATTCTTAAAATAAGTTCTAGGGTCCCATCCATATAAGGTCTAGCTTGTGCAGACCACTAAACCAGATGCTAAGGTTAAAAAGATGAAATTTATAACTGGCATGATACAGAGAGGAAAACCCTTTAACGCGCCATTTTTTTCCGATCAAACTGATTATTTTTAAATTTGAAGTGATTTTTGTGTAAGAAACACGGGATTTAAAAAATATAAACAAATAATATGTGGTCTATGGGATATTTTATGGTGTTTGCATATAGGGTCTATGCAAAGTTGCGCTTTGATATCTGCAAAGTCCACTAAAACCAGATAGAACTAACAAAACGCGACGAATGACAGCGTACTTGCACATTTGCACTCACTACACTTCTGTCTAACATAGAAAAAATCAACAGTCCAAAACGTGTCCACCTAAACGAGCAAAGAAAGCTCAAAGATGACAATATGACAACTCCGCGTGCAGCAAGTAAGACAAAGAGACCAACGCTGGCTTACTACGACATCTAGCGAGAAATTCAGAACTTCATTAGTGAAAGGGCATCTTAGTTGATATGCAAAGTTGCTTTTCTATGTCCGAACTAGAAACTACGTGGTGCAATACAATTTCAAAGTAAACTTTGCATATATGCAAAGCTGCGCGCTAAAGAGTTAAACCCATAATGTTCTCTGATGAAACTTGTTTCCATAGTTCAGGTACAGTGGACCGTGATAATATGCACATTTATGGATCCGAGAACCCATATGTCTATTCTGAAGTAGAAACACTCTTCAAAAGTCAACGTGTTTTATAGTATAGAGGTAGATTCATTTATATTGAGCTAAGTCAATGTCAAATGTACCACACACGTGCAATCCTTCGCCGTGAGATTATCATGAGGTAAGAAACAGTATGTCGTTAGTGGCGCAATAGAGCAATGTTATCGAGTGTGGTTTGATGCCGTCGAAACTGAACAGATTCTAGGAGGAGTTGATTGTGGCCTTTTCTGACGCTAAGTTCAGGGCTAGAAATGTGCAAAGTGCCCAATTTTTGTGTAGGTCGTGCCATTATAAACCTATTATACGGAAATATACGGCACAGAGTCCTGGGCCCACCATACTTCCGCGAACAGCTACAACCATTTCGCAAAAGGATTCATGATTATGGCTCGTTACTCATACTGAGGGGACACTGCGTCTCCGAAAGGTGGACCGAAACGTGAAAATCAAAGCTGTACTACTAGACTCATATCCTGACTGAAATGCATCAGCATAAAATCCCATTGTACAGACAAGACGTGAATCAAGTTGAACTACACCAACACAAGACATCCAGGCACATGTCGAAAACAACACTGGAATTGTATTGCCGTATGGAACAGAACACTGGAATTTCGGCAATTCCCTTCTCTAATATCTTTACCAAGAATTCAGATGCTAGCTCAATAAACTATTGTGCTTTCGGACTTCTCAAATGGCGCCTGCACCATTCTCGAATCCAGAGAAGACTGTAAAGGGAAATAGGATGCAATAGCCATGGTCCAGCTACTTCTGATGCTGTGCAATAGGCAGTAGAGATAATCTACAGATCGAATACAACTGGTAGTGGAAACTAGGGATGGCCAGAACCGGTTCCAGATGAAACCAGTTTTCCGGTCTGAACGGATCCGGTTCTAGAAGATCCGGTTTCGGAACCGGTTTTTCGGATCCAGGTCTGGAACCGGTTCTTCCGATCCAGGTCTGGAATCGGTTCCCAAAATCCAGGTCTGGAACAGGTTCCAAAGATCCGGTTCTGGAACCGGATTTTCGGATCCAGGTCTGGAACCGTATCCTAATATCCTGTTCTGGAACCGGGTTTTCGGATCCAGGTCCGGAACCGGTTCTGAAAACCGGATCTCCGAGAAACGTTTCCTTGCGGAACCGGTTCCGCCGGAACCGGAACTTTGTGGCCATCCCTATTGCAAACACGGCATTTCCTAGATAAGTGGCACATTCAAATTCGGCTCATTATAAGTTAAGCAATCTCTGTATTATGAACATATGCGTGATTGATCCCTTATTTTTCACAGAATTGACAAACGGCAGTTAATCACTTAGACATGTCGGAAAGTTTTTTTACTCCTACAAATCGAAGAACCTCATTGGAACATTATTCTCCACCGGACAGAGCATTAACCCACTGGGGGATCGTTGTTTGTCATAATTTCAACGAACTTTTTTCCAGTAAGATGGATAGGACTCAGAAGTCTGATTCCGTGGCATCTGATATAACACTATTGAGTTATTTGTTTCCTCTGGGGACGCGCATGAATACATTGTTTATAACACAAAAATGATGAATATTGGTAAGTTGAAAGCTAGAATAGACAACGTGATAAGCGCTATGAATGTTGGCATGGGGCGAGCAAGACGGGCAAAATATACGACAAATATACATTACATTCGTAATTGCAAGCACAAACTAAAAATTGAATAAGAATTGTGGTTTCATTAAGAAGAAAGATAATAAAAAATAATATACCACTACAATGATACATAATATATTGTTGGAAATAAATACAATTTGGGGAAAATGTGCATATTATTATTATTATTATTATTATTATTATTATTATTATTATTATTATTATTATTATTATTATTATTATTATTATTATTATTATTATTGCAATTCGAGAATTCAATGGAGCATCTGAAAACGCAGAAAGGATCAGACAAAAAAAAAATGTGACCAACGAATGCAAAAGAGGAGAGCAGGGCGTGAAATATGCAGATTTTAGAAAGGAGGGCACCAGGTAAACAAGGTTGAAAACCAGTGCTGTAACGTACGTCTAGACCAGGAGTTCTCAACCTTTTCGATCGCAGGCCCCCCTTGAGAGAATGTCATTATCCTCAACACCTTAATCCTATAAATGTAATAAATTATAGAAACAAAATTATCTTTCACCTCATATAAACATAAAAAGTGAAAGGATGTTCTGTTTCTATAATTTATCTTACAGTAGCTATTTTTTTCTTACATTTTTCCAACGAAAAATGCGATTTTCTTCATTTAAGGTTTTTAAAATGCAGTTGCTTTCCCTTATTTTCCAAAAGAGAGGGACCGACGAGGATTTCTTTGACTGATTTTTTTAAAAGCTACAATAACTGAATAAAATAGATGTAAATCTCAAGATATAAATGTAGCAGATCTGCAGGTTTTATTAAATAGCTGATCGATAGAAATACTGGAGAAACACAAATTACAGTTCACAATTTTTAGGCATTAAATAATTTATCAAAAAATATAAAATATTGTTCCGTTGTCTCTCAGACGCCCCCTAATTGCCCCCTTTTGTTCCAGCGTTCTCCTTGGAAACAAGAACGCCGACGTTGAGAACTATTGATCTAGACGATAGAGATCGAAGTATAATTATTATAATTTGAAAGAAATGAAATGAAATGAAATCTTTGAGTTTTATGTCCCACGCTTATGCCAGCTAGGCTAAAGGAGACGGTGATGATGAAATAATGAAAGAAATTGTGGAATGAAGAAAGTAGGAGGAAGCGGGAGACCCCGAGGGAACCCACGCACGCCACAAAGTTTGTCCACCACAAATTTCACTTGGCACGAGCTGGGATCGAACCAGGGACCCCAAGCACTAGAGGTGAACGCTCTACCACTGAGCTACCGCGGCCCCCTATAACTTGAAAGATAGGACATTTTGTTCCATCTATCACCTCCAATACTTTTGCATACATCTAGTTCATTTAAAATTATATCTGTGAACTACATTTTATAATTACGTTTCGCTGTCAATGGTTTAGGATTTAGATTTCTGGCTTTTTTTTTGGCATCTATGTCTATGTTAGCCCGTAATGCATGAGGGGTGACGTCCCTCGGCCATCACACGATCCAAGGAAGGAAGTGGCTTGGGACTTAAATGTTAGGTACCATGCAGGCGAGGAAAGGCTCCCTCAGGATGGCTGGCGTGAAAAAGCTTTTTACACTTTTTCGACCGAGTGTCCTTACCGGGAATCGAACTTTGGACCACTCGCACCAAGGACGAGAACATACGCTACGCAGGTCCACCGTTGTCAGTGGTACACCATTTCAATTGTATGTCCCAGACGCGTCATTTAGGAGTTCATGGGGCAAATGCCCCCTTCAATTCGGGAATATAAATCAATATTATAATAATGTACCGATGAAAAACTGGAAATTCTATTTATACCACAGAGTCCTAATGCTACTAATATATATAGTCTTGTTCAAAAATTCCTGGTCACCGAACTCTATTTAAGAAGCGCTATACTTTCACCTACAATCCAAGAGATGGAGGGGTGAATGAAAACTTGACCCGTGGCCCACTGACCCACCACTCGCCGTGACACATGACCCACTGGGCCTACGACCCACCATGATCCAGCACCCAAAAAACCCATCGTCATCAACTCTGTCCTATGATTCCCCCCCTCCTCTCCACTGACTAAAGAGTTTACACCTGTAATAAAACAAGGCTGTGAAATTATCACTAATCACAGTTTAAATTTCTACAGTCAATCCGTTCAAGCACCACTCTGTTACAATACCGCTGGATCTGACTTTTACGATATCAAATGGTAAAGTGTTTATCATGGGCCGTATTACGATGAATTTCAATTTAATTATCATGTACAATTATTTCCTTGTTGAATTACAGATACATTTCAGTGGAAAATAGTTACAAGTCAAGGTAAAAAAAAAGGCCAAGATAGAGAAAGAAAGAAAAAAACAACGTAAAATTCGATTGTATCTCGAATATGAAGTAGTAAGTCCTATTACCAGGGGTAAAAGTGCAAGGGAACGCGGTAGGGCGTCGTCCTCCCACTTCCAGAAATTACATGTGGCGTCCCCCTACTTTCTAAAAAAAAAATACAATGGGGAAAGATAGGCACGGGGTACGGCGTGACGTCAAGTGTTTCCCTACCTTTTCAGATCCGCTAATTACCCCTGACTAAATTATTGTAATTACAAATATCAGTATCCAAAAGTACCTGAAGTTCTTTTTTCACTTAAATATACTCATCTCAGGTAAGCAAATAGAAACAAGTGGAAAAGGAAAAGAAATGAAGGCCTTGAAAGAGCAACGTACACAAATTGTCCAGTGTTCAGAATATGTTGTCTACAATGCATTAAGCACAGTGGGTCTGTGGGGATCATAGTGGCTCGGTGGTTCAGAGTGGATCATGGTGGCTTGGTGGGTCATAGTGGGTAAGGTGGGTGGTGAGTCGCAGTAGGTAACGTTCTGCTGATACACTCACAAATTTTGAACCACTGACCCACCCCATCTCTGCAACAGACGGACTTAAATTAAACAAATTTGTGTTTTCTTTAACCAATTAAGATCTTAATTTCGAACGAAAATTCCCAACGTACGGTTGCTAAAATATTGCCTTCTAAGACAAAACGAGTGGCCATTTTTTTTTAATCAATACTCTACATTACTAACCAAACACTAACATTTTCATTTAACTGCAAAATCTATTGTTTAATTAGTCTTATTTTCTTTGTAAATTATTATTTTCGCCTTTCATTGATGACTTTAGTCAATAGTGACAACCTGGAGGCGCCGTCTCCCGTCTCTGTAGGAAAATGAAATACTCCAGTAAAAGGGACTAAGACCGCAGAAACATCAAACTGTCTAAACTAAACGATTACAAAAATTATTTAATGTACCATTATCTAGAATTGAAACCAGAAAGATACCCCTTCCTAATATACAAAGAACAAAGCATGAAGTTCGCGCGATTTTAAATGTAAAGTCGCAAATAAATAAATAAATAAAAACACAACATGTACCCATGAAATAACCAAACTACAACAGTCTAAGCAATTTTCTTAAAAATATTAACGTAATATGATAATTATTGGAAAGATATTTGTTTTTCAAGCTTTCTGTGAGCACCTGTTTGGACAGATTGATGCAGTTTGTCTCTGGGTAAGTGTAGGACAAATTATGTAGCGTGAAATCGCCGTACTAATTTGTTAAAATATCAATTTCATTACCTGTCACGATACACTTTAGGAAATTGCCTAATACCAGTGGTTCTCAACCTAATTTCTATCATGACTCCCATTTTATCACATCCTCTTGCCAGCGACCTACTTATAATTTCTGGTTTGATTTTAAACAAACAAACATGTACATGTTGAAAATGTTTAGTAGACCTATTTTTTTGTTGTTCGTAGTATGTACTTGTATAAAAATTAAAATATGCCTATCAGGACAGAATTGAGGGGGTGAGCGCCAGGCCCGTATCCAGGGGGACTAGGGGGCAGGGCCCCTCCTCTAAATTTTTGCTGGCTCCCTAAAATTTTCACAGTAGGCTTGCAAATGAACTATAATATGGTTGGATCGGGCTCTCCCAACATTTTTGGGCTGGCTACGGACCTGGTGAGCGCAACAGTGGTGTAACCCGCATTTTTTTAAAAAAAAATGGAGAAAAATTAAGTTAAACATATGTGCTTTTTGTAGATTATACTAAAAGTAACCACAAGTGGTTGAATGTGTCACGCATTGTACATTATATATATATATATATATATATATATATATATATATATATATATATATATATATATATATATATATATATATATATATATTGTAAAAAACACATGTGTTTAACTTGATTTTTCTCCATTTTTAAAAATGTGGGTTAGAACACTGTTTCGCTCACCCCCTCAATTCAAAATAACATTTACAAATATTTTCCGGTATTAGATTATATTTATCTCTTCCGCTTATCTTCGTGACCCCTATGAAAACCCTCTCGCGACCCCCAGGTCAGGAAAGCATGGCCTAAAACTGTACTATCCACCAAATCTTCACAATGTTCTTTCCTATGGGCTGTATGCTGTTCTGTCAAAAATACAAGGTATTTTGCAAAACAAGCACACACTTTCCAGTGTCACATTACAGTAACGTTTTAAAGAAAGTTGGAAGTTTTTGTAAAAATTCCGTTACTTTATGAGCGTACCTTGCAAATGACATAGCTTTGGAAGCTTTGTTATGGAGAGTAACGTATGAAATATTTTTTTCAGGAATTTCGTGGTTTTGGTTAAGATTTTTACTATATATTTTTAAGACAATGTTGATATAATGCAACCACACAACAAACACACACACGGACTCACAAACATATACACAAATTGTTATCAAAATGATGTAAATACTATAGTTTGCATCACATACTGAGATGTGTGTACAACGGCTGTCCGTTGTAAGTGTTGTTAGGTGGGTCCTTCCAGCACATCGAAAGGGATAGAACAGAGGCATATTTTGAAGCGGAAAAATGGTGTTGATCCAAAATGACAAATCTTTATGAGTTTCAAAAAGAGGCCAATATTGTGAATGAGGATAGGAATGAATTAAAACGCTTTAGCTGGCCTGATCAGTCAGCAGACCTCATTACTATTGCAGCTGTGGTGAATTCTGGAAAGTAGACATCCTCTTCCATCCTCCCTGGCATAAAAGCATAAAGTGTCGTACAGTGTTAATATAGAAACCTTTCAAGACTTATTGTCCATATATATACGTATATCTGTACAGATGTTTAAGGGGACAATGGAAACTCCTGAAAAAAATGCAGATTGCGTTTGACATATATTTGTGTGATATGCGAATAGCTTCGTATTTGGCGATTCACCTTTATTATTTTATTAATTGAAGTTATAACAAATATTTTATTTGTTATAAAACTTATTTAAGCTACACAACGAACACAATAAAATAATTTTGCTACCGTTCTCCTTCTGGCCTAGTAGTCAGCACCCACATCTTGGATTCACGTGATCCTGGGTTCTATTCCCGGTGGAAGAGCTTTATAAAACTTGAACGCATTATGGTGGTTCGAATTCCAACTTTAACTGTAGGCCCATATCTCATATAGCCTCGTTGCTGCAGAGGGACGCTAAACATAATGAACAACAACGAAAACAAGCATTTTTGCAGAAATACATTTCTAAAATGTCTTCCTCTCCAAACAGAACAGAACCCCGTAACCTATACGTCTATTCTGATGACAGCTGAATGGTTTTGCTAATAAAGTCGACGGAGGAGCGCTTTCACCAAGATGACTCTATACGTCATGCCTCCATCTCATGCATAAAACACATCGCCAGCTTCTTTGGTGTACTCGTGGTACCACAGGATCAATGGTCTTCCAGGTCAACTGACCTAACTTCGTGACTTTTTCTTATGAAATTATCTTTAAAGAAAAACGATGTACAGGAATCGTTTAGTCAAACTAAACTATCAATAATGAATTTAATAAAGTCGCTGTTTATTAACTTCAGTAAACATTACAGAATATGTTCTAACGCTATCAGTTGAGGTTTCAGGAAGAGAGACATTAGAAACACTTGTGACAAAATATACAGCCACATTTTCTGTATGATACACAAGTGTCAGACACATGCTCAGAATTTTTTCGTGAGAGAGGTCCATAGTTTGGGGGGTCTAATGAGGTCGGTATCCAGCCCAAAAATATAGGGGGGCCGGTCGAATTTAGGGAGGGGGCGATCCAACCATTTTCATTTGCGAGCCCAGCGTGAAAATTCAAGGTGGCAGGAAAAATTTAGGGGGAAACCCGTGGATACTAGCCTGGGTTTAATACTACAAGATACTACATCCGAAAAAAGACTATAAGTAGTTGTTATGTGCTTCCACCTATTTCTCATTAAAAATGATAGAATTAGATTATTTTTAAAAGGGAAGAAAGGGTACAAATGAAGTGTAAGGTAAAAATCTTTAGCCTACATCAGTCGTTTCTCTCCTAAACAAGTACAGTTTATTAAGAAAGTGAACAAATTAAAGACAAGCTGCTAACTATCTTTTCATGATTCAAATTAAAACATAAATTTCTTAAATTGATTCTAGATATAAAACTGTGTGCGTAAAAGAATAAGTTATTCCTTTGAAAAAAAATGGACCAGTAAAATATTAATTAACTTTGAAAATCGATAAATTGGGACAATATACGTCCCGATGAGTGTATGGTATGGACGCGGGACAAATAAGTCAGAAATCGGTACAGTCCCGACAAAATGGGGACGGTTGGCAACCCTGGTCCCGATCCAGTGGACTCCCGTCGTGTATGCGCCTCTGACAAGTTTGAACATGTTTCCTAGGATTGTTGTTTTAAAGTTGCAGGTAAATAAGATAGTGAATAATTAAATGGATTACCTCTACATACATTTCCTCTAGTTTTCCTTTACCTTTCATAAATGTGGCCTACCAACATTATCCCTAAGTTACTGAAGCAAACTATTTCTACTATCATTGTCTCGCCTTAAAAATAACGTACAACATTGCGTAATGAAAATGTTAAAAAAAATGTTTTTAACTTTATTAGATCCAGGATAAACAAAATTAAAGTATGTTCATTAAATTTATTTATTTATTTCATAGGTCAACAGAATAGCCTTAATACTTAGTTATATTTGTCTGCTTTGCATACAAATGAAAGTATTCTCGAGTACGCATACAGTTATCTAAATTACAAAATAATTACATATATGCTATAAAAACTTACAGATAGAGTAATACATACAAAACTATGACTTTTATAAGCTAACACATTCATAATATAATTAACAAAAAAATTATACATTGTCTTCAAAAAACTCATTTACCGAGTAGTAACATTTATCTACTAAGAACTCGTGAAGATCAGATTTAAACAGAATACGATTTGTTTTGCTTTAGAAAGTCAGGTAACTTATTGTAAATTTTTGTACAGTTAATATATACGCTTTTTTAAAAAAACACGAGAAATTTTGGGGGATAACATGCAAATTATTAACGAATCGAGTATTGTATTTATGGACGTAACTGTTTTCAATAAACAAGTGTTTGTTACTTATGGTAAACAAGATATTTTATATAGATACACGGAAGGTAAGGTAATATTTTTTGTCCTCGAAAGATGGGCTTGCAAGAAGACTTTGGTGACAATCCAAACACAACCCTTAGTGCTTTCTTTTGTAAGCGAAACGTGCTAATACATTCAGTAGAGTAACCCCAAAAAATAATACCGTAAGGTATTAAAGAATGGAATTTTGCATAGTACACTGAAACTAAATCCTGTGTTGTGATATTACATCTTAGTCTACGGAGGCCGAAACAAATACTACCTAATTTTTTGTTGAGTTCAGAAATATGCTCATTCCAATTTAGTTTCAAACTAAGGTTACACCAAGAAATTTAGTTGAAATAGAAAAGTCGACTTTTTTGTTATTTACCATTACGTAAGGAATAAATTTATTTTGAAGAGGAGAATAAAAATTTAGCAAGGAAGTTTTATCATTGTTTAAAACTAATTTATTGCTACTTAACCAGTTACTTAATCGTGAAAACGCAGTGTTTAGATTATATTCAAGATCATGTCGTGAGTTACCTGTAATAATAACATAGGTGTCATCAGCAAATAAAAAACATTTATTAGGCATGTCGTGTACATAATTATATAACATACACTATTATACGTACATACACAAATAGGCTATATGTCATTTAATTATGCAGAAATTATTGACTAACAAGTGCTTTGAGCTTGTTTTCGGACATAATAAATACATCTACTACATGAAATCTAATCATTTCGTTATATTAAGCACACATTCTCCACACATGAGGGTTATGTAATGTGTTAGTTCTTGCTTTTCTACAATAGAATGTCTTAGTGTTTGCTGTTGTAGTCTTACCTGTTGGGACACGTAATAACACTTCTGAAAGTAATTCTGGACAGTCAATTTTACCGTTTAATAATTTATGTAAGAACAACAGATCAAATACCCATCTCCTTTTTTCTAATGTTTGGAAACTAAAATTCGTTACTAAGTCTTCATAGGAGACCTACTTTGGGTAGAAACAGGTTTTCTTGTATGCAAGCATTTTTTAAAAAATTGAATTGAATATTTTCTATTACATCAGAGTATTTAGTGACATTTGGTGTCCAAACAGTGCAACAATATTCTAATTTTGACCTCATATATGAAAAATATAACCTTATAAATCTTGTTTCCTTATAGAAATCCTTTCCTATCCTATAAATTAATCCTATAAGTTCTATATGCACTACTCGTTATTGCGTCAATGTGTTGAGCAAAGATTAATTTGCTATCAAATATAACTCCTAGATCTTTGATAGTATTTGAAGCAGACAGGTACTGCATAATAATAATAATAATAATAATAATAATAATAATAATAATAATAATAATAATAATAATAATAATAATAATAATAATAATAATAATAATAATTTGAAAGTGGGAATACTTATTTAAGAAATGATCAAATATTTTTTTCCTAAACTTATATTCAACATATAAACTCAAAACCAAATATAATAATTCCCAAGGCGAAAGTCCTTTACATGGAATTCTAAAAAAACAATAGAGAATATTCTACAATACGTTATTTAATCTATGAATAAAAGGAAATTGTTTCCTGTTATTTCATGAAAACAATAAATAATTCTGCGTATGGAACGGAAATCGTTACGGTATTAAAAAAATGAAATTTTAAAATAAAAAATATGTCTCTAAACCATAGACAATAATAATATTATTGTAAATGAAAACATGATGCACTCTTTTCTTTCTGTGTTAAGAATCGAAAATTTATTTTTGCATTGTTTAGCTTGGAAGCTAAAACCCAGCCATTCTGTGACAGGGCGGAGCGTTGGTAAAATGCGTGGGTAGTACGAAGGTGCCTGGTAACACCCACATGCAGGAGCAGAGCCCGCCCATCTATAGCGCTGGGAATTTTCAAAAGCAACCCTGCATCGCCAACGTACAAGAAGACACTTCCTTTACCTGGAACAATTACCACAGAAATGGCGAGATGTCAATCTGCAGAAATATATTGCTCACTATGCAGATACTGTTTTTTTAAAACAGGAAAATTTCGTTTCCAGACATTGTTACTTGATATTAGATTATTTTATTATTTAGAATTATTTCTTTTCTTGTTTTATCGCACACTGTTTATTCAGAAATAAAGTTTAGTGTATATTAAAACAATAATTTAGAAAGAAGATAGGTTGAACAATTATTTTGATTTGCTGTATGTAATTTATTAGAACTGGTGCTGTTATGTGCTGTGCAATGAAGCAGAGCTGCCTTATTTTCTGTCAGCAAGCAATACTTGGGTTCTCAAGATTCATTTTGTTTTTATTTGATCCTGGAACCCTGATTGAATAAATTTACTGGAAAATTCAATCCAAATAATTTCTTTTTGGATCAAAAGATCCAATATATTTTAATTACAAATTTTGAAAAAAATGAAATGAAATGAAATCTTTAAGTTTAACGTCCCACACTTATGCCGGTTAGGCTAAAGGAGACGGTGTTAATGAGAGATGAGTGATACGGTGGAATGAAGAAAGTGGGAGAACCCAGAGAAAACCCACGAGCACGGTGTTTGTCCACCACAAAGTCCACACGGCACGAGCTGGGATCGAACCAGGGACCCCAAGCACCGGAGGTGAGCGCTCTACCACTGAGCCACCGCGCCCCCATTTAAAAGTTTTCTTGTAGGCCTTATATCTGGAGAACTACATATAGTGTAGCCAAACCCAAACCATCACTTAACTCAGTATCGATGTGCTTATTCTGTAGAAAATACGAAACCTCGATTTAGGGGCCGTTCAAATATTTTGTGCCCCTGATCCAAAAACTAATTCTTAGACAAGATCGCAATCTTTTAATTCATTTTATTTTTTGGATCTTTTCTAAAATGCTTTTTTCCCTTTTAAACTTTCTTGAAAAAAATAATGTTTTTTATTTACAAATAGGTCTATTTAACAACCCAATTTTATTGATGTTTAATCATAATTTATCAATTCAAGGGTCAAGTTGCAGTTATTTAATTCTCTTTTAGTTCACGTGATTCTTGATCCGATTTCTTATTAGGAGATGAAACAGTTCTACACTTCATATCATGTTGTACGAATATTTTAACAATTTTAAATATGAATACAATCTCTTAAATTGTAGTTAAAACATATTTTCATTCAGTCTTTTTTTTTTTTTTTTTACAGGATTCTAAAACGATATATTTGCTATAACAAGAAAGCACATGTTTTGGAACAAGAATTTTAGGAATGATCAAAAAATGGATCAATAGGTTGCAGGTCTTGCCCAAAAATTTCAGGAATGGTACAAAAAATATTTAAATGGTGTAAAAAAAAATTGCATCAAATGATTGCCATCTTGGCCAACAATTATTTTTTTAGATTAGGGACCACAAAACTTTTGAACGGTCCCTCAACCGAGGTTTCATATTTTTTACGGAATAAGCACATCATACGGAGTTAAGTGATAGTTTGGGTTTAGCTACACTGTAAGTAGTTCTCCAGATATAAAGAGTACAAGAAATTTTTTGACTGAAATATATCGGATCTTTTGATTTAAAAAAAAAAAAAAAAAAACGTAACCTTACCTTATACATATTTTGTATTTAGACCAGTTTCAACTTTTGATTTTGGATTCTTCCTTCAGAAAACACATCAGGTATTAGTTAGCAACAAATTTTACTCGCCCAACAAACAAACTACTAGCCCATATCCCACAATAGAAATCATTTACTTACCTTTCGGTATTATATAAATACTCGCCCTGGGCGAATGGGCGAGTGCTTATTTGCATCCCTGTATTAAACCATTCAAATTAACACTTTTTTATATTTAAGGCACATACAAAAACTAATTTGTTTTAAAACTAATTTGTGTGATTCACATTAAAAATATACAAAATATTTTTTCCACAAGAAATTCACTGTTTTAATTATAATCGCACAAAACAAAGTACTTCTTCTAGTAAACAATATTCTAGGTAACATAATGTAAGGGATTTTAAAGCTTGAAAATCTCGTCTAGCTCTTTACCTGATGCTATGGTTCCCAACTTAGAGGCTACGTTACCTCTTTGTACTGCCATATTTATTCTCTGAATTAGGAAAGTGCTTACTTTTCAACACCGGATAAATGGGTGATGCATTTACCTATTTCTTTTATAAAGTTGAGGCCTTTTTTGCCTGACCGATCCATTGTCTTCAACGGCAATGGATACAAATTGGTACTTCTCCATTATGTTACCTATTTTCTTCTTTTTTCTGTTTCTTTCTCACTGGCTACATTGTTCGCTTGGAGTAAGGAGAAAGAAAGGTTGGAAGGAGTGAAAATGAGTTAAGTTGATTTTGAGTTTAGCATCCCTTTCAGCAGCGAGGCTATATGAGACGAGACCTACTGATTTAACGTGGAATCCTATCCACATGTACTCCCGCCGGGAATCGAACTGCAGTCTCCCACGCTTAGCTATGAAGGAGCTCGGGGGGGTGAAAACTTCTGTGCATGTAAGTCCAAAATCAATGATTTGCCTCTCTTCCAAGGTATCAAGATCATCCTATCTAGTCTTTTACCATTCGTTCTGATACATCCATTTGGCTCCCTTGTTGTCAGTGTACTTGCTGAAATGAATGCTGTCATTATAATTTCATTGACACTTTAATGTCGTGGATGTCTACCTGTACTTTTTATGCAAGACAGCCAATGCAGTCCGTTCACATCTACTGGATTCATACATGCGTGTCCAGTGACGTATTTACGATTTTGTTTCGGGGGGAGCTTTGCTAACTTTCGGGGGATAGGGCTTTGCCAGAAAATGTGAAAATTCTGCAAGATATTTCATATGTACTTTACTATAGTAAGTAAGATTTCGGGGGGGGGGGGTTAAGCCCGGAAAGCCCACCCTAAATACGCCACTGTGCGTGACGTTTATGAGGCTTACAAATATTTGCTCCCAACCTTAACGCAATTACTGTTCGAACACTCTCATTACTTTGGTGAAACCCTAGAGGGAACAAAGATAAAGCTTTAAGCTAAGCTCTTGCTTCCATGAATGACCCAAGAATTATTGTAGCTTTGTCTTCCAGCCTGTCTGAAGACTGTAGTAAAAAGGAGTATAATTTAAAAATCAATTCTTCCCATGTGGTTTGTTTTGCTCTTGTGCTTATATGAAACAATTAAAAAATACATAATTTTATAACAGCTAAGCTCATAGCCAGTCCTATAACAAGAAGTACTTCACATAGATTGGTGTGATTTCATTCTTGATCTCATTTTAAGGTTATTCAAGCAATCTCCATACTCAAATTTTTCTAACCCTTTAAAAGCTGTTTTCTTGAAATAATCACAGATTACTTGTACATTTGATGGAGCTAAAAGGGATGTAAATAACCCAATTGAATTTTTGCTGTTTATACCAGCCATCTAGGATCTTTCTAAAGTAAAAGATGTTCTAAATTGAAGCATTTCGTTATAAACATGAAAAATGGCACAATAAAACTAACATACCCACTGAAATGGAGAAACACTAAAAAAATTAAATTCTTTTAACTACCACAGTTTCACCCTGTGGACCAAGAGTATTCTAGGAAGAAGGGTCGATGTAGATTTGGTGCAAGGATCCACATACATTGTATAATTTACAAAACAATTTGCAATAATATTTCAATAAAATCGATGCGTAAATAATATAAATGTGCTGAGTTCTTACGTGTGAGATGTGTATCTACTTAAAAAAAAACATTAATAAAAGTCTAACCTGTTATGCACGGATTCCCTCGAAAGGTTGGTAGTAACCATGGGAGCCAGAAGGGGCAGCAGACGGAGTCGTCTCCCCGGCTCACGAAAATATATACATAATATAGCAAACCACGTACATTAAATACCAGACGTAATATAGGAACCATTGAGATGTCTCCTCCTAAAAAAATTTTCTTCGGATACCACTGGTAGTAACTACAGTATACAAAGTGAAATATCTGAGGTCAGTGTGCTAACTCATGACACGCAACTGCAGAAGTGTCCGAGAGTTAAGATATTCACATAATTGTGAATATATTAGTAATGTGTTATGTTACTTTACGACACAAATATGAAAGCAATGAAAACATATCTGGATATTTCCTTTAACGTCTGTAGTAACATACAAATACATAGGCCTGATTCAACACGTAAGGTAAGTGTTCTTATGTCATATAGTGTTTTAGGAATATTCTTATTTATGTGTATACGAACCTTTGCTGGAGCTCCCTCGTGGCTAAGCGGTTAGCGTACGCGCCTTTGGCGTGGGAGACCCGGGTTCGATTCCCGGCGGGAGCTCATGTGGTTCGGATTCCACGTTAATCAGTAGGTCCACGTCTCATATAGCCTCGCTGCTGAACGGGACGTTAAACTCAAAATCAACTCAACTCAACGAACCTTTGCTGATGCGCCTGCTCCCTATGGACGCATCCTCTCGCTACCGCTTGTGTTCCTCTGCTACGCTCCTGCTCTGATTTGGTTAGACAATTTTTCTGGCCACCTAGCACAAGTTGGTTACTATCTTTTGCATACTAGTTCTTTTCATGTATGTACACCGAAACCCTCCCAAAATGAATCTGTACAGAGGAATACAAGATCATACCTCAAAAATGATTGTTTAAGATGCAGAAAGTCGATTTATTTAAAAACAAGTACGTATATATGCATTGAATGTATGTATGGATCTGCACAATAAATCTGCACCGAAGAGTCTGCGCAGGGGTGTCCAGGGATACCATGACGCACAGACCTCATGTTCTGTCTAATAGGCGTGATTATAACTATTCACTGGAGATAGTGTTTGATTGGAATGAGGGTTGTACATTCATAACTTCGAACATTTTCGCTAATTCTGGGTTTCAAAAGTCTGTCAAGTCGTGGTGAATTTATTAAAAATAATAAACCATTCACTGTGAGCAATTTATTTACTGTGAAGCTTCCGTAGATCAGATCAGAGGACAAAAATGTTAACTGAAAATTTAATTTATTTGCTGAGGGAATGTCGTGGAGTATATCATATCCCTCTCTGTGAATGGTACAAACTATTCAGAAGATGTATGCGAATTACTGACGGTTAAGGGGAACCCCTGTATTATTGGATGACCTCCATTAGTTTTCATTTTTCCATATCATGTTCATCCTCATGTGGAATTTGGGAAGAGGGCAGAAAAATTTCATCTAACTTACTTTTTCCTTTAAAACTGATTTGTTTTTCAATGTAATACTAAAAGGAATTAACTGAAAATAGCTCCTCTCCGTAATGATTAAATTAATCCGATGTGACATGTGTATCTACTTTAAAGGGAAAAAAAATACTAAAAGTCTAACCTGTTATGCACGAATTCCCTCGAAAGGTTGGTAGTAACCATGGGCGCCCGAAGGGGCAGCATACGAAGTCCTCCTCCTGGTTCACATAATATAGCAAACCACTTATATTAAATACTAGAAATACCATAAGTAATATAGTATCGGTAGTAACTACAGTATACAATTAGCATGGTTGGCAATTTTCACTCTTTAACTTTATATTTTGGTTTTTGTTTGCCAAGTACAACAAAGATCTGGTAAAATCTAATAGAGCCTTTTTATTTCAACTGTTCCTCTTCTGGCGCTGCTGTCGATGTGTGTTTTCCCGTGCCTTTTTCGAAAGAGGAGGGACAAGTTACTGAGGTCGAGATCTTTCAATTGTTGGATGCAGGAGCGTTGCCACAATTAATTATTTCACAAGCTTCGCTGTGTTCTATCTTGTTAGCCATTCTAAGGAGCCTACGCTCTACACTCGTCAAGACCAAACGACTTAATGATAAAATGGCAACCTAGCTAAGGTCATTCACTTCTTTTCCGTAAGCAAAGGGAACGTTTCCTCCGTAAGATATTGGCGGGGATAGAGCTGAAGTATATTTCGCATATTTTCCGAGGGCACGCCTGAAATAGACAGGCTCTAGAGGCTTCAGTGTATTCTTCCATACTTTATTAAGGGGAGGAGAAGGCAAAAATATTTTCTGGGCAATTATCTAAATATAAGCAAATCATGCTTTATATTCGTTGTGGATTGCGGAAAATACAGCAACACTCAAGAAGAGAAAACCATTGATTAAACCTAAAAGTAGCTAATAGTTGATTTTTGTGGGGGGGGTGGGAGGCGTCCTGGACGATGGAAGAAATTAGCACAGCTGGGTCTACGTCATACAGTCTTTTGACCCGTTAAAAGCAACAAGAATAGGGCAGTTTTCACCACGTAATCTTTCTGGTCGTCAATGTACAGTCAGTGACAAAAGTTATTTCCGATTGGTAGAATTTATTTCGGGAATAACGGTAGTATAGCTGGAATGTACCGAAAACTTTATTTTTTTTTATTTACTGAAAATTGTACTGAAATTGTCCTTCCGTTCTGAAGTTATTTACGAATCTAGTTTCATCAAACAAATAGAACTTTTGTCTCTGACTATAATACGCCATCTGTTCTATAACAGTTGAAATGTTCTTGATATGAGCATTTTCTCCTGCTTCTGTAACCATTGTTTCCTGACCCCTCCTCGGTAGAGTAGGGAATAGCGAGTGCGCTTTTATACTCGTGGCTTTGGGATCGAATCCCACAAACATCAAAAATTTAAACGAATTACGGTGGTTCGGATTCTCAATTAAACTGTAGCTGGAAATCTCAAATAGTTTCAGCGCTGAGAAAGGACACACTAAAACAAACAAACAACATTTACGATGGTTTTTTTACCATTTTAACGTTTGGCGGTTAAGTTAGGAGGGATGCGGTCTGGACACGAAACACGAACAGTTTGAACGTTCGCCCTGCTTTCTGCTGACACCAATGAAGTACGCAGAAAACTGAACCCTAAATTACTAAATTAATTCTAATTGAGAGACTTTCATTGTGTCAATCACGTGAAAATGAGGGAATGTAATGTTGAGGATTGGTGTTGTCACCTGTCTCATTTTCTGTAGTTAGGTTAATAAAAGCTTAGCAAAGTTTTGATCATTTTACACGAGAAAAGCATCAGTCACGATGAAAGAAAAATGTACGAGGAAGAATTTGGAAGAATTGTCAATGAGCCCTTAAATATTTGCAGAAGTCTATTTTTTTTAATGTTAAATTAAAACACCTGAGAATTGCAATCTAAAAGCCGTGATAATAAATGGCGTCTCTCTGACTGGCTACAGTATATTGTGCACGAGGTATTGTAAAATGAAAATCATGAGTCTGTGACGATGCCAGAGAAGGCAAGAGAAACGGACGCCTCCCCCTTTGTGGAGTTGTCTGTCGCCATTAGGACTGCCAGATTTTTCAGAGAAAAAAAATATGATTTTCAATTTTTTCATGGAGAAAATAAAGATATGTAAAGTTCAAAATTTCTATATAACGAAAACAGATATGGTTTCACATAGGGATGCACGTGAGACGAGACGAGACGAGAAATGGAAAAGTCTCGTCTCGTCTCGCTGCCTCAAATGTTGATCTCGTCTCGCGTCTCGTCTTGTCTCGCAAATGTGAAGTCTCGTCTCGCGTCTCGCATAAAATTTTGAGTCTCATCTCGCGTCTCGCGCGAGACTTTCTCGCATGGTCTCGCGGTCTCGCATATATTCTGGGTCAAAATTTTGCAATGTGTTATTCTATGGCTGTTAATGAATGATGATGTGATATTCTATCTGAAGGCAGGTATTTGACCTAAAAGTCCCTTGGCAAGGTGAATCCATGGTGGTTTGTCATTGCTTTCCATGGGATGAATATTCATAACATCCTAAGGAGACGGAACCTAGAGTTCAACATGGTATCCGAACTTGTGTCCCCTCCGCTCCTAATTAAAACGAAAGTTGTGCTGGAATTTGATTGCTGGACCATTAATTTTCGTCAAATTAATAGCATGGTTTACAGCAAAACCAGCATAAATTGTTGCTGGATCCAACAGTGTTTTCCAGTTTAGAGGTCTCCAGCAATATTTGGCTCTTCTAAAGTATCGTCGCCACTATCAACATTTACACGTTTTGGTCGTTTCCTTGAAGGGTGATTTTCCATTATAAAGATGTTTTTATACCACCGAAAGCGCTTGTAGACAACAAAAGAACTCCTCACAACACAATACGACCCAATTCTTTCGGTTCGTTCGCGCTTGTAGCAATGTTGCATTATCGCATTTTATCAACTTTCGCTTTCAACATATATAGTGTTGCCAGATCTAGAAAATAAAATTACTGACAGATATAGGGCCATTCCTACCATCTTCCACCAAACCTATAGGGCCATCCTACCAAACCAGAGTTTGAATTAAACTTCCGAACTAGAGAGGGATGTTTTTGATAAATATATAGAAAGAAAATACTTATTCCATGTAAAAATATCATGTTATTTCTGCGAGCCGGGCCGGGGATAAACTTTGACGAGAGGGGATTTCACAGCCATCCCCCAACATTAATCGCTAGTAGTAATGTGAAAAAGACAGAAACAACAGAAATATCACATTTCTCAGCAATAGGGAGTCTTATTCGCTTTTCAGACCAAAAACAGAAGTTCATGTATTCGTGTGCGCCCGCGTGTATATGTTTGTGTCGCAAATTAAAGTCCTAAATCGATGCTGTAATAAATTTCCAATTTACAAAGCTTTTCTTTTTTAGAAACTAAAGAAGGCTCTAATTCTGAAAATCAACTTTGAATAATAATAAATCTCATAAAATGTCTATTGCCCCAATCACTTTTTTGTTCCTGGAGGCATTAACACTCAGCTTAGAAAACTCAATAAATGTAAAATCACTAAATATACAATTAAATGTAATTCATAAATGTTGCGAGACTGCGAGAAGTCTCGCGAGACTTCTCGTGCGAGACTTAACCGAGTCTCGCCTAGCGTCTCGTCTCGCATGGTTTAGTCTCCTCTCGCGTCTCGCATAAAATTTTTACTCTCGTCTCGCGTGCATACCTAGTTTCACATACCAACGTAGAAGAACTTTAATTGGAAACGGAGCAGTTTCATTAAAATAATTGGATACAACACAAGTAAAAATATATTATAAAGTGGTGGGAGATAATGTGATTCGGATTCTAGTTGTATGTCCTTGTCTCATACACCCTTGGTTCTGAAAGCGGCGCTAAAAATCAAATCCAAGCAGTTAACCATATTACACACCTTCTTGCTCTCTTGTAATTGTATTTTAATGAAGGTTTTGCATCTTTTAACAGCACCACATAATTTCTTAAACGTTCAAAAGTACTTCCAGGACACATCGAATTTCAGAACCACTTTCAATTCTGCTTTTACTAGTTCCCAGTAGCTTCTATTCCTGACATTAGTATATTCTGCTTTTATTAGTTCACAGTAGCTTCTGTTCCTAACATCTGTATATTCTGCTTTTACTAGTTCAAAGTAGCTTCTGCTCCTAGCATGAGTATATTCTTCTTTTATTAGTTCACAGTAACTTCTGTTCGTAACATCAATATATTCATTAGTTCACAGTACGTTTTGTTTCTGGCACCAGTATGTCACAGCCAATCAAAACTGCGAAATGATTGGGACAGTGTTGACAAACGAAGGCTAAGAAGCTAAACCAAATTATCCTTAAACATAAGGTTAAACTGCCCGTTAGATGCGACAAAAAGAAATGAAACTCTTTGCATTTTCTCTCTGAATAGTGTACTAAAGTATATCATAGGGTTGTGTTGTTAACATTGATCAAGAAATAAGTTTTTGTAACTCAGGAAAATATAGAAAAAATTAGATAAATTTAAAAGGTAACATTTAAATTGTCCAGAATTATTGCTTTTATTTATTAAAAGAACGAAAAAATAATAATTTTATGTGCAAAATAGAGGAGTCGTATAACGTAAAACGAGCCAGTAAAACCTTAACATCTGGCAATTCTCGTCCTCACATACATTATGTTAATTGTTATTTTTGGTATGCAATATATATACTGGTCCCTCGAAAATTTGCTTGCCCCCCCACTGGGCCCTAATACATTAAGCCTGGTGTGGTCACTGTCTCCACAGATAAACTTGATAAACGAATTCGCCTTCTGATTTCATGAGACGGCAATGAGTTAAGTGATCTTGTTATTGATTTATGAAATAAGTTTTTAAATGTTATTGCTAATAAGATACAGAAATTTATTTTTATTTATTTATTTATACGTATAGCTCCAGATACAGAATGTTGACCTTTTAAAACGAAACATGTAACAAGTGCCAAACAATCAGAATAGCCTATGAACTAAAATACTTAACATTAGCAATTGCAAAATCTTTAAGTTTTAAGTCCCACGGTTATGCCGGCTAAGCGAAAGGAGACGATAATGATGAGAAATGAATGAAGAAAATGGGAGGAGATGAGAGAACCCCGAGAAACCCACGCACACGGTGTTTGTCCACCACAAAGCTCACTTGGTGCGAATTGGAATCGAGCCAACGAACCCATGCACATGAGGTGAATACTCTACCACTGAGCTACCGCGGCTCCATTTTTAGTAACTGCAAAAAAAGAATGACTACCGCGTTTAACTTTCTGGCTTTCACTTCCTATATTGAACCATCAGCTGTTGTTATTACGAAACCATTTATTTTCGTAATATCAACAAAATTTCAATACTGTAAAGAGCAAAAGTTCGAATCCATAGACGGAACATTTTTTTAAATTATATTATTTTGCGGTGCTTGATAGGCGATGTTAAATGTTTTAATATTTTATGCTGAAGCAAGATAGAATATTGACAATGACAATTAAATTTATGTGATCGCGCAATACAGTAGTGTTATACTTAGTTCATTGTTATCTCAAACCAAGGGCGATCGGGGTGATCTCCCCCAGAGGAGGAAACTTTCTTATTTTATATATAAATAAAACCCATCCCAGAGTTTGGTGCTCATAAAAGTAGCTCTAAGTAGCAGTATTACAACCTACTGCCCTCCCCAGAAGTCCGTCCTGGATCCACCCCTGTCTGGAACTGCCAGAACATTCAAATCTATTGCTCAAAATTTGGCATGATTGGATTGTTTTTCTTAATTTTACTATTGTTTTCTTGCTGAGGCTGAATAAAGAAAGCACCTATAATGCAACGTGCCTTCCGAACCATTTGTCTCCACCTGGAATCGAACACGAAACCAAGTTCACCAACTGTGGCATTGAAACGAGTTACAAATTAAGATTTTTCCTAAATTTAAGGATCACTATGTATAAACTAGTTGACAGATCAAAAAGTGTTTTACACACAACTTGAAACTCCACAACAACTGTAGTAAATTGCACTTCAAAATTTTCATAAATAGAATGGGCATCTTATTTCATAGGGGAAAATACAGTTAGTTTAAAGCAAAATTCAAATTACCTACAGACACGAGGCGAACATATACTAGAATAATAGCCATTGCTTGCTGATGCACTCGGGAAGAGATTTCGAGTTTTCTTGTATATTTAACTGATACCCATCATACAATGTCTATGACGTTAGTTTAGCAAAAATAAGAAAAGGTGTAAATCTGCCTGAATCTTATGAATCCAAATCGTTACCGCCTTTGAAATACATTTGTCAGACATAAAAGGTTCTGTTTTGTGTATTTCAAGTGATTAAACTTCGAGATTTGTTCATTCCTAACTGGTTGCGTAATTCACATATTTAAAGCGTCAAATATTTAAATTCTCCATAGAGAGGTATTTTTACGAAACAACATGAAAACCAAAACAGTTATAATTTCGATTCAAAGAAGAATTGTTAGTTTGTAACAGTGCTCTTTTGTTTGTCCTTGTGGATGTGGCAACATAACATGAATGTCTAACTGGACAGACAATTACTGCTTGAAGCTACTGTAAAAGGTTATTTAAAGACGTTTCTGACCAGATCTGTTAGTAGGATGAAGTGAACTTTGGTAGTAATAAAAGAAAAAAGCAAATTAGAAGTAAGAAAAGAAAAAAAGCAAGATTACAGCAGAAATTCAACCATCAGCCTACAAGTTTGTAAACAAAGTTATTAATCACTTAAGTCACGCAGAGCAACACACTACCTTGTTTTAGTTGTGCTGGACTGGAGTCTTTCAATTTCAACTGTGCCCCTTCTGGCGCTGCTGTCGATGTGTGTTTTTCCTTACGTCTCTCGAAAGAGGAGGGACAAGTTGTTGCGGAAGAGGTCTTTCAAACGTTGGATGCGGAAGCGTTGCTACAATGAATTATTTCACGGACTTCGTTGTCCACTCTCTTGTAAGTCATTCTAAGTAGATTACGATCTTCACTCATCAAGACCAACAGACTGAATGACAAGTTGGCAACACAGCTGAGATCATTCACTTCTTTCCCCAAAACAAAGGGAAGGCTTCCTCCATAAGAGGCTGGTGGGGCTGGAACCGGAGTATTTCACATATTTTCTGAGGACACACTTGAAACAGAAAGGCCATAGTGTGATAAAAGATTCTAATTGTTTTGCTCTTCGTTTTCTTTTTTTTAATACAACTTTTACAAGGATACAATGAGCATTTCATAAAAGTAACCAAGAAAGTTTTGTCGCTTTTTGTGGAGTTGTATTAAATTGGCCCTCACCATAAGTTGAATGCGAATGGAGATGAGACGAAGGTCAGCTGTTGCTGTGAGTATACCCAACATACTACCTGGTTCTGACAGTTCAGTTACACCGTGAACTTGCGTAAGGACAGATTGAGCATGGAACCTCCACAGAGCGTCATAAAATTGAGTATGCTGTCCCAGTTCAAACTGGGGTCAAACTCCGCTCCAGTGGGGAGGTAGATATGTCAGGCCTTTGCTGAGGGTGTCGTGATTACGTGGACAAAAACGAAATGTAATATTTAAGTTTTGCGTCCCACGTTTATGCCACTTAGGCTAAAGGAGACGGTGATGATGAGAAATGAATGAAATGGTGGAATGAAGAAAGTGTAAGGAAACGGAAGAACGCCGAGAAAACCCACAAGCACGGCGTTTGTCCACCACAAAGTCTACACGGCGCGAGCTGGGATCGAACCAGGGATCCCAAGCACCAGAGGTGAACGCTCTACCACTAAGCCACCACACCCTCTTGATTACTTGGACAGTGCAGCCGTGGTTTAACAAGTTTAAACACGGTGACGAAACACTCGAAGACGCACAACGTGCCGGAAAGTCAACACATGTACAAAATTGAGATCTTCAGACAGCAATTGAGGTGAACAGTGGCCAAACTTGTGAGGAACTAGACTACAATACAGTGTGGGTGGAGAAACCATTCGGCAACCCTTCCATCAACTTGGGAAGCACTACAAGTTGGGTCCATGGGTCCCACATGATTTGATTCCGGTCCAGAAGGCAACGCGAGCAGACACCTGTGTTTCTTTGCTGTCTCGTATGAGTAAGGAGTCATTTCTGGATAGGATATTGGCGTGTGATGAGAAGTGGGCCCTGTACAAAGCTCCACGGCGCCGTCATCATTGGTTAGCATCCCGGAAACCGGTTCTAAAACAACCGAAACCAGCACTGCACCAGAAGATAGTCCTCCTGTGTGTTTGCTGGACTGCTCGCGGCATCGTCCGGTCAGCAGCCGCCCCTCGGACGGCTCGATGGATCGGGAACTGCTACCAGCTGGTCAGAGCATCCATATAACTGTGTGCTGTCAGCAGTTAAGCCGTGTACAAGAAAAGTTCAAAACTCTCGAGCAAGCACTTCTGAATCGCAAAGAGGTCCTCCTGTTCCAGGATAACGCTAAGCCTCATGTGGCTAGAATGACCCGGGACACCATTCTACACCTTGAATGTGAAACACTATTGCATCCGCCATACTCCCCGGACATTGTACCGTCCGATTATCACCTGTTGAATTCCTTGGATAATCAATTTAGAGGACGCCAGTTCAAATCCCTAGCAGAGATGCAAGATGCACTTGATATCTTCTTCGCTTGACCGTCCACCAAGTTCTACCGCGATGGAATCCATGGCCTTCCAGAACGTTAGCAGAAGATCGTCGATGCTGATGGGGACTATTTTGATCTTCCGTCTAAGGTACGTCATATGTGACATATCGATGTTCGAAGGTGGTGGGTTAAAAAGCGACAGAACTTTCTTCGTAACCTTTATAATTTCGAGCAAATGTAACTTTTCAATTATTGAAGCAAAACTTTTGTTTAGGTGCTATGTCCGAAGCCACATCTTATTTCGTATGTATACTTTTCACGTTCATTGGCAAGTTCTCTGTCAAGAAAACCCAGATTCTTTATTTAAAAGTAAATGGAATTTAAATCCATGTTGTATTTTAAAAGAAACGTATGCTTCAAAGTTTGACTCATCTCTATTATACCAACTGTTCTCACTTCCTGTGTTCAAGGTAGTACGTTCTTTAAATGTTTGGGCCATCTGAGTACCATATGCAAGCTTTTAAGTTTTGCCTTCTTTTTATATCATTCCTTATGTGTTTTCTCTATATATTAATTATATTTGTGATATATGTAGTAACCGCTGTGTATTATTATCCTTCATAACAAGTAGTGTAAATATAATTCCCTGTAGAGACACCTGAGGAAATTTGGAATGATACAAGCTGATTTCTAAGGTTTACGTTCGTCTTCATATGCGTTTACGTTTAAGATGCACTGAACTTAGGATTACCATATTTTAAAATTAGAAAAGCGGAGAATTCTAAACCGTAAGTACTGATGTGAACTTGTGTATTACAAATGCTGACCTGGGATTCTTCGGAACTTTTTTTTAAAATGAATTCTTTGTTAAGTGAGACTTTCTATGTACTCTCCTAACGAAACTGAGTTCTCCAGAGTACATTATGCTTCAAACTGAGTTCTGCCCCACTGCCGAACAAACATAAATTCGCTTCTATAAGTGTCTTTAAACCAACACTTGAAACTACCCTTCGGCATTCTTATTAGCAAACGGCTCTGCGCACGCGCACTGGGCAAACAGCGCACAGTCTGAGCCTGTGCGCGAGTCCAAATTTAACTCAATCTTGATTGAGATTGACAGAGATGTAGGATTAGGATTAGGATTTTAGATTTCTGGGCTTTCGGCATCTAAGGCCATTTAGCCCGTCACGTTTTGAGAGATGATGTCACTCGGCGAGCACACAATTCGGGGAAAGGAAGGAGGAAAGGATTGGGGAAGGAAAGAAAGCGGCCTGGGACATACCTGGGAAATATGGGTATAAGTTAGATACCACCCCAGCATTTGCCTGGTGAGAATGAGGAAAACCTCATTCAAGGTGGTTGGCTCAAAAAGCGTTTTACACTTTTTCGACCGAGTGGCCCCACCGGGAATAGAACCTGGGACCGTTTGCACTGAAGGCGAGAGCGTTAGCGACTACGCCACGCGGGGTCACAGACAGAGATGTAGCAGTTTACGTTAAATATAACAACACTCTATCCACGAAGTCGTTTTATATTTTTCTCCAATCCAAAAAAGCGGGTGGTTTTTCGTGATTAGGAGAGATTAAGCAGGGGACGAATATAGTACCTGAAAATCGGGTAATACCCGCTAAAATCGGGTAATATGGTAACCCTAACTGAACTGAACGATTTAAATGAATGTGAGACACATGACACAAGACTAGCAGAGCACGGATAGAGCAGAAACAAGAATAAATGATCTAGACATACCTCTATTTGGTTATTAGTAAAATACGAAACAAAATCAATTATATTAAAGCTAATGTGAGATGGAACTCACACAAAGAGAAATAAGAAAAGACAAATGAAACGAACAAAGATAATACATGCTAATCATTCCTGAAATGAAATAAATCAAATCTTTAAAGTCTCATGTTTATCCCTTTAGGCTAAGGGAGACAGATGATAAGGCAAGTGAATCATAATGGAAGAATTGGTGGAATGATAATGTGAAGGAAACGGGAGCACCTCGAGACAACCCACAACCATTACGCTGTCCACCACAAACTTACATGGCCGAGAATTGAGCCAGGAACCCCAACGTGCAAGTATCTACGTGCACATATCTTAGATACAGGGGAATAGTAGTTTAGTAGTGAAAGTGCTCACCTCTGGTGTATCTGATTGGATCCCTGGTCATGCAAGTTTGTGGTGAACAACATCCTGCTCGTGGATTCTGTCGAGGGCCCTGTTTCTTTCCACATTTCTATTCTGTCAATCTTTCATAATCATTCAATTTCTTTAACCATTTGTCTCGTGATGCTCATGAGATGAGACAACGAATAAACTTTTCTCATTTCATCTCGTAAATTTGCGCAGAATTGTTATCCCGTCTTGGTTATCGACAGTGGCGGATCTAGAAGGAAAAATCTGGGGGACCAGCTAGAACCCAGACTATCATGTAATATCATTATTTTACTATAAATTTTCAAAAATATATAAATAATAGCTTCAATTATTTCTGTCACTCAAAAAACTGGGGGAGGCCTTGGGCCCCCCGGCCCTGGGCTAGATCTGCCACTTCTTATCGAATAATTGTTTCTCGTCTGGATTCCCAGGATTTGTTTCTCTTTCCGCTTCAGAATTTTCTCGTCTCGGTTTCTAAAGGATATAGCCGGTTAAGACACTGAAAGGTGCCCTTACATGTATTGCTGTGATATTTATACCAAAGGTATCTCATATCCAAAGGTAACTTTGATCAGAAAACCAAGTTCAAATTCCTCCGAACTTCGAAGTTATTGTTGAAAATTTGAAAAATTAAAAGTTGTTCATATCTCAGAAATGACTTAAGTTTCGAGGACAAAACAAAACATTCATATATTTTGCCTGAAGGGCCTTACCAAAAACTAGAAACAATGTATTTCGCCCTTCAAATTTCTAGCGAAAAACGCATCGAAAATATTGAATTCAAATATTTATGCTTTATGTTTACGTGACTAACTCTTAATTTCTATCATAGAAGCAGCACCAACTCGCCTATAATACGTTTTTGACCACGTTTGATAGCCTTGGTACAACTTGGTGTAAAATGAGGAAAATCAAAGTCGGATACGCTTGGGGAATATGCAATCCGTGTTAGGCAGTACATGTTTTTGGATATGAGGATAGTTGTCTTTGGGAATGAGGTACCTTTGATACAAAAATTACAGCAATCCGTGTAAGAGCACTTTCACTACCTTATCCAGCTATACCCTTTATGCCCTGACTCGTGGGTAACACTAGCTCCTTTATCCTAAAGGGGTTCATCTCTAGTGCAGTGGGTCCTTGGTTCGATTACAGCTCGCGCTGAATAAGCTTTGTGATGGTCAAACCGTGTGCCTGGGTTTTCTCGGAGTTCTCCCGTTTTCTCCCACTTTCTTCATTCGTTTATTTGATTCATTTCTCATCATCACTGTCTCGTTTAGCGTAGCCGGCATAACCTTGGAACGTAAAACTTAAAGATTTTATTTCATTTTATCCTACAGGGCAAAATACAGATTTTGTCATCCTATTCACCCTATGTATCTTGAGACAGGCCCCTAGCCAGCCCGAAAATGTAGGGGGGGGGGCGATCCAAAAATATTAGTTCATCCCATATTATAGTTCATTTGCAAACCTACCGTGAAAATTTTAGAAGGGGCCAGTAAAAATTTAGGGGGGCCCGGCCCCCTAGACCCCCCTGGATACGGGCCTGTCTTCAGATATATCTTGCTATGTGGGTACTCTCTTGCGTCACATCTACTATATTTGATCCCAAATGACTAATAAATAACGGAACCTGATTAAGCAGCTGTTCTTCCCAAGAAATAGATAACTTATTCAGCAGAACGGTTGGCTTATTTCTGTTGAAGACTGGTATAATAGTATTAGATGGCCTTGTCAATAAGGAAGTCTTCGTACGTGTTTCTCGGCGGAATTCGCATTTCCAAAGGATGTGGCGTCGCATTTTCAATTCCCTTCGACTTTCGACAAACTGGATGTCGTTATCACTTCTTTTATCCTTTCGTCTTGCACTGAATAACAATCACACTCTGGCTATACAAACCAGCTGACGCAGCAGACTATATAAAACCTCAATGCGTAATTCGAGTTAGCTTTATAGGTTGAAAAGAATCATGTTATTCCAGGAGGTCTGGTTTACCTTCGTGATCAAGTGGATGATTTGTGTGTGCGAGGCTCAGGGCTTGATTTAGAAGAGGAGTGCTAGTATCAAATCCCGCTTTAACCCTTTATCTGCGCAATTAAATTTTCGGGAGGTTCCTGGAAAAGGGGCAGTCAAGAAATATAAGTTTTATACTTCCGTAAAATATAGTTTAAAGAAACCAAAATATCTATGATACTAGAAATAATTAAATTGTATAAGCAGCTCAACATGTCAAATTCAGTAATTCTATTTTCCAATAAATGATGGAACACATGACTCTCTCTCTCTCTCTCTCTCTCTCTCTCTCTCACACACACACACACACACACATATATATATATATATATATATATATATATATATATAGAGAGAGAGAGAGAGAGAGAGGGTGACTCAAAGTTCCCTGACATAGGATAACTTATTATCAGAGTTACAACAAAATATAAGAGGGGATACCGTCTCCAAATATGACGCTTTTAATCTAAAGTGAAGAAATTCTTTATATCAGACGAGTCGTTAGGGCTAACACTCCTTATGCGCCCAGTGTTAAATGAAAATGCAACGTTGCCATTTACCTCGACTCACAACATAAGTTAATGAAGTTTATGTTTGAAATGGGGGCTTATCATCGACATATTACCGTAAAAGACAGTAACTTCATTCACTTATATTGTAGGTCCAGGTAAGTGGCAACATTGCATGTTCGTTTAACATTGGGCCCATAAAGAGTGTACAACCCAAACGGTTCGTCCAATTTAAAAATTTATTCATTTTAGATTAAAAACGTCATATTTGAAGACGGTATCGCTTCTTATATTTTGTTGTAACTCTAGCAATAACAGAGTTACCTTACGTCAGAAGATTTTTGAGACACCCTATATATATATATATATATATATATATATATATATATATATATATATATATATATATATATATATATATATATATATATATATATGTGTGTGTGTGTGTGTGTGTGTGACGAGATATAGCAAAATAACATGTTCTAAGTGTTTGAAATTGACAAAGTGCAAAATTACACAATGTTATGTAAGATTAGCGCTGAAACGTGATATTTGAAATACATAAACACACACATACATACATACACACATACATACATAAACACACACATAAATACATACACACACATGCACACATACATACATAAACACACACATAAATACATACACACACATTAGACCAGCGTTTCCTAACCTTTTTCAACTTGCGATACACTATGTGTGTAACTTGAATTCTCGCGGCGCACTCATAGATATTATTATTATTATTATTATTATTATTATTATTATTATTATTATTATTATTTGATCTGCTCACAGAGATGAAAGTTCGATCACTGGTTTTCCCCTATGCTAATTCATTATGCTTTTTTAATTCTAATTTTAAAATAGAAAACAATTGCAACGAAATATAGGACTCAGATTTTTAAAAATACGCTTTGTTTTTCGAAAACTGTATCCAACCTTTCACTAAGAACGAAGATCACTAAATAACGAACGAATAAACAAATGTCTTGTACTTTTAACTTTGCTGTTTTAACCGAAACCGGTGCATATTATTGCAATCACACATCTCGCGATGCGTCGAAGTCAAAACACAGCTGTTGAACAAAGTGTTCTGTCATTCACGTGCGAATGAGTGTTTTACGAAAGTTCACTTGACGCGTACCGTACAAGTGCTTCCATTTCTCGGTGTTAGCATGACTCTCAATTGAAGGGTAACATAGCAGCTAACCGTGGAAATGTGTACGAGCCGAAATACTATCTGCTACACAGTAATAGATGTAGAATAATATATTACAATTACATTATTTTTTTCCGTGGTAGAAATTCATAGTAATGTGAAATACAAAAATATACATTTTTTCCCATGTCTTGCAATTTGGTTGCTATAGAATTAATATTTTTTTTCGATTTCCTCGCGGCACACCAGCGATCCATTCGCGGCACACCAGCGATCCATTCGCGGCACACCGGTTGGGAAACGCTGCATTAGACACTTGGCCACGAAAAGGTACAAGTTCAAAGGGCGGAAGGGATTCAGTATTATGAAATAAGGATCACAAGTGAGATAAGATGGTTTTCATTATAACAGGAATTGTTTTTCCAATGTAAACTGTGCCTGATTTAAAATGATTAGACCACTTAGATACGTCACAACCTAGATATTGTTAGCCACAGGTACTGAGATAACAATGTTTTTAATATTCCTAACTTGTGTCCGTTTAATTAAATTTCAAAAAGCAGTATAAATAAATGTTAAGAGTTTTCACATTGAACTTTCTTGTGCGTCCCGTTCGTTTGTTTGTTTTCTTTAAATTAAACAATAAAAAAAAGAAATGAAATTTGTCAGTTTTATGTCCAACATTTATACCGGCTAGGCTAAAGGAGACGGTGATGATTAGAAATGAATGAAATGGTGGAATGAAGAAAGTGGGGGGGAAAGTGAGAACCAAGATGAAACCCATGCAGATGGTGTTTGTCAACCGTAAAGTTCACTTGCGGGAGCAAGGTTTGAACCCGGGACCCCATGCATAAGAGGTGAACGCTCTACCACTGAGCCACCGCGGCACCAATTAAATAATAAATTACACCATAGTGTTTATTTCTTATAATGAAACACGGAGACAATAGTAAGCTGGTAAGTAAAGGTAAAAGCCACTTTGCTTTTTGAATGCATTATGGAGCTCTAAGGCCAGTTCGGAGACAATACTCCATACTTTTACGCAATAATGATTTCAAAGTTCCCACGAGAGGACTTTGAATAAACGGGGAGAGGGTGAAAGTGGTACTGCAAAAATACTGGCAACCCAGGTTGAGGCCGACCGGAATAATGCCCAGGAGGATTTATATATATATAAAAAAAAATGCTATCCTAAGACTCTTAGTCACACTGACAAAAATCCGTTCTCCGGACAGCGGTATATTGTACAAATATACGGTATCCTCTTGCTTACTATAGAAACCAGTACGGAACATTCGTTATCCGTATGCTACATAGGCACTGCCCTTACATGTTACATCATGTCGTTGCAGGATGTCTGACATCTAACAGTTTTCCGTATATCACATGCATATACTTATGTTACCTTCGTCAGCTATATGTTATATACGTCCATTTGTATGTGAGATACTAACCGCCTATATGTTGTTTCATACGAAAAGTACGTATAGATAGAACACTTATAAGGAAAATATTATAAAACATGAGTCCAAAAACTAGAGGAATTACGCGCGTAACCTATCTTTTTAAGTACGCCACCTACATTTCTTTTTCTCCGTGTATGTATCAATTTGCCACATACCTTTATATGAGTAATCTTCTCACTCTACAGTTTTCGATTAGTTGATACAAAATATCAGTTCTAAAAATGGAATGAAATCTGTCCGTTTAACGTCTCACGATTATGTCCTTCTGGGCTAAGGGAGACGATAATTAAAGCAAATGAACGATGATGGAACAATTAATGAAATGAGAAAGTAGGATTAAACGAAAGTAACCGAGAAAATCCCCGGACACTATGTTGCCCACCACAAACTTACTTGGACGGTGATCGAACCAGGGATCCACGCACCATAGGTAAGAGCTCTACCACTGAGCCACCGTGTCTTCTATCAATCCTAAATTCGATACAAAACTTATAAGATAAGTAACAACATGGTAGCAATTGTCAACACTCATCTTCTAAATGACCTTCAGGAAAAAGTGATCGCAACTGTCGTAACTCATATTTTCTACATGACTTAAAAAGAAAGTGATCGCAACTGTCGTAACTCATATTATCTACATGACCTTGAAAAGAAAGTGATCGCAATTGTCGTAACTCATATTTTCTACACGACCTTGAAAAGAAAGTGATCGCAATTGTCGTAACTCATATTTTCTACATGACCTTGAAAAGAAAGTGATCGCAATTGTCGTAACTCATATTTTCTACATGACCTTCAAACTAAAGTAATCGCAACTGTCGCTGGTCACAATTGCAGTATATATTCCTTTTATCTGTATGGTTTACTCTGAAGGCGAGGAGCAAAATGTGACGTCACAGCATTCAGCAAAAAATGACTGCATTACACTGTAAAAAAGATTAACTTATTAGTTTTAGTTCTTGTTTTCTTAAAATAATGAAAGACTGAAGTAACTAAAACACTAAAATAACTTTGATAAATACAACTACTATTTTAATGACATTGGATAAATGATTGTTTAAATAACAGAAAGAAGAAATTTTTATTAGTAATTACTAACAAAGTACCCTATTTTGACCGTTGTTAGAAAGTTTAAAATTATGTTTTAGAGCGTTAGATAACAACTTATCATAAACCTATTACTAAAACTTAAAAACTCCTTACCAAGCTCGTTTTAGTAATAATGAGATTCTAGCAATCACGCTACAAGAGAAAGAAGAAAAAGAGGAATTTCTCTTTAAAATCTTAAGTTAGATGGGAGTCTATGTAAGAAGAGTAAAACTTAGGAGAAAGAAAAAAGAACTTATAATAAATACCGAAGAAGTTCCGGTGTTTTTGATTGAGGATGAGAGTGAGGTGGGGAATTATGGAAAACTACCCCCCATCCCATTCTTCAATTTCTCACTCTTCGAAAGTACCCCATTAGATGAGATTGAAGATCAAAACGTTAACCAGCAAAATTCCTCTCCGTAATTAAGTGTGGGCGACGACCAGCGGACAAAGATGGCGGGGAAAATGTTCCCAACATGTAACGAGGAGTTGTTCGTGATAAGAATACAGTGTTGCTAACTCAATTCAAAAGTTACTAACAACTATAATGTAAAATTATGTGAGAAGTGATCAGAAAGTAAGGTTACAAAATCTTCAGTGAAACTTGAATATATTATTTCATACAACCAATACAGCCAACAGTTAGAACATACCGTACATTAGGTTATTTCATACAGCCAACAGTTAGAACATACCGTACATTAGGTTATTTCATACAGCCAACAGTTAGAACATACCGTACATTAGGTTATTTCATACAGCCAACAGTTAGAACATACTGTACATTAGGTTATTTCATACAGCCAACAGTTAGAACATACCGTACATTAGGTTATTTCATACAACCAATACAGCCAACAGTTAGAACATACCGTACATTAGGTTATTTCATACAGCCAACAGTTAGAACATACCGTACATTAGGTTATTTCATACAGCCAACAGTTAGAACATACCGTACATTAGGTTATTTCATACAGCCAACAGTTAGAACATACCGTACATTAGGTTATTTCATACAGCCAACAGTTAGAACATACCGTACATTAGGTTATTTCATACAGCCAACAGTTAGAACATACCGTACATTAGGTTATTTCATACAGACAACAGTTAGAACATACCGTACATTAGGTTATTTCATACAGCCAACAGTTAGAACATACCGTACATTAGGTTATTTCATACAGCCAACAGTTAGAACATACCGTACATTAGGTTATTTCATACAGCCAACAGTTAGAACATACCGTACATTAGGTTATTTCATACAGCCAACAGTTAGAACATACCGTACATTAGGTTATTTCATACAACCAATACAGCCAACAGTTAGAACATACCGTACATTAGGTTATTTCATACAGCCAACAGTTAGAACATACCGTACATTAGGTTATTTCATACAGCCAACAGTTAGAACATACCGTACATTAGGTTATTTCATACAGCCAACAGTTAGAACATACCGTACATTAGGTTATTTCATACAGCCAACAGTTAGAACATACCGTACATTAGGTTATTTCATACAGACAACAGTTAGAACATACCGTACATTAGGTTATTTCATACAGCCAACAGTTAGAACATACCGTACATTAGGTTATTTCATACAGCCAACAGTCAGAACATACCGTACATTAGGTTATTTTATACAACCAATACAGCCAACAGTTAGAACATACCGTACATTAGGTTATTTCATACAGCCAACAGTTAGAACATACCGTACATTAGGTTATTTCATACAGCCAACAGTTAGAACATACCGTACATTAGGTTATTTCATACAGCCAACAGTTAGAACATACCGTACATTAGGTTATTTCATACAACCAACAGTTAGAACATACCGTACATAAGGTTATTTCATACAGCCAACAGTTAGAACATACCGTACATAAGGTTATTTCATACAGCCAACAGTTAGAACATACCGTACATTAGGTTATTTCATACAGCCAACAGTTAGAACATACCGTACATTAGGTTATTTCATACAACCAACAGTTAGAACATACCGTACATTAGGTTATTTCATACAGCCAACAGTTAGAACATACCGTACATTAGGTTATTTCATACAGCCAACAGTTAGAACATACCGTACATTAGGTTATTTCATACAGCCAACAGTTAGAACATACCGTACATTAGGTTATTTCATACAACCAATACAGCCAACAGTTAGAACATACCGTACATTAGGTTATTTCATACAGCCAACAGTTAGAACATACCGTACATTAGGTTATTTCATACAGCCAACAGTTAGAACATACCGTACATTAGGTTATTTCATACAGCCAACAGTTAGAACATACCGTACATTAGGTTATTTCATACAGCCAACAGTTAGAACATACCGTACATTAGGTTATTTCATACAGCCAACAGTTAGAACATACCGTACATTAGGTTATTTCATACAACCAATACAGCCAACAGTTAGAACATACCGTACATTAGGTTATTTCATACAGCCAACAGTTAGAACATACCGTACATTAGGTTATTTCATACAGCCAACAGTTAGAACATACCGTACATTAGGTTATTTCATACAGCCAACAGTTAGAACATACCGTACATTAGGTTATTTCATACAGCCAACAGTTAGAACATACCGTACATTAGGTTATTTCATACAGCCAACAGTCAGAACATACCGTACATTAGGTTATTTTATACAACCAATACAGCCAACAGTTAGAACATACCGTACATTAGGTTATTTCATACAGCCAACAGTTAGAACATACCGTACATTAGGTTATTTCATACAGCCAACAGTTAGAACATACCGTACATTAGGTTATTTCATACAGCCAACAGTTAGAACATACCGTACATTAGGTTATTTCATACAGCCAACAGTTAGAACATACCGTACATTAGGTTATTTCATACAACCAACAGTTAGAACATACCGTACATAAGGTTATTTCATACAGCCAACAGTTAGAACATACCGTACATTAGGTTATTTCATACAGCCAACAGTTAGAACATACCGTACATTAGGTTATTTCATACAACCAACAGTTAGAACATACCGTACATAAGGTTATTTCATACAGCCAACAGTTAGAACATACCGTACATAAGGTTATTTCATACAGCCAACAGTTAGAACATACCGTACATTAGGTTATTTCATACAGCCAACAGTTAGAACATACCGTACATTAGGTTATTTCATACAACCAACAGTTAGAACATACCGTACATTAGGTTATTTCATACAGCCAACAGTTAGAACATACCGTACATTAGGTTATTTCATACAGCCAACAGTTAGAACATACCGTACATTAGGTTATTTCATACAGCCAACAGTTAGAACATACCGTACATTAGGTTATTTCATACAACCAATACAGCCAACAGTTAGAACATACCGTACATTAGGTTATTTCATACAGCCAACAGTTAGAACATACCGTACATTAGGTTATTTCATACAGCCAACAGTTAGAACATACCGTACATTAGGTTATTTCATACAGCCAACAGTTAGAACATACCGTACATTAGGTTATTTCATACAGCCAACAGTTAGAACATACCGTACATTAGGTTATTTCATACAGCCAACAGTTAGAACATACCGTACATTAGGTTATTTCATACAACCAATACAGCCAACAGTTAGAACATACCGTACATTAGGTTATTTCATACAGCCAACAGTTAGAACATACCGTACATTAGGTTATTTCATACAGCCAACAGTTAGAACATACCGTACATTAGGTTATTTCATACAGCCAACAGTTAGAACATACCGTACATTAGGTTATTTCATACAGCCAACAGTTAGAACATACCGTACATTAGGTTATTTCATACAGACAACAGTTAGAACATACCGTACATTAGGTTATTTCATACAGCCAACAGTTAGAACATACCGTACATTAGGTTATTTCATACAGCCAACAGTCAGAACATACCGTACATTAGGTTATTTTATACAACCAATACAGCCAACAGTTAGAACATACCGTACATTAGGTTATTTCATACAGCCAACAGTTAGAACATACCGTACATTAGGTTATTTCATACAGCCAACAGTTAGAACATACCGTACATTAGGTTATTTCATACAGCCAACAGTTAGAACATACCGTACATTAGGTTATTTCATACAACCAACAGTTAGAACATACCGTACATAAGGTTATTTCATACAGCCAACAGTTAGAACATACCGTACATAAGGTTATTTCATACAGCCAACAGTTAGAACATACCGTACATTAGGTTATTTCATACAGCCAACAGTTAGAACATACCGTACATTAGGTTATTTCATACAGCCAACAGTTAGAACATACCGTACATTAGGTTATTTCATACAGCCAACAGTTAGAACATACCGTACATTAGGTTATTTCATACAACCAATACAGCCAACAGTTAGAACATACCGTACATTAGGTTATTTCATACATCCAACAGTTAGAACATACCGTACATTAGGTTATTTCATACAGACAACAGTTAGAACATACCGTACATTAGGTTATTTCATACAGCCAACAGTTAGAACATACCGTACATTAGGTTATTTCATACAGCCAACAGTTAGAACATACCGTACATTAGGTTATTTCATACATCCAACAGTTAGAACATACCGTACATTAGGTTATTTCATACAGACAACAGTTAGAACATACCGTACATTAGGTTATTTCATACAGCCAACAGTTAGAACATACCGTACATTAGGTTATTTCATACAGCCAACAGTCAGAACATACCGTACATTAGGTTATTTTATACAACCAATACAGCCAACAGTTAGAACATACCGTACATTAGGTTATTTCATACAATCAATACAGCCAACATTTAGAACATACCGTACATTAGATTATTTTTCGACATGGTCTCTATATGAGCTGAGGCACTTGTCGCATCCTCCTGATAAAAATCCTGTCCTTGCGTGTTCAACCCGTTGTCAGAAAATGATTTTCCTCGTCTGAAGCGAAGTGATGGCCTTCTAGGGACTCCTTTAAGTGCGCAAACAGGTGAAAGTCGCTTGGAGAGAGGTCTGAACTGTAGAGAGGGTGGTTGATTATGTCTCCGCTGTGTTCAAATCTGTTGATATCGTGCTGGGTCAACCACTGCGCTCCTCGTCGGTGACGCTTTCTCTACTAGTCGCAAAGTTTCGACATCATTCTTCGACATGTTGACGAGAGATTACAGTCTTTCGTACCCTTTACCAGAATTTCAGTCGGGGTTACATATTTCGCCCACAGAAATCGAATAACTGAGCGAACTTCTTCGCGAGACCAGTTTTCCAAATGAGTTGCCGTTTGTTTTTGCTTAAAACAAGCGCCATAGATGGCGGGTGACTGAAACTCCGCACAGTTGCCAATGTATGAGAATTATCTCACACTCCTCAGTCCTCTATTAGAGACGGAATTCAAGAACCTTGCTTTCTGGACCTCCCTCGTATATACATACAAATACATATATATATACATATATATATATACATATATATATATATATATATATATATAATGTAATAGATATATCTATAGGTATAGAAAGAGGTTACCTACAGCTAGAGATGTTTATATGATCTAATCACGTACGAAGTCGTTTCTTCGATTTTCTATTCGACTAGGGATTGGAGGGAGTTCAATATTTGTGCAAAGTGAATCATATTGTCATTGATGTAGACAACCTAATCGTTCTTTCCGTGCTGCAGGTTGCATACATCTCAGATCTTTGATTTCCTTTCCATTAAACTTAATCTTCCCCTTGCGAAGAACGTGCGTATCAACTGGGCCGGGAATCGATAAGGACAATTGTCTAATGCTCGTCGTTATAAAATTATTTTTTTCAGTTTAACGTCCCACGTTTACGCTCTTTAGGTTGCGTTGAGTTGATTTTAGTTTAGCGTCCCTTTTAGCAGCGAGGCTATGTGAGACGTGGACCTACTGATTAACGTGGAATCCAACCCACATGAGCTCCCGCCTGGAATCGAGTCTCCCACGCCACAGGCGCGTACGCAAACCGCTTAGCTACAAGGGAGCTCTTTACCCTCTTTAGGGTAAGGTAGATGGATGATTGAGGCAAGTGAATGATTATGGAAGAATTGGTGGAATGAAAAAGCGGGAGAAATTCCATGGACACGATGTTTCCACCACAAACTTACTTGGCCGGGGATGGAACCAGGAACCGCAAGCACCAGAGATAAGCACTCTACCACTGAACTACTATTCTTCTTTAGTACTATAGTATTTAAATATTAATATATTAAGTAGCATACTGTGTGAAATATAGATAATCACCGTTAAAGTCTAAGTTATCCGTTAATATGTAACGGCCGTTAAAGTCAAAGTTATCCGTTAATATGTAACGGATTGACTCCACTAACAAATGGGGCTGCAACAATCACTCTACCTATCTATTGAAAAGAATCCAAAAATGGTTATGTATATAGCATATGGACTATAGATAGTAAACATTATCCGTTAGGTTATCCGTTATACGGTAAGGGGTTGTAATATGTAACGGATTGACTTCATGAAGGAATTTGGTCGAAGTTATTGCTCTAGGTATCTGTTACAAAAAAAATCAAAATTTAAAAAAATATTGCTTACATGTATGGTATATGGTCTAAAAGTAGCCACAGTTTAAGTCGTGTTGTCCGTTAATGTTAAGGGATTGGCTCCAATAATGAACTTGGTCGTAGTTATTACTACCTATCTCTTCCCACGAACAAAGTTCAAAAAATGCTTAGATGCATGGAGTATGGGTAGTAAATATTCACCGTTAAAATCGATGTTATCCCTTAACATTTACCGGATTGACTTCACGAACGACCTTAGTCGAAGTAATTACTCTAGGTATCTAGGTTGTTGTAGCTTGCAAAAAACAGAATTAAGAAATTTCTTACATGTATGTGATAAAGGCTAAAAGTAGCGACCGTATAAGTCGCGTTATCCGTTAATGTTAAAGGATTGACTCCATTCACGAAGTTGGTCCAAATAATTGATCAAGAATCAGAATTAAACAGTTCTGAGTTGCTCAAGAGTTATCGTACGGTGTAACGGACGAACGGACTTACAACATTATATTGTAAAGTGTCACTGTATGATCCTAATAAACAAATCGAGAAAACAGAAAAGGTGCGGGACATCTGTAGGAGATCTTACAGTAGCGATGGAAACGTTATCTAGTCATGTCTTCAAGATATACAATATCCCAGAACTCACTATAAATAAGTCTGTGGAAGTTATGATTAATACCATCTTTATTCTATATAATACATACGAGAAAGAATCAGAAACTATGGTTAGAAGGCTGATCTTTCTGGAGTTTTGTCTGTTATAGAGGAGTGAGCAGTTTTTGGTTATTTTAATACACAGAGTTGGCAACTGTTCACAATTTCAGCCACATACGGCACTAGTTGTAGGTAAAAGAAAATGGCGACTCGTTTGGGAAACTGGTCTCGCGAAGAAGTTCGCTCAGTTATTTGATTTCTGTGGGTGAAACGTGTAACCGTGGCTGAAATTCACCGGCAGCTGGTAGAGGTTTACGGAGAGACTGTTTTGTTTAGAGTGTTTAGAGTGTTTCAGCATGTTGCAGAGTGGTGTTGAAAGTTTGCAGCTGGTAGAGAAACACATCACCGACGAGAAGAGAAGTGGCCAACCCAACACGGCATCAACAGATTTGAACACAGCTCGCGTGGAGGAACTGATTCAGGACAACAGGAAGATTCAAGCGACTTTCACCTGTTCCTGCACTTGAAGGAGCAGCTAGGAGGTCGTCGCTTCTCTTCAGACGAGGAGGTAAAACACTTCGTGGCAACGTGGCTGAACACGCAAGGACAGAATTTTTACCAGAATGGAATCTTCAAATTCATCCCACGATGCGATAAGTGCTTCAAAAGATGTGGAGACTATGTAGAAAAATAACCTAATGTATGTACTATCTGTTGTCTGTATTGGTTGTATGAAATAATATATACATGTTTCACTGCAGGCTTTGTAACCTTACTTTCTGATCACTCCTCGTATTTATTAAGTGATTTACTTTGGTCAACCGATATGGAGACTATGTAGAAAAATAACCTAATGTATGTACTATCTGTTGTCTGTATTGGTTGTATGAAATAATATATACATGTTTCACTGCAGGCTTTGTAACCTTACTTTCTGATCACTCCTCGTATTTATTAAGTGATTTACTTTGGTCAACCGATATGGAGACTATGTAGAAAAATAACCTAATGTATGTACTATCTGTTGTCTGTATTGGTTGTATGAAATAATATATACATGTTTCACTGCAGGCTTTGTAACCTTACTTTCTGATCACTCCTCGTATTTATTAAGTGATTTACTTTGGTCAACCGATATGGAGACTATGTCGAAATATAACGTAATGTATGTACTATCTGTTGGCTGTATTGGTTGTATGAAATAATATATACATGTTTCACTGCAGGCTTTGTAACCTTACTTTTTGATCACTCCTCGTATTTATTAAGTGATTTACTTTGGTCAACCGATATGGAGACTATGTAGAAAAATAACCTAATGTATGTACTATCTGTTGGCTGTATTGGTTGTATGAAATAATATATACATGTTTCACTGCAGGCTTTGTAACCTTACTTTTTGATCACTCCTCGTATATATTAAGTGATTTACTTTGGTCAACCGATATGGAGACTATGTCGAAATATAACGTAATGTATGTACTATCTGTTGTCTGTATTGGTTGTATGAAATAATATATACATGTTTCACTGCAGGCTTTGTAACCTTACTTTTTGATCACTCCTCGTATTTATTAAGTGATTTACTTTGGTCAACCGATATGGAGACTATGTAGAAAAATAACCTAATGTATGTACTATCTGTTGGCTGTATTGGTTGTATGAAATAATATATACATGTTTCACTGCAGGCTTTGTAACCTTACTTTCTGATCACTCCTCGTATTTATTAAGTGATTTACTTTGGTCAACCGATATGGAGACTATGTCGAAATATAACGTAATGTATGTACTATCTGTTGTCTGTATTGGTTGTATGAAATAATATATACATGTTTCACTGCAGGCTTTGTAACCTTACTTTTTGATCACTCCTCGTATATATTAAGTGATTTACTTTGGTCAACCGATATGGAGACTATGTCGAAATATAACGTAATGTATGTACTATCTGTTGTCTGTATTGGTTGTATGAAATAATATATACATGTTTCACTGCAGGCTTTGTAACCTTACTTTCTGATCACTCCTCGTATTTATTAAGTGATTTACTTTGGTCAACCGATATGGAGACTATGTCGAAATATAACGTAATGTATGTACTATCTGTTGTCTGTATTGGTTGTATGAAATAATATATACATGTTTCACTGCAGGCTTTGTAACCTTACTTTCTGATCACTCCTCGTATTTATTAAGTGATTTACTTTGGTCAACCGATATGGAGACTATGTCGAAATATAACCTAATGTATGTACTATCTGTTGGCTGTATTGGTTGTATGAAATAATATATACATGTTTCACTGCAGGCTTTGTAACCTTACTTTCTGATCACTCCTCGTATTTATTAAGTGATTTACTTTGGTCAACCGATATGGAGACTATGTAGAAAAATAACCTAATGTATGTACTATCTGTTGGCTGTATTGGTTGTATGAAATAATATATACATGTTTCACTGCAGGCTTTGTAACCTTACTTTTTGATCACTCCTCGTATTTATTAAGTGATTTACTTTGGTCAACCGATATGGAGACTATGTAGAAAAATAACCTAATGTATGTACTATCTGTTGGCTGTATTGGTTGTATGAAATAATATATACATGTTTCACTGCAGGCTTTGTAACCTTACTTTCTGATCACTCCTCGTATTTATTAAGTGATTTACTTTGGTCAACCGATATGGAGACTATGTCGAAATATAACGTAATGTATGTACTATCTGTTGTCTGTATTGGTTGTATGAAATAATATATACATGTTTCGCTGCAGGCTTTGTAACCTTACTTTCTGATCATTCCTTGTATTTATTAAGTGATTTACTTTGGTCAACCGATATGGAGACTATGTAGAAAAATAACCTAATGTATGTACTATATGTTGGCTGTATTGGTTGTATGAAATAATATATACATGTTTCACTGCAGGCTTTGTAACCTTACTTTCTGATCACTCCTCGTATTTATTAAGTGATTTACTTTGGTCAACCGATATGGAGATGATGTCGAAAAATAACCTAATGTATGTACTATCTGTTGTCTGTATTGGTTGTATGAAATAATATATACATGTTTCACTGCAAGCTTTGTAACCTTACTTTCTGATCACTCCTCGGATCAATCTACAATCTATACAAAATATATTATTAAAGAAAAAGTCCTGACTTACTTATCAATGCTCACGCCAGATCTCTTCGGCTAGAAACTTTAAATTTGGACTGAGAGGGCATAGGTTTCATTACGTACGGTACAACTAAAGAAATATTTTTGGAAATTCAACACTGGAGGGAGAAAATTCGAGTGGTAAATATTATAGTAAAATCAGTGGTCGAAGTGAGATGGTATGAGGTGGTATGTCATACCGCCTCTGGTTTTTCAGTAATGAGGACATACCGTCTCTGGTTTTTCAGTGATCAAAACAATATTTAAATAACAGATATGTTGAGTCAAAATCATAATAAAACATACCGCCTCTGCTTGTTTTCCACTTCGAACACTGAGTAAAATGTCCAAATCTCCGAATATCTGAAGAATATTAAATTCGTCCCGTAGCCCGTAGCTTCCATTTAAAATAATTGTACATGTGTTTAATCGTTTCTTGATATTTCCCGTAGAAGGGAGGTGGAAAAAAGACGGGAAGAAAAATAGTAGGTTTACAGTAGTTATAATAGGAGGCCATTGTCTCGAAATTCCTTAAAGTTAGAGAGTAGTATTTGGTATTTAGATTCTTCATTTAAGATAATTAAAGACGTGTTACAGTGTTCTTTGATGTTTGCCGTAACAAAAGAAGGCAAAAAACGAGAAGAAGAAAAGATGAGATGATGGTCGAAATTGTTAAAGTAAGAAGGTCATATTTTGAAATTCCTTAAGGTTGAAAACATGAAATTTGGTACTTAGAATTTTCATTTAAAATAATGAGTGATGTGTTTCAGCTTTCCTGATATTTCCCCAGAGTTATGATTTCAGTGGATACCTCGCGGTGGATTTCCCGCCGGAGCTATGAAATTCCCTCAGGGACAAATCTCCCATTGTGCTCACAAGAGTTACCAGTAATTTTGTAACACTGCTTTAACTTGACGCATATTGAAATTCGGTTAGAGACGTGCAAATTGTTATTTAGACATTTTCCATGTTTTTTATATCTCGAAATCACTATATTAGGGATATGAAACTTGGTATAGAAACTCCAGACCGAAATATGAGTTGCGAGGTCGTAGGCCGAGCAAACGCTGGAGTTCGGAGGCAAAGTCCCCAGTTTTAGTGTCTACATATTATTGTGTTCTCCTAAGTGATGTCAATGTAAAGATTATATCTCTGCAGAATAGCTTTAACGAAGGGCGCCGATTCTGGGGAGCCGGGTCCCCCCAAAGCTCATGTGGGACCCGTAGTGTATTTATGAATATTCGGCATAATTTGAATGCAATTTGTCTTAACATCCTCATATATATATATATACATATACCTTCTGCGTCTAAGTGCCCCTCCCCCACCCAAATTTACAGGGAAATCGGTGCCCCTGGCTTTAACGCATTGCATCATCAAGAAATCTTACTATTATTACAAATATATTACAGGTCAGCAAGAAACAAATCATTCGGTTCTAGGGATACTTATTACAAACTGGAAATATATAATTGAGAATACAGGGTCCGTCAAAATTACCTCCCGTGTTTGGAGAGGGCATTGTGTTAGTTGTGGTGTGGACACGGCAGCGGAGCAGTATCGATCGAAAGCAGTATACATGCCATTTTAAGTAGTCGCAATGGCGTGGCGCAGTGGGCATCGTGAGTTTGTTCTGGAGGAGCATATTTGTAATGGTGGATCTGTGATTACTGCTCAGCGGGAATTTCGCATTATATTCGGTCTTGGCCGACATTCTGTTTCGGGTAGAAAAACTATTCAAGTTTTGGGTCAAACTTCAGAAAAAATGAAATGAAATCTTTGAGTTTTACGCCCCATGCTTATGCCGGTTATTCTAAAGGAGACCGTGACTATGAGTAATGAATGAAATGGTGGAATGAAGAAAGTGGGAGAAACGAGAGAACCCAGAGAAAACCCACGTACACGGCGTTTGTCAACCACAAAGTTCACTTGGCGGGGGCTGGGATCGAACCCGGGACCCCAAGCACCAGTGGTGAACGCTCTACCACTGAGCCACCGCGGTCCCTATCAAACTTTAGAGTAGCACGTTCGGCACTGAGAAAAAAAATCGCCTCGTCGACCTGTTTAAGTGCTGAACGCTTTGAAAATTGCTGGATGGACGCTTTCACACAAGCCCGATTTTTTGGCGTTGTTCCTAGAGCCGAACCAAATCCGAAGTACCCGCTGAGTACTAATCACAGACCCACCATTACGAATATGCTCCTCCACCACAAACTCACGATGCCCACTACGCCACGCCATTGCGACTACTTAAAATGGCACGTATACCACTATCGATTGATACTTCTCCGCTGCCGTATATCCACCACAACTCACACAGAGCCCTCTCCAAACATGGGAGGTAATTTTGACGGACCTTGTATTATAGAGCACGTAAAATAAATCAGAATCGAAAATTAATTAAATATTTCAGTCCACTGAAATTATTGATATTTTACGTATTAATAAGCCTTAATGAGCAGTTTGCTACGATGTTTGATACCCCGAAGTGAAATATTTTACTTAGTTGTTAAGATCATCTAGTGAGAGTTATAATACGCTCGTTGTTCCGTACGATAGATGTTGAATGGTTACGATTTTTTATTTCAGTAGATACCTAGACTGGTTATCTCGGTCAAATTCGTTAATGGAATCAATCGCTCAAAGGATTAACAAATAACGCCGACTATTACGGTTGCTATCTATAGCCTACACGTAATGCATGTAAGAACATTTTTTATTTTTTTATTATTTTTTTTTTTTTTTTTTTTTTTTGCAACAGATAGCTAAAGCATTTACTTTGACCTACTTCGTTAATAGAGTTAATCCGTTAATTGTTAACAATTATCCGCGATTTTAACGGTAGACCATATCCCATACATGTATGTGAATTTTTAAATTCATTTGTGCAACAAATATCTAGAACGATTACCTTGACCAAGTTCGTTAATAGAATCAGTCCTTCTTCAGTTATGTTGAATCTATGGTCAATAAGTGGATATATGTATGTAGGAAATCAACATCAATGTGTTTGTGGAGAACAATATTGTGTCTGTGCGTTTTCCCAGAGTAGTCCTGTTTCCTCCCACTTTCTCATTCTAATACAATTCTTTCATCATCATTCACTTGCTTTTATCATCGACTCCCTTACGGTCCTTTCATATGCAGTCACTCCAGTCACGTCACCGAGTTGCGTCACTGCTTGTGAAAAGAAATATGACTCAGACAACTGGCAGTAGACGCCGAGGTTTCTTGTTCTTTTCTGTTTCTTTTTCTTTTATTGGCCAAATTATGGGTGGTGTTTCCAGGATACATAGCAACACATGGAACACACTGAAACACACATATAGCCATTCATGGTTCGAGATTTCAGTGTCCACTCGACGACTGTCCAGTTCATATAGTTCGTAGAAGCATTTCCACCGTCTCAAGTTATTCTGCTTTGAGGGACGGCTGTTAATAGTAAGCAAGCATTTCTTCTTTTGCTGCTCAGAAAGAAGAAACGCAGGGGAAAAAGGAAGGTGTGTGCATCCTATGCTATCAACGAGAGTATAAACTGCCCTGTATCATACTTTGTATCGTGATCTGTATGGAGACAAAATGAGGCTCTTCAAGTACTTCCGTAAGTCGAAACCTTCATTTGATGAACTTCTGGAGATAATGCGGACAAATATTACAGGGATTGACACGGTGTTGAGAACAGGTAAGTAGGTAGGGTTGGATTTATCACTAGGCCCGGCTCTAGGAAAGCAACGTTTTCAGGGGCGCACTTAGAACGAAAATGTAATAAGCAAAACGAAGAAAAGCGCGAAAGTTGAATAATAATGAAGTCAAATTAGACAGTCTCCAAATAATAATTGATTTAGCAAGTCTATTGGTCTCAATCGTTGGTCGTAGAAGCTAAATAAAATTTTAACGTCGTTCTTGCAGTAGACAGTAGCAAAGAAGCGGACGAAAATTATGCACTACACTTGCCCCAGATCCTTCTTGCGCATGTTCTCCTCAACACCTTGTCGCCATATTGATCTAGATAAATTACAACGATCCGATTGCTTTATTCGTTTTAATGAAATTCGTAGTGTTTGAATATTCAAACTATTACAAACGAAAATCCAAAACGAATTTCTTTCATTATTGCACCAACGTATATTATAAAATTCAAACTCATTATTCTCTGTAACTATTTCAAACAACAAGAAAAGATCGTGAATTTGTAGTAATTAAAGTCTTTCTTCACAGCATTTGTAAAGTGAAAATTCATTAAAATTTATACAAAAAACGAAATAAAGGTATGCCGTGGTATCAAGATACACTGGCAATCTTGTGCAGTGACGGTCACTGCAGTGTCCCCATTCGAAAGCCACAATTTAAAGCAATGCTTTCCCTCGAGTGACGGACACTGAGGGTTGCTCGAGTGAGTTGCGCGAAAGCGGTCAGTAACGACAACCGATTTAGTGGCGGCAACTGCGGTGTCCTAGTACGAAAGCTCCAATTTAAAACAATGCCTCACAAGCAGTGACGAAACTCAGTTACGTCACTCGGTGATAACGTGTGAAAGAACAGTTACCGTAAAAGATATAATCGTGGGACGTTAATTTGAAGGATTACATTTTTCTTTTTTATGGGCGGTATAGGCTGGTGCTCCTTGAATTTTCTAGCCTTGTTGTCTACATGTAGTAGATGCGGTCTTCGTGGCTTGATCTTGGTGAACTAGTTGAATAAGAATCCCGGTCCGGTACTAGGTCTTTGGCTGAGGCGGTATCGGTTGCTTCAAAAGAGTCGTATGGAACTTTGCGTCACCATGCTTATTTCGGTGTCGATCTCCATACCATGTACACTTGCTTGATGGGATCAAGTCATGAATGTGCGACAATTGGGGTTTACCAGAATGGTTAATGCATAGCCCTGTTCAGTGCCAGTATGATCTCGAAGGCTTACAAGATTAAACTTTGATGATTAGAAAGATAAGATAAATTGGTTGAGGTATTAGCTGGCAAGGAACTTTATGATGACGGACGTGATTGAATGTATAGTGGAAGTTAAAAAATTAGGATTAGGAATTAGATTTGTGGGCTTTCGGCATCTAAGGCAATTTAGACCATCACGTTTTGAGGGATGACGCCCTTCGGCGAGCACGCTACCCGATGAATGTGAAGGAAGAAAGCCGGCTGGGACCTATTTGTTAGGTATCATCCCGGAATTTGCCTGGTGTGAATGAGATAAACTCAGGAAAACCTCAGTCAAGATGGCTGGCCTGAGAAAAGCTGTTACCATTTTACGACCGAGTGTCCCCACCGGAAATCGAACCCGGGACAGATCGCATTAAAGGCGAGAGCGTTAGCAACTACGCCACGTGCGCTCACTGGAAGTAAAAAGAGGGAAAGACGAAGAAGGTTGTAATTTATAGACGGTATTAAACAGAAAATTATAACGCCAAGAGGAAGAGGTTAGCCGATGACCTTGGTGCATTAAAGCTTCAAAATGTAAGGCATTTGACCTGCTAGCAATGACAGAATACCTATGATGATAAAGTGTATCATATGAAGGATATTATAGCGTCTAAGACATTCAATTGGTTGGCAATATTGCTTGTAATATAACACTGAACAAGAGATGAGATATTTCAGAAAAAGACAGTCTCCGCTTCTCTTCCGGCGCTTATAGGTTGCTGCTCTTGTCTTTTCCTGTTTGAGAAGTGGAAGAACACAGAACAAGACAAGAATAAGTCTCCTACAGGCACTTAGATCATTATCATCATCATCATCTCTCTCGCTGTTAGATGAGCTAATTAGCAACTGATGATTGGAGGTGGCTTACCTCTTATCTCTTCTTCTGCCCCTCACTTGCCCGTCCCTTGAAGAGCGCCGTGTAGGAGTTGAAAGGTTTTTAAGGGTCTCGCAAAATGCAGTTTCTGTTGAGAGAACAGTCAAATACTCCCACAAACTTCCTTATTTATGGTATTAAGTGAATTCAGAGATCTAGGAAATAAAGTATTAAGATTCATTTTAGAACTTTTTAATTGGCGTTCGAGTATTTTAAAACAGAAATAATTGTAAACTAATAAGTTCACCTATTGTCAAAAAAAAAAGTGTCCTTCTTTGACTTGCCTTTTAATCTACAACATAACTAATGAACTGCCTCATCATTAAGGTTCCTTACATCCTTGGGGCTCCTCAACCACCGCGTCTTCTAGCTGCGTTTACCTAAATGAGTCCTTTTTTCCATGGCAGTTACGCCGTTTCTATTTATTTTGTATACAGAGGCGTCTTTGGGTTGGGCGAAGGGGACAATTGCTCCTTCCCCTTAAGTTTGTGAAGTGCATAGTACAGTGTATTTGAAAAAGAACTCCCTAGTTTTAATGTGTCCTAGAATTTGTACAAAGTGACAAACACTATTGTAGTTTGTGGTGTTTGATTCATCAACTCTACAAGTTTGGCTTCTCTGCAGTTGGCAGGTCTGCTTGAGCTTGAGAAGGCACCAGTGCTGTTTTCTTCTCTCTGTTTCCTCAGTTCAATGGAAGGTGATAGGCAGGGCTGGCCCAATACCTTGGCCACCACGAAGCCCAGACTTAACCCCACTGGACTTTTTCTTTTGGGGCCACATAAAAAATGTTGCGTACAGTGAAAAGATCAGAGACATCAATCAATTAGGGAAAGAATCGTCGCGGCGGTTGAGACAGTTACACCTGAAATGTTGGTGAATATGTGGCGAGAAGTGGAATATCGTCTCGACGTGCGCAGGGCCACAAATGCATCCCGCGTTGAAGTCTACCAACATTAAACAAAACTTGAAGGAATTCTCTTTCATGATATGTACTCATTGATGTAAGTTTTCATTCATTTCCCAATTAAATTTATACTTAAAAGTAGGGAGTTCTTTTTTAAACACTCTGTTCAGTATTTAATAGGTTGTATAGTAAAAAAAAAGAAAAAAGAAAGTGAAATCCTTATGTCGGTGTGGTATCTTTTCTTCCCCCTCCTGACAAAATCTGAAATGATGCTAGTGATTGTATCATATGGGACCTTTTAATCACAATAGTTCGGATCGCGCCGCAAACTAATTTGTTTCGATGTACACAGCCCTTTCATACACAGTAACTGAGTTTCGCCACCAAATTGCGCTACTAGTATGAACGGAACTATAAACTGGTAGCAGACACCGACACTTTTTTTCTGTATTTTTTTTTTTTTTTTTTTTATCTTTCAACACCCATGTTTTTTCTCGGCAGTGTGACGGGGTTACCTGAACACAAGAAATATATATCTAGCACATAGGTTATTAGCCTATATTAGACGTAAATCCGCTGTTTTAATTCAAATCACAGTACCTACCACCGGGAATCAAATCTGGCCTCCTACACAAGCGTCGAAGTTCTAACTATTTAGCAACAAGTAATCCTGGTCAGAAATGTTATTTTATCTGGCAATAGCTACGAGTTAGAAGAAGAAGAAATATAAAGAATGTCGTGATTAATCTCGATTTGTAAATGTTTTATGTTGCTGGCGCTAGAGGTCAGTGTTTGTTTATACGTCATAATTCGGTTGCTATGCTAACCGTTCCCGTTACCAAGCTTTTGTTTATAAACAAGTTTAATATACAATTCACAAAGATATATAAGTTAGAAGCATATATAGTTACTGAGAAGGAATTATCAAAATGTTTGAAAATATAGTGCACCTAAGTGATCAAAATAGTGTACTTAATATATAACCTTTACTCGCCAGTTCGAAGTGATATTTATTTTAATTGTAGTATATACTTATGAGAACTTGTTACTATTTACTACGATGATAATTCAGATAATTACTTAGAAGCAGGCCGGTAACCAGCCCAAAAATGTAGGGGGGGGCGGCTGAAGTTAGGGGGGGCCGATCCAACCATATTATAGTTCATCACTATATTATAGTTCATTTGCAAGCCTACCGTGAACATTTTAGAAGAGGCTCGCAAAACTTTAGGGGAGGCCCGGCCCCCCTACACCCCCCTGGATACGGGCCGGCTTAGAAGCAATAAATTTCCAAATAATTGGATAATTAATTCTCTTCAAATCTATACACTTAGTGTAAGGGGGCCTAAAGTGTAATACCAGTTTGCTTTTTGAGCATGCACTGAAAATACAAAGAGGAAAAAAGTAATTAAATGCCAATATAAATTAGGATTATTATTGTCTTAAACCATATATTCAATTTTGAAATACAACAAACGTTGAAAGAAATAACTGTAAAAAAAAAACTACAACTCGAAATACGACGAATAAAAAAATGGTTCCTAAAGTCGAATACCATGTATTTACTCCTGTAGTTGCACACAAATCGCAGTGAAAAATAGAACACACTATCTCTGTGACAAAAAATTACACACAAAAGTCACAAATGTAAATTTTTGATTTCTCTTCAGCACCAGAAAAACCAATATGACACCACGAATTGCATGTCACACACTTGATCCATTGTTCAGCGTGCGTATCATCCGTAAAAGGACCTCCACGAAATATACATTGAACACCTTCATTATCAGTAACGTGCTCTTGTTCTTCAGGAAGGTAAAATGATGAATCACTATCATCCATTAAACTATAAATATCCAAGCAGACGATGAATGTGTATCTTACACAGAATCCTCGCTAGTAGGTCTGCGTGTTTTCTTCGCAACTATTTGCTTCCTTTTTGCGGGTGAAAAACATTTCCTTCTACACATGTAAACTTTACTCCACTGGAAGCCGGGATGTCCTGTAGATCACACGACTTCAGAGACGGGCTATTCACTGATCCACCAGATTTTGATTGTTTCCTATTGTTTCTTAAATGGGACTGCTGTTATCATTAAAACGTGTCCTACATATGTTTTCCTGTTCTTTTTGGCAATATTTCGGGAATAGGGTAAATGTGTTCAGGGACAGTGAAATTAGATCTACCGTCTTGATTAGTAGGTAATGAGACATCTTCAATACTGGCGTTAAGGAACGCACTTTCGTCAAATACATTACGATTAAGACCAGCTCCCAAAATGAAATACTAGGTATTCACTTTAGGTACACAGCCATATTTAATTTTACGCTCATGTCACTGCTTCTAAACCAACACAATGGTAATAGAAATTAGCTTATTTTAGAATAACGAATCACAACTACTGACAGAATTATAACTAAATTTGAATATTAACTAACTAACTAACTAACTCTATGGCCTATGGAACCCGGAGGTTCAGTGCCGCGTTCACAAAAGCTCTCCACTGACTTCTATCCTTAGCTAATTGGATCCAGTTTCTACTTTGTATTCCTATCTCTGCGAGATCCATCTTAATATTATCCTCCCATCTGCGCCTAGGTCTTCCTAATGGTCGTTTTCCTATGGGTCTACCAGTCAAGACTTTGAAAGCGTTTCTACTTTCTTCCATTCTAGCTACATGACCTGCCCACCTAAGCCTCCTAGACTTGACGACCCTAACAATGTTGGGTAAACCGTATAAACTATGTAGTTCCTCGTTATGAAGCTTCCGCCATTCCCCATTCTCGTTCCTCTTGGGTCCGAATATTCTTCTCAGGATCCTGTTCTCAAATACTTTCAGTCTATGTTCTTCCCTCAGAGTAAGCGACCATGTTTCGCAACCATACAGAACAACAGGCATGATTATCGTTTTATATATTTTAAGCTTCAAATTCCTCGACAGAATTCGCGACGACAAGAGATTTTGAACCGAATAGTAACACGAATTCCCTGCTTTTAGTCGACATTTAATTTCTTCGTGAATATGATTTTCGTCTGTTAATATTGATCCTAAATATTTGAAAGTATCCACTTTATCAAAAGTATTATTTAATATTTTAACGCCTCCACAATTTGCCGTATTACGGTCCCGACGCACTTCGATGTATTTAGTTTTCTCTGCATTTACTTCTAAACCCATGTCCCTGCAAGCGTTTAATAATATATCTGCATTTATTTCTACTGTTCTCCTATCATCCCCTATTAAATTTACATCATCAGCATATGCCATAACCTGGTGAATGCCGTTCAACTCTAGGCCCTGGTTGCTATCTTTGATTTTCCTTATGGCGTATTCCAGCACAAAGTTAAATAATAATGGCGACAACGCATCTCCTTGTTTCAGGCCATTTTCGACGTGGAAGCTCGTGGACAAAAAGTTTCCTACCCGGACTTTACTTTGGGATTCACTTAAACATATCTTAATTAATCTAATTAGCTTTCTCGGTATTCCAAGCTCTGTAAGAACGTTGTATAATGTTTCTCTCCTAACCGAGTCGTAAGCCTTTCTAAAATCAATAAATAGTTGATGTACCGGGGTATTGTATTCCCACTTCTTTTCGAGTATTTGGCGAATGGTAAATATTTGGTCGATAGTTGATCGATTTCGTCTAAATCCGCACTGATAATCTCCAATAATTTCATCTGCGTATGGGGTCAATCTTGCTAACAGAATATTTGAAAGGATTTTATAGGATGTTGACAGAAGAGAAATGCCTCGATAATTATTACAGTCAGTTTTGTCGCCTTTCTTGTGAATTGGAACAATGATTGACTCTTTCCACTCTTGTGGCAATTCTTCCTTGTTCCAGATAAGGAGAATGAGTTTGTGTATCTTGTTCCACAATTTTTTACCTCCAGCTAAAATTAACTCAGCCGGAATTTCATCTACACCCGGAGATTTGTGTTTCTTTAATTTCTTTATAGCGGCTTCCACTTCTATTCGATTGGGTTCTGGAATATACGGTTCTGCGGTGTGTATCTCCTTTTCTCCACGCACATTAGTTTTTGGCTGCGTGTTCAGCAAATCGTCAAAGAAATCTTTCCATCTATTTAAGAGGCTATCCGTATCAGTGAGAACTGTTCCGTCAGATTTCTTTAATATATAAGCACGAGGTTGATAGCCTTTCTTAAATTCGCTGATCCCCTTATACATGTCCCGAATATTTTTATTTTTACTATTATCTTCAAGTTCCTTAATTTTAGCTTTCAAAAAATCCCGTTTCTTTGTTCTAAAAGTTTTGGAAGTTTCCCGCCTGATATCTGCGAAATTTTGTGTAGTTATTTCATTCGGAGTTTGTAGCCACCGTAATTTTGCCTGTTTTCTCTTCTCTACTAGTTTAATGCATTCTTGGTCGAACCATGGTTTGTTCCTACGTATTTCCGCGTGTCCCAATTTTTCTATTGCTGAACTTTTAATGCTATCTCTAATTTCAATCCAAGTATCCTCAACACTAGTGCACTCCGAGTCTTCTAAAACCGAGAATCTATTCGAAACTTCAATCTGGTATTCCTCTCTTACCTGGCTCTCTTCTAATTTCTTTAAATTAAATCTCTCCGTTTTCGGACATTGAGTATTACCTTTATTCAACGATAATCTCTCCCGTATTATTGCTGCTACCAGGTAGTGATCAGTGTCACAATCAGCCCCTCTAAACGACCGGACGTCAATTATGCTAGATTGTCTTCTTCTATCTACTAAAACGTGATCAATTTGATTATGTGTTTTTCCGTCTGGTGATGTCCAAGTGTATTTATGAACGTCGCGATGTGGGAATTTTGTACTCTTCACGATTAGATTTTTGGATGTTGCAAAGTTCACGAGTCTAACACCGTTGTCATTACTTTCCTTATGCAAACTTTCGTTTCCTATGATCGGTTTGAAAATATCCTCTCGTCCTACCTTCGCATTGAAATCCCCTAATAGAATCTTCATATGGTATCGCGGGAGTTGGTCAAATATCCGTTCCACTTCTTCGTAAAAACTATCTTTTATATCGTCACCCTTATCTTCAGTTGGAGCATGTACATTTAAAACAATAATATCACACCACCGTCCCTTAAGAGTAATAAAAGAAAGTCTGTCAGTAACAAATTCAACCCGTTTAATTGCTGGTAATATTCGTTTGTGAACGAAAAACCCTGTTCCTAACTGGTGATTTTTATTTCCTTCCCCGTAAAAGACCGTAAACCTTAATTGTGCTGTAGCATAAACCTACTTCCAACAAGTCAATTTTGATGAAAATGAACTATTCCCTCCTGTTAGTTTCCTGTGCAAGCAGCCACTTCATCACTATATCTCAAACGAAGGTCACAAATTGCAATGTTAGAGTCAGCGTTGCTAACCTCCATTGTACAAATATCATGGTATTCCACTTTAGGAACATATTCCACATTAGGCTCCCTTACTCTATAATTTATATGGCGTGTTTGTGAATTGTATATGAAACTTATTTATAAACAAAACCTTGGTAACGGTAACGGTTACCTTACCAACCGGATTACAACGTATAAACAAACATTGACATCTAGCGGCAGCAACATAAAACACTTAGAAATCAAGATTAATCATGACATTATTTATATTTCTTCTTCTTGTTGTAACTCGTAGCTATTGCCAGATAAAATAACATTTTTGCCCAACACATTAAATAAAATAAAAGTAATATTTTTTTTGTATTATCGTTCTAAAGGAATACTTGACATGCAGTGGCGGAACTCAGTGGCTGTGTATGAAAGAGGACTTAGTGAAAGATGTAGTGGTTGAGAAACCACTACCGTGTGGATAAAAGTACCTTTAATTCCGTATAATTGAAAGTAACTTTTCACACGTTTTTTCCATGGTTCCGTGTGCTTCTTCTGGAAATAGAAGTTAGAGCTTTTTTTCTTTTTGATTTAACTAAGTATAACCTATCTTTCATGGTCCATAAATCAAGAACCAAAGGACTACACACGATAATAATCAATGGCGGATTTCCGACTAGGCAAACTGCCTAAGGGCGCAGAATTCAGAGGGCCACAAAGGAAAAAAATCAACATTTGGAACAACTCTTCTTTTTTAATATTACTGTATTGTAATTCTTTACGTTTTGTTTGATTTCGTGCATAACCAAACCAAATTAACACATTTAAAATAGCAAACCTAAATTTTGCTAAAATGACTTCATAGTTCACACTCAACACAGGTCAGAAAGTGTTGCGTGACGTCATCTACCAAACTACGGGGCAATGTTCACTACAGCTGACAGGTGCGTAAACACGCTCAGTTAGATGAGTAGTGGTGGATGATGGACCCTTCGTCCATAAATTGCATACGGTCGCAAGATGCCTATATTCCGTACTGATAATAATGCATATGGACTCTTTTCTGATTTCTGAGTGCGAAACGGAATGGCGCCCTTACACTGATTGATCTTTGGTTTCAGAATTGTAGATATGGCGCCAGGTTTCATCTTCAGCCACTAATTTGGCCGAACAATTTGAAGTACTAAACTCAAAACGGGCAAAATTACCTTGTATGCTTCAACCTACCCCTTCTTCTGATCACTGCTAAGACATTTCGTGATCCTATTTACTGAAAGTTTGTGTATAACAAATACCCTCCTGATAAGAAACCCAACACATTTCCTGGAAACGTTCAGTATCTCTTATAAACGCCTGTCCTTAAGGATCAGTTCATAGGCAGTATCACACGTTGCCGAATTGGTTGAAATTTACGGGTCTTACTGCGGGTTCACTATCTCCAACAGTGAAATGGCTACTCTTGAAACGGAATATCCAGGCTCTTGATGATGTTGTAGGAAAGACACTGCTCCCTAAATGTTTGTGGCAAGTGTGTGAATGTGCTTTGCAGACTTTCTTTCCAGAAATAAAATCTTCATGATAGTTCGATATTCCAAAACCGTGGAAATTGCTTGAGCTTCCACCATCACTGTTTCAATCCTGAAAAGAAAAGTATGTTAATCACAAGCAGGGGCGGCGAATTATTGGGGCAAGAAGGAGCAGTTGCCCCCAACGTTTTTCAAGTGACCCCTTAATGATATAGGTACATCTGGAAGTGTAAAGTTTTTGTGTGTATCACTGTTCATAGAAAAAATGGTTCCATATAATAGTTCCCATTGCGTGAGCACGTCTTGGTTATTTGTCTTGCCGTGGAGTTAAGAAAGCTACAAAAATTGCGTTTTAATAACAGTTCAAAGCAATTAATGTTGCAATTGCGTATTTCTTTAAATGTCGTAGCATATGCTTTTAGTATTTACTGTCTTTCATTTTCTAAGAATAATAACATACATTTAATGGCATGCGTGGAATCAAAAATATAAGTTGTTCATTAATCCCGAATTTCAATATAACTTCTGAAAAAAAAAGCATCATTATTAATTACTATTGATTAATATTACCCTTTCTATTTATTTGTTTTGCAAATTTGTTATTAGATAGTCTGATCACACAATTTTCCAGACAGAATTTAAAATGCTCATTAGCAAGGAATCAAATCTCTTCTTACACTTTCGTTGTTTAAGAGTACAAAGTGTTAGTACCTACTTGCGTTGCTCTTGTCAATTTACTTAATAAAATATGAAACACGATATGCGGTATTTTAATTAAAAAACAAAGTATTCTATTAGTTATACAACCTTTCGTCAAACAAAGTGTTAGAAACAACCAGGAAAACTAACATTGATATACATATATTCAGGTCATGTCTTCCCCCCCCACACACACACACACAGACACACACATTTTTAGCATCCAATCGCCGCCACTAATCACAAGAAACCTATATTTTCATCTTTACATACTAAGATTCTAAGTTTTCATATGAGCATAAATTCAAAAATTTATGCTTACGTAAGTGGGTAAAGCCTGAAACATTTCAAGATGTCGTCGAATATGTTGTATAATATAGGTATTCTAGTATGGGACCGTTCCTGTTGCGTTACTGAAAAACTAGGCAATGAATAAGAAAAAATAAGAAACTTGGTCCCTTACCTTTTACGTTGATCCAATTTGTTTGTAAGACAAACAAAACAGTTCTTTAGTTGCGGATGAACTTTCCATTCCATGAGGAGAAGATGTGGAAGGCGGATGGAAAAAGAAAGTAAAAATGAAAGAATACCTCTCGGAATAGCAGAGCTTTTCTTTTACCAAAGCAGAAACTTTGACCCAAGTATTTCTGAGAATCGTGGGAGTATGGAACAACTGAGATGGGAATCGGAAGGAACTTTTTTTCTACCTTCCAGTTTGAAAACAGGACAGAAACAAAGAGGACAAATTCTTAGAAAGAAAATCCATTATGCCATTCACTATCGCACTAAAAAAAAAAACATAGATGTTTGGTCTTTGTGCTTGCAGAGAAGGTAAAGGTGAGCTGTAATTTGAGAAAGTAAGCCTTCTTTAAGAACAACTAAACAGAAATCATGTCGCTTACTTGGAACTGCTTCAAACTGCAAAGTACATGCTTTTAAACATGCTGTTTCCATCCTATTAAATGCGTGAGTTTCGTACAAAGACCGGTCTTTGTTGAGGATTTTACATATCTTGTTTTGATCTCTTGAAACATTGTCGAATCTTTGTTTCACATTCTCTGTATTACTTATGTTTATTTGATCACCCTACAGAACTTGGTTTCGAAAATTAAACTAAATATAGTATCACGCTAAGGAATGGAGGTATGATGGCTCGGTGGTAAAGCGTTCACCTCTGGTGCGTGGAGTCCTTAATTCGGTCCCAGCTCGCGCCAAGTGGTCTTTGTGGTAGATAAACACCGTGTGCGAAGGTTTTCTTGGGCTCTCCCGTTTCCTCGCACTTTCTTCATTCCATCATTTCATTCATTTCTCACCTTCACCGTCTCATTTAGCCTAGCCGGCATAATCGTGAGACGTAAAACACCAAAAATGTAATTTAATTTTCCGGTTGGGAAACCTTGAATACATTACAGTAGTTCAGTTTCCATCTTAAGAGGTCTAATCATTGCGAAATTAAAATACCGCTAATTTTACAGTAATTATGTGTTATCTTCAAATAGATAAAAGATAATCGACATGTGGTACAAGAGCGCCTTAGACAATATTATTTTGCATAAGGTAACGTTATCACGTGTCACCTAGTATCTTTTCGTTTACAGCCATTTAAAAACGCGAAAATAAAATTTAATGTCGATTTTCTAAATGGCTGGAGATCGAAAACAGATAAGTGAGACGTGATAACAGTATCTCATGTAAAATAATATTGTCTAGCGACCTCTTGTTTTCATATTTCGATTATGTTTTATCTATTTGAAGATATCACATAATTACTGTAAAATTAGCGGTATTTCAATTTTGCAGTGATGGGATCTCTTAAGCTGTATATCCACATCTGAAATAGCCTCGATGTTGAAAATGAGACGCTAATTCTCAAATAACCTCAGTCTCATTTTAACAGTAGTTTGAAAAACGTTAAGGAGCGTTTCCTGTTTCGTTGGATGGAACTTGATATTAAAGTCTCCGAAGCCCCTGGCTGGTCAGCGTCTGACTTTTTCTTTAATCGTCGAATGATAAATATTGACCTCTGACGCAGATGTCAAAGCAGAAGGACATCGTGCAGGAGAGAAAATGAGATTTCTCGGTGTGGAAGAGAGGGAAAGATACCTCCAGAGATGAAGTCTTTTGAAAAAATATTTCTTGCCCTTGCTCCAGTTTTATCTCAAGGAATGAATCGTTTGACTTCTTTCGTTTTTTTTCACTTCTTTCTTACTTTCTCCATCCTCAGAGACACTATTCAAGGTTCTGTGTCACAGTTCCACTACAAATTGTGATGGATTGACTTCATTTAGAAGTAATAAAAACACATATATATAGTATATAAAACATATTAGTGTATCAAATCACGGAATCGAATTTTATGCTGCGTATGCATAAGTCATCCGTTCAATAAATAAACCAATTTAAAGAAAACTTGATATGATCACCATGCAGCAAAGCGTTTTGTACTCTCTTGAGGGGCGTGCAAGAAAGGGGTTCACCGAGGACGACCCCCTCCTCCTCTATAAACCATTGTAACTATTTTAATACTTGTGTTTTATTTGCACTAGAAACGCAATTATGAGGCATCTACACAGTACATATCCTGGCACAAAATAATGTTTGAATGGTTTATTTTATACTTGGTTAGGAATCAGCGAAGCAGCTAGGCTAGTTGTCGCCCTGGGTAAGAACTTGCCAATACGCACCCCCCACCCCCACCCCACGTGCCACCAAAACGGAAACGCTTCACGAGTACAGCTGATATTGGCATAATTCTATTCTATTCTTCTTCAAGTGGTAAAGCTTGATTCCAAATTGCAGTACATAATTTAATTTTTAGTAGAAGATAAAACACCAAACTAATTAGTATTTGATTGCCAAACAATTTGAGAGTAACATGCTTGACATATTCTTAAAGTCTTATCATAATAACTGCAAATTACAATGTTTTTGGAATTATATCAGGATGTACATATGTGTAGAATGATTCAACAGTCTGTTGGTTTAGAATAGGATATTTAATTATGACAAACAGTTAAGGTGTTTTCTCGAGTATTATACTCGGACATTTTATTAATATTTTAAATCGATGTAAGTTAAATGAAAACACAAAAAGCTGGAGCTGAAATTTAACTTGTGTTCTCTTTTGGCTGCAAAGGTTTTTTTCTTTCTTTCTTTTACTATGTTCTCAAAAGATAGCTTTGAAGCTAACTGCTCTATGGATATGATCCTGAAGTTGGTGAGTCGTTGTTGTTCTGTTAAGTTTCTGATGTAACTTTTATCATTTTTAGTTTGCTAAAACTCCTTTCCTTGCCTTGTAGTAAAAAAAAAAAAAAAAAATATTTTCCCAGTTTTGCGCAACGTAATCTGGCGCCCGGGACACAAGCCCTGTTTGCCCCCCTTAGTTACGTCACTGTTAGAAATGATTGCTTATTATATGAATATTTTACTTGAAAATAAAAAATAGTAAAATTTTAAATAAATTTTAATATATAAAACTTGATTATTTAGATTCGTAAAACGATATCTGAGAAATTATTTTTATATCTACCTAGAGACTACTGAAAACAAATGTTAGTTGTAAGACATCTATTGAAAAGTAATCGAAATATCTAATGCTAAATCTTCAAGTTGCATTATTGGGTGTTTAATTTAAATACCAATCAATATTCTTTCTTTTCTCTTTTGAAGTCGTGTCATGTCAAGTGAAGAGTCGCTGCAGTGTATTGTTAAGTATCCAACGTTCGATCCCCGGTGAGGAGGGAAGTTTTTCTGACCCTACCCTCGTTACAATGCGGTTGTAAGGTACGATGAACCTTTGTGAGATGAGTAGATAGGGTAACTCGAATAAGTAAAGGCGACCGGAGCGTCGTTTGATTACATCACTTTCGTCTTGTGCTGAAATTAAGAAAGTGTGAGAGCCTTAATCTTCACACAACTCATGGAATCATCATATCTCTCCCGCATGCTTCCATCTTTCACTTTTTACATGTCAAGTGAAAAGTATTAAATGGTCAAAAAAAAAAAAAAAAAAGGAAAGAGTTTGCATAGCACTGGTAGAGCGTACAGGTAATTTATCATGATAAAGTGGAGTAGTTATAATAGGCGTTTCGTCCTCGAACATTTCTCCGTAGAAAGGAGAATACAAAGTCCAGAAATGAGAATGTGTGTATATAAATTGTTCGCATTCTTTAAAGTTTGTTTTGAAGTTCAGTGTTCTTTTTAACATCAAGACTACACGACACTTGGACCTATAGTTTAAGATGGAATCCAATCCATCATAATGGGTTCGAAGTTTTCAAGGCTCACCCTCCGAAAATTATAATCCGTGACCACGTGCACTGAAACTTCCTCTCTAGTCACTGATGCAGAGAAATGGGTTAACCAAATTACTCTATGACCTATGGAATCCGAAGGTTCAATGCCGCGTTCAGGAAAGCGCTCCACTGACTTCTATCCTTAGTCAATTGATTCCAGTTTCTACTTTGTATTCCTATTTCTGAAAGATCCATCTTAATATTATCCCATCTGCGACTAGGTGTTACTAATGGTCGTTTTCCAATATGATTTCCAGTAAAATCATTTGAAAGCGTTCTTACTTTCTTCCATTATGCCTACAATGACCTGCTCACCTGAACCTCCTAGACTTGACCTGACTCTAACAATGTTTACCGTATAAATTATGTAGTTCCTCGTTATGAAGTTTCCGCCATTCCCCATTTCCATTCCTCTTGGGCCTCAATATTCGTCTCAGCGTTGTATTTTCAAATACTTACAGTGTACGTTCTTCCCTCAGAGTACGCGATTATGTTTCGCAACCGTACAGAACTAGAGGCATGATTATCGTTTTATATATTTTAAACTTCAAATTCCTCGACAGAATTCGCGAAGACAAAAGATTTTGAACTGAATAATAACAGGAATTCCCTGCTTTCAGACGAGATTTAATTTCTTTGTGGATATGGTTTAGGTCTAACATTGATTCTAGTATTTGAATGTATCTACTTTGTCGATGCATCCATAATTTGCAGTACGATCACGGAGAACTTCCATGCATTTACTTCTAAATCCATATCCTTGCAAGCGTTTAATAAGACCTCTGCATTTCTTTCTATTGTTCTCCTATCAGCTTCTATTATATCTACATCATCAGCATACGCCATAACCTGGTGAATACCATTCAACTCTAGGCCCTGGTTGTTTTTTTTGTTATTATTATTATTTTCCTTATAACGTACTCCAGGACAAAAAGTTGAATAATAATGGCGACACCTCCTTGTTTCTTGCCTTCTCCTTGTTTCAATCCACTCTCGACGTGAAAAATCGTGGATAAAACTTGTGCTATTCAGACTTTACTTTGGGATTTATTTAAACTCATTTTAATTAATCTAACTAGCTTTTCCGGTATTCCGAATTCAGTAAGAATGTTGTACAATGTTTCCTTCCTAACCGAGACGTAAGCCTTTCTAAAATAAATAAATAATTGATGTACCGGGATATTGTATTCCCATTTCTAATCGAGTATACGTTGAGTAATTTGTAACCCAAAACCAGAAGTGATCTTGCAATGGTCAGGTTTGTTGTCACTCGATTCGCTTTATCATCTTGAGTAATTTGATGAGAATATTTTATGCAGGATAAATAGAAATGCCCAAGTTCCAAACAGTAAATTGACTCTAAACCGGAAGTGACTTTTCTGAGATGATCAATATGGTATCCATCGATTTCTTTCGTCACCTAAATAGAATGTTGAACATATTCTATGTATATTCTGGATCACTGAAAATGTCCAAGTCCCGGAAAGTAAATTTGACTCTAAATCGGCAGAATTTCCAGAAATGGCCAAAATAGGTGTCAATCGATTTCTTTCATCGCCTAAATAGAATGTTGAACATATTCTATGTATATTCTGGATCACTGAAAATGTCCAAGTCCCGGAAAGTAAATTTGACTCTAAATCGGCAGACTTTCCAGAAATGGCCAAAATAGGTGTCAATCGATTTCTTTCATCGCCTAAATAGAATGTTGAACATATTCTATGTATATTCTGGATCACTGAAAATGTCCAAGTCCCGGAAAGTAAATTTGACTCTAAATCGGCAGACTTTCCAGAAATGGCCAAAATAGGTGTCAATCGATTTCTTTCATCGCCTAAATAGAATGTTGAACATATTCTATGTATATTCTGGATCACTGAAAATGTCCAAGTCCCGGAAAGTAAATTTGACTCTAAATCGGCAGAATTTCCAGAAATGGCCAAAATAGGTGTCAATCGATTTCTTTCATCGCCTAAATAGAATGTTGAACATATTCTATGTATATTCTGGATCACTGAAAATGTCCAAGTCCCGGAAAGTAAATTTGACTCTAAATCGGCAGACTTTCCAGAAATGGCCAAAATAGGTGTCAATCGATTTCTTTCATCGCCTAAATAGAATGTTGAACATATTCTATGTATATTCTGGATCACTGAAAATGTCCAAGTCCCGGAAAGTAAATTTGACTCTAAATCGGCAGACTTTCCAGAAATGGCCAAAATAGGTGTCAATCGATTTCTTTCATCGCCTAAATAGAATGTTGAACATATTCTATGTATATTCTGGATCACTGAAAATGTCCAAGTCCCGGAAAGTAAATTTGACTCTAAATCGGCAGACTTTCCAGAAATGGCCAAAATAGGTGTCAATCGATTTCTTTCATCGCCTAAATAGAATGTTGAACATATTCTATGTATATTCTGGATCACTGAAAATGTCCAAGTCCCGGAAAGTAAATTTGACTTTAAATCGGCAGAATTTCCAGAAATGGCCAAAATAGGTGTCAATCGATTTCTTTCATCGCCTAAATAGAATGTTGAACATATTCTATGTATATTCTGGATCACTGAAAATGTCCAAGTCCCGGAAAGTAAATTTGACTCTAAATCGGCAGAATTTCCAGAAATGGCCAAAATAGGTGTCAATCGATTTCTTTCATCGCCTAAATAGAATGTTGAACATATTCTATGTATATTCTGGATCACTGAAAATGTCCAAGTCCCGGAAAGTAAATTTGACTCTAAATCGGCAGACTTTCCAGAAATGGCCAAAATAGGTGTCAATCGATTTCTTTCATCGCCTAAATAGAATGTTGAACATATTCTATGTATATTCTGGATCACTGAAAATGTCCAAGTCCCGGAAAGTAAATTTGACTCTAAATCGGCAGAATTTCCAGAAATGGCCAAAATAGGTGTCAATCGATTTCTTTCATCGCCTAAATAGAATGTTGAACATATTCTATGTATATTCTGGATCACTGAAAATGTCCAAGTCCCGGAAACTAAATATGACTCTAAATCGGCAGACTTTCCAGAAATGGCCAAAATAGGTGTCAATCGATTTCTTTCATCGCCTAAATAGAATGTTGAACATATTCTATGTATATTCTGGATCACTGAAAATGTCCAAGTCCCGGAAAGTAAATTTGACTCTAAATCGGCAGAATTTCCAGAAATGGCCAAAATAGGTGTCAATCGATTTCTTTCATCGCCTAAATAGAATGTTGAACATATTCTATGTATATTCTGGATCACTGAAAATGTCCAAGTCCCGGAAAGTAAATTTGACTCTAAATCGGCAGAATTTCCAGAAATGGCCAAAATAGGTGTCAATCGATTTCTTTCGTCGCCTAAATAGAATGTTGAACATATTCTATGTATATTCTGGATCACTGAAAATGTCCAAGTCCCGGAAAGTAAATTTGACTCTAAATCGGCAGAATTTCCAGAAATGGCCAAAATAGGTGTCAATCGATTTCTTTCATCGCCTAAATAGAATGTTGAACATATTCTATGTATATTCTGGATCACTGAAAATGTCCAAGTCCCGGAAAGTAAATTTGACTCTAAATCGGCAGAATTTCCAGAAATGGCCAAAATAGGTGTCAATCGATTTCTTTCATCGCCTAAATAGAATGTTGAACATATTCTATGTATATTCTGGATCACTGAAAATGTCCAAGTCCCGGAAAGTAAATTTGACTCTAAATCGGCAGAATTTCCAGAAATGGCCAAAATAGGTGTCAATCGATTTCTTTCGTCGCCTAAATAGAATGTTGAACATATTCTATGTATATTCTGGATCACTGAAAATGTCCAAGTCCCGGAAAGTAAATTTGACTCTAAATCGGCAGAATTTCCAGAAATGGCCAAAATAGGTGTCAATCGATTTTTTTCATCGCCTAAATAGAATGTTGAACATATTCTATGTATATTCTGGATCACTGAAAATGTCCAAGTCCCGGAAAGTAAATTTGACTCTAAATCGGCAGACTTTCCAGAAATGACCAAAATAGGTGTCAATCGATTTCTTTCATCGCCTAAATAGAATGTTGAACATATTCTATGTATATTCTGGATCACTGAAAATGTCCAAGTCCCGGAAAGTAAATTTGACTCTAAATCGGCAGAATTTCCAGAAATGGCCAAAATAGGTGTCAATCGATTTCTTTCATCGCCTAAATAGAATGTTGAACATATTCTATGTATATTCTGGATCACTGAAAATGTCCAAGTCCCGGAAAGTAAATTTGACTCTAAATCGGCAGACTTTCCAGAAATGGCCAAAATAGGTGTCAATCGATTTCTTTCATCGCCTAAATAGAATGTTGAACATATTCTATGTATATTCTGGATCACTGAAAATGTCCAAGTCCCGGAAAGTAAATTTGACTCTAAATCGGCAGAATTTCCAGAAATGGCCAAAATAGGTGTCAATCGATTTCTTTCATCGCCTAAATAGAATGTTGAACATATTCTATGTATATTCTGGATCACTGAAAATGTCCAAGTCCCGGAAAGTAAATTTGACTCTAAATCGGCAGACTTTCCAGAAATGGCCAAAATAGGTGTCAATCGATTTCTTTCATCGCCTAAATAGAATGTTGAACATATTCTATGTATATTCTGGATCACTGAAAATGTCCAAGTCCCGGAAAGTAAATTTGACTCTAAATCGGCAGACTTTCCAGAAATGGCCAAAATAGGTGTCAATCGATTTCTTTCATCGCCTAAATAGAATGTTGAACATATTCTATGTATATTCTGGATCACTGAAAATGTCCAAGTCCCGGAAAGTAAATTTGACTCTAAATCGGCAGAATTTCCAGAAATGGCCAAAATAGGTGTCAATCGATTTCTTTTATCGCCTAAATAGAATGTTGAACATATTCTATGTATATTCTGGATCACTGAAAATGTCCAAGTCCCGGAAAGTAAATTTGACTCTAAATCGGCAGACTTTCCAGAAATGGCCAAAATAGGTGTCAATCGATTTCTTTCATCGCCTAAATAGAATGTTGAACATATTCTATGTATATTCTGGATCACTGAAAATGTCCAAGTCCCGGAAAGTAAATTTGACTCTAAATCGGCAGACTTTCCAGAAATGGCCAAAATAGGTGTCAATCGATTTCTTTCATCGCCTAAATAGAATGTTGAACATATTCTATGTATATTCTGGATCACTGAAAATGTCCAAGTCCCGGAAAGTAAATTTGACTCTAAATCGGCAGAATTTCCAGAAATGGCCAAAATAGGTGTCAATCGATTTCTTTCATCGCCTAAATAGAATGTTGAACATATTCTATGTATATTCTGGATCACTGAAAATGTCCAAGTCCCGGAAAGTAAATTTGACTCTAAATCGGCAGAATTTCCAGAAATGGCCAAAATAGGTGTCAATCGATTTCTTTTATCGCCTAAATAGAATGTTGAACATATTCTATGTATATTCTGGATCACTGAAAATGTCCAAGTCCCGGAAAGTAAATTTGACTCTAAATCGGCAGACTTTCCAGAAATGGCCAAAATAGGTGTCAATCGATTTCTTTCATCGCCTAAATAGAATGTTGAACATATTCTATGTATATTCTGGATCACTGAAAATGTCCAAGTCCCGGAAAGTAAATTTGACTCTAAATCGGCAGACTTTCCAGAAATGGCCAAAATAGGTGTCAATCGATTTCTTTCATCGCCTAAATAGAATGTTGAACATATTCTATGTATATTCTGGATCACTGAAAATGTCCAAGTCCCGGAAAGTAAATTTGACTCTAAATCGGCAGAATTTCCAGAAATGGCCAAAATAGGTGTCAATCGATTTCTTTCATCGCCTAAATAGAATGTTGAACATATTCTATGTATATTCTGGATCACTGAAAATGTCCAAGTCCCGGAAAGTAAATTTGACTCTAAATCGGCAGAATTTCCAGAAATGGCCAAAATAGGTGTCAATCGATTTCTTTCGTCGCCTAAATAGAATGTTGAACATATTCTATGTATATTCTGGATCACTGAAAATGTCCAAGTCCCGGAAAGTAAATTTGACTCTAAATCGGCAGAATTTCCAGAAATGGCCAAAATAGGTGTCAATCGATTTTTTTCATCGCCTAAATAGAATGTTGAACATATTCTATGTATATTCTGGATCACTGAAAATGTCCAAGTCCCGGAAAGTAAATTTGACTCTAAATCGGCAGACTTTCCAGAAATGACCAAAATAGGTGTCAATCGATTTCTTTCATCGCCTAAATAGAATGTTGAACATATTCTATGTATATTCTGGATCACTGAAAATGTCCAAGTCCCGGAAAGTAAATTTGACTCTAAATCGGCAGAATTTCCAGAAATGGCCAAAATAGGTGTCAATCGATTTCTTTCATCGCCTAAATAGAATGTTGAACATATTCTATGTATATTCTGGATCACTGAAAATGTCCAAGTCCCGGAAAGTAAATTTGACTCTAAATCGGCAGACTTTCCAGAAATGGCCAAAATAGGTGTCAATCGATTTCTTTCATCGCCTAAATAGAATGTTGAACATATTCTATGTATATTCTGGATCACTGAAAATGTCCAAGTCCCGGAAAGTAAATTTGACTCTAAATCGGCAGAATTTCCAGAAATGGCCAAAATAGGTGTCAATCGATTTCTTTCATCGCCTAAATAGAATGTTGAACATATTCTATGTATATTCTGGATCACTGAAAATGTCCAAGTCCCGGAAAGTAAATTTGACTCTAAATCGGCAGACTTTCCAGAAATGGCCAAAATAGGTGTCAATCGATTTCTTTTCATCGCCTAAATAGAATGTTGAACATATTCTATGTATATTCTGGATCACTGAAAATGTCCAAGTCCCGGAAAGTAAATTTGACTCTAAATCGGCAGACTTTCCAGAAATGGCCAAAATAGGTGTCAATCGATTTCTTTCATCGCCTAAATAGAATGTTGAACATATTCTATGTATATTCTGGATCACTGAAAATGTCCAAGTCCCGGAAAGTAAATTTGACTCTAAATCGGCAGAATTTCCAGAAATGGCCAAAATAGGTGTCAATCGATTTCTTTTATCGCCTAAATAGAATGTTGAACATATTCTATGTATATTCTGGATCACTGAAAATGTCCAAGTCCCGGAAAGTAAATTTGACTCTAAATCGGCAGACTTTCCAGAAATGGCCAAAATAGGTGTCAATCGATTTCTTTCATCGCCTAAATAGAATGTTGAACATATTCTATGTATATTCTGGATCACTGAAAATGTCCAAGTCCCGGAAAGTAAATTTGACTCTAAATCGGCAGACTTTCCAGAAATGGCCAAAATAGGTGTCAATCGATTTCTTTCATCGCCTAAATAGAATGTTGAACATATTCTATGTATATTCTGGATCACTGAAAATGTCCAAGTCCCGGAAAGTAAATTTGACTCTAAATCGGCAGAATTTCCAGAAATGGCCAAAATAGGTGTCAATCGATTTCTTTCATCGCCTAAATAGAATGTTGAACATATTCTATGTATATTCTGGATCACTGAAAATGTCCAAGTCCCGGAAAGTAAATTTGACTCTAAATCGGCAGAATTTCCAGAAATGGCTAAAATAGGTGTCAATCGATTTCTTTCATCGCCTAAATAGAATGTTGAACATATTCTATGTATATTCTGGATCACTGAAAATGTCCAAGTCCCGGAAAGTAAATTTGACTCTAAATCGGCAGAATTTCCAGAAATGGCCAAAATAGGTGTCAATCGATTTCTTTCATCGCCTAAATAGAATGTTGAACATATTCTATGTATATTCTGGATCACTGAAAATGTCCAAGTCCCGGAAAGTAAATTTGACTCTAAATCGGCAGAATTTCCAGAAATGGCCAAAATAGGTGTCAATCGATTTCTTTCATCGCCTAAATAGAATGTTGAACATATTCTATGTATATTCTGGATCACTGAAAATGTCCAAGTCCCGGAAAGTAAATTTGACTCTAAATCGGCAGAATTTCCAGAAATGGCCAAAATAGGTGTCAATCGATTTCTTTCATCGCCTAAATAGAATGTTGAACATATTCTATGTATATTCTGGATCACTGAAAATGTCCAAGTCCCGGAAAGTAAATTTGACTCTAAATCGGCAGAATTTCCAGAAATGGCCAAAATAGGTGTCAATCGATTTCTTTCATCGCCTAAATAGAATGTTGAACATATTCTATGTATATTCTGGATCACTGAAAATGTCCAAGTCCCGGAAAGTAAATTTGACTCTAAATCGGCAGACTTTCCAGAAATGGCCAAAATAGGTGTCAATCGATTTCTTTCATCGCCTAAATAGAATGTTGAACATATTCTATGTATATTCTGGATCACTGAAAATGTCCAAGTCCCGGAAAGTAAATTTGACTCTAAATCGGCAGACTTTCCAGAAATGGCCAAAATAGGTGTCAATCGATTTCTTTCATCGCCTAAATAGAATGTTGAACATATTCTATGTATATTCTGGATCACTGAAAATGTCCAAGTCCCGGAAAGTAAATTTGACTCTAAATCGGCAGAATTTCCAGAAATGGCCAAAATAGGTGTCAATCGATTTCTTTCATCGCCTAAATAGAATGTTGAACATATTCTATGTATATTCTGGATCACTGAAAATGTCCAAGTCCCGGAAAGTAAATTTGACTCTAAATCGGCAGAATTTCCAGAAATGGCCAAAATAGGTGTCAATCGATTTCTTTCATCGCCTAAATAGAATGTTGAACATATTCTATGTATATTCTGGATCACTGAAAATGTCCAAGTCCCGGAAAGTAAATTTGACTCTAAATCGGCAGAATTTCCAGAAATGGCCAAAATAGGTGTCAATCGATTTCTTTCATCGCCTAAATAGAATGTTGAACATATTCTATGTATATTCTGGATCACTGAAAATGTCCAAGTCCCGGAAAGTAAATTTGACTCTAAATCGGCAGAATTTCCAGAAATGGCCAAAATAGGTGTCAATCGATTTCTTTCATCGCCTAAATAGAATGTTGAACATATTCTATGTATATTCTGGATCACTGAAAATGTCCAAGTCCCGGAAAGTAAATTTGACTCTAAATCGGCAGAATTTCCAGAAATGGCCAAAATAGGTGTCAATCGATTTCTTTCATCGCCTAAATAGAATGTTGAACATATTCTATGTATATTCTGGATCACTGAAAATGTCCAAGTCCCGGAAAGTAAATTTGACTCTAAATCGGCAGAATTTCCAGAAATGGCCAAAATAGGTGTCAATCGATTTCTTTCATCGCCTAAATAGAATGTTGAACATATTCTATGTATATTCTGGATCACTGAAAATGTCCAAGTCCCGGAAAGTAAATTTGACTCTAAATCGGCAGAATTTCCAGAAATGGCCAAAATAGGTGTCAATCGATTTCTTTCATCGCCTAAATAGAATGTTGAACATATTCTATGTATATTCTGGATCACTGAAAATGTCCAAGTCCCGGAAAGTAAATTTGACTCTAAATCGGCAGACTTTCCAGAAATGGCCAAAATAGGTGTCAATCGATTTCTTTCATCGCCTAAATAGAATGTTGAACATATTCTATGTATATTCTGGATCACTGAAAATGTCCAAGTCCCGGAAAGTAAATTTGACTCTAAATCGGCAGAATTTCCAGAAATGGCCAAAATAGGTGTCAATCGATTTCTTTCATCGCCTAAATAGAATGTTGAACATATTCTATGTATATTCTGGATCACTGAAAATGTCCAAGTCCCGGAAAGTAAATTTGACTCTAAATCGGCAGACTTTCCAGAAATGGCCAAAATAGGTGTCAATCGATTTCTTTCATCGCCTAAATAGAATGTTGAACATATTCTATGTATATTCTGGATCACTGAAAATGTCCAAGTCCCGGAAAGTAAATTTGACTCTAAATCGGCAGAATTTCCAGAAATGGCCAAAATAGGTGTCAATCGATTTCTTTCATCGCCTAAATAGAATGTTGAACATATTCTATGTATATTCTGGATCACTGAAAATGTCCAAGTCCCGGAAAGTAAATTTGACTCTAAATCGGCAGACTTTCCAGAAATGGCCAAAATAGGTGTCAATCGATTTCTTTCATCGCCTAAATAGAATGTTGAACATATTCTATGTATATTCTGGATCACTGAAAATGTCCAAGTCCCGGAAAGTAAATTTGACTCTAAATCGGCAGACTTTCCAGAAATGGCCAAAATAGGTGTCAATCGATTTCTTTCATCGCCTAAATAGAATGTTGAACATATTCTATGTATATTCTGGATCACTGAAAATGTCCAAGTCCCGGAAAGTAAATTTGACTCTAAATCGGCAGAATTTCCAGAAATGGCCAAAATAGGTGTCAATCGATTTCTTTCATCGCCTAAATAGAATGTTGAACATATTCTATGTATATTCTGGATCACTGAAAATGTCCAAGTCCCGGAAAGTAAATTTGACTCTAAATCGGCAGACTTTCCAGAAATGGCCAAAATAGGTGTCAATCGATTTCTTTCATCGCCTAAATAGAATGTTGAACATATTCTATGTATATTCTGGATCACCACTCTGAAATGTGATGGTCCAAGTCCCGGAAAGTAAATTTGACTCTAAATCGGCAGACTTCCAGAAATGGCCAAATAGGTGTCAATCTGATTTCTTTCATCGCCTAAATAGAATGTTGAACATATTCTATGTATATTCTGGATCACTGAAAATGTCAAGTCCCGGAAAGTAAATTTGACTCTAAATCGGCAGAATTTCCAGAAATGGACAAAATAGGTGTCAATCGATTTCTTTCAATCGCCTAAATAGAATGTTGAACATATTCTATGTATATTTCTGGATCCAAGTCCCGGAAAGTAAATTTGACTCTAAATCGGCAGAATTTCCAGAAATGGCCAAAATAGGTGTCAATCGATTTCTTTCATCGCCTAAATAGAATGTTGAACATATTCTATGTATATTCTGGATCACTGAAAATGTCCAAGTCCCGGAAAGTAAATTTGACTCTAAATCGGCAGAATTTCCAGAAATGGCCAAAATAGGTGTCAATCGATTTCTTTCATCGCCTAAATAGAATGTTGAACATATTCTATGTATATTCTGGATCACTGAAAATGTCCAAGTCCCGGAAAGTAAATTTGACTCTAAATCGGCAGAATTTCCAGAAATGGCCAAAATAGGTGTCAATCGATTTCTTTCATCGCCTAAATAGAATGTTGAACATATTCTATGTATATTCTGGATCACTGAAAATGTCCAAGTCCCGGAAAGTAAATTTGACTCTAAATCGGCAGAATTTCCAGAAATGGCCAAAATAGGTGTCAATCGATTTCTTTCATCGCCTAAATAGAATGTTGAACATATTCTATGTATATTCTGGATCACTGAAAATGTCCAAGTCCCGGAAAGTAAATTTGACTCTAAATCGGCAGAATTTCCAGAAATGGCCAAAATAGGTGTCAATCGATTTCTTTCATCGCCTAAATAGAATGTTGAACATATTCTATGTATATTCTGGATCACTGAAAATGTCCAAGTCCCGGAAAGTAAATTTGACTCTAAATCGGCAGACTTTCCAGAAATGGCCAAAATAGGTGTCAATCGATTTCTTTCATCGCCTAAATAGAATGTTGAACATATTCTATGTATATTCTGGATCACTGAAAATGTCCAAGTCCCGGAAAGTAAATTTGACTCTAAATCGGCAGACTTTCCAGAAATGGCCAAAATAGGTGTCAATCGATTTCTTTCATCGCCTAAATAGAATGTTGAACATATTCTATGTATATTCTGGATCACTGAAAATGTCCAAGTCCCGGAAAGTAAATTTGACTCTAAATCGGCAGAATTTCCAGAAATGGCCAAAATAGGTGTCAATCGATTTCTTTCATCGCCTAAATAGAATGTTGAACATATTCTATGTATATTCTGGATCACTGAAAATGTCCAAGTCCCGGAAAGTAAATTTGACTCTAAATCGGCAGAATTTCCAGAAATGGCCAAAATAGGTGTCAATCGATTTCTTTCATCGCCTAAATAGAATGTTGAACATATTCTATGTATATTTGGATCACTGAAAATGTCCAAGTCCCGGAAAGTAAATTTGACTCTAAATCGGCAGAATTTCCAGAAATGGCCAAAATAGGTGTCAATCGATTTCTTTCATCGCCTAAATAGAATGTTGAACATATTCTATGTATATTCTGGATCACTGAAAATGTCCAAGTCCCGGAAAGTAAATTTGACTCTAAATCGGCAGAATTTCCAGAAATGGCCAAAATAGGTGTCAATCGATTTCTTTCATCGCCTAAATAGAATGTTGAACATATTCTATGTATATTCTGGATCACTGAAAATGTCCAAGTCCCGGAAAGTAAATTTGACTCTAAATCGGCAGAATTTCCAGAAATGGCCAAAATAGGTGTCAATCGATTTCTTTCATCGCCTAAATAGAATGTTGAACATATTCTATGTATATTCTGGATCACTGAAAATGTCCAAGTCCCGGAAAGTAAATTTGACTCTAAATCGGCAGAATTTCCAGAAATGGCCAAAATAGGTGTCAATCGATTTCTTTCATCGCCTAAATAGAATGTTGAACATATTCTATGTATATTCTGGATCACTGAAAATGTCCAAGTCCCGGAAAGTAAATTTGACTCTAAATCGGCAGAATTTCCAGAAATGGCCAAAATAGGTGTCAATCGATTTCTTTCATCGCCTAAATAGAATGTTGAACATATTCTATGTATATTCTGGATCACTGAAAATGTCCAAGTCCCGGAAAGTAAATTTGACTCTAAATCGGCAGAATTTCCAGAAATGGCCAAAATAGGTGTCAATCGATTTCTTTCATCGCCTAAATAGAATGTTGAACATATTCTATGTATATTCTGGATCACTGAAAATGTCCAAGTCCCGGAAAGTAAATTTGACTCTAAATCGGCAGAATTTCCAGAAATGGCCAAAATAGGTGTCAATCGATTTCTTTCATCGCCTAAATAGAATGTTGAACATATTCTATGTATATTCTGGATCACTGAAAATGTCCAAGTCCCGGAAAGTAAATTTGACTCTAAATCGGCAGACTTTCCAGAAATGGCCAAAATAGGTGTCAATCGATTTCTTTCATCGCCTAAATAGAATGTTGAACATATTCTATGTATATTCTGGATCACTGAAAATGTCCAAGTCCCGGAAAGTAAATTTGACTCTAAATCGGCAGAATTTCCAGAAATGGCCAAAATAGGTGTCAATCGATTTCTTTCATCGCCTAAATAGAATGTTGAACATATTCTATGTATATTCTGGATCACTGAAAATGTCCAAGTCCCGGAAAGTAAATTTGACTCTAAATCGGCAGAATTTCCAGAAATGGCCAAAATAGGTGTCAATCGATTTCTTTCATCGCCTAAATAGAATGTTGAACATATTCTATGTATATTCTGGATCACTGAAAATGTCCAAGTCCCGGAAAGTAAATTTGACTCTAAATCGGCAGAATTTCCAGAAATGGCCAAAATAGGTGTCAATCGATTTCTTTCATCGCCTAAATAGAATGTTGAACATATTCTATGTATATTCTGGATCACTGAAAATGTCCAAGTCCCGGAAAGTAAATTTGACTCTAAATCGGCAGAATTTCCAGAAATGGCCAAAATAGGTGTCAATCGATTTCTTTCATCGCCTAAATAGAATGTTGAACATATTCTATGTATATTCTGGATCACTGAAAATGTCCAAGTCCCGGAAAGTAAATTTGACTCTAAATCGGCAGACTTTCCAGAAATGGCCAAAATAGGTGTCAATCGATTTCTTTCATCGCCTAAATAGAATGTTGAACATATTCTATGTATATTCTGGATCACTGAAAATGTCCAAGTCCCGGAAAGTAAATTTGACTCTAAATCGGCAGAATTTCCAGAAATGGCCAAAATAGGTGTCAATCGATTTCTTTCATCGCCTAAATAGAATGTTGAACATATTCTATGTATATTCTGGATCACTGAAAATGTCCAAGTCCCGGAAAGTAAATTTGACTCTAAATCGGCAGAATTTCCAGAAATGGCCAAAATAGGTGTCAATCGATTTCTTTCATCGCCTAAATAGAATGTTGAACATATTCTATGTATATTCTGGATCACTGAAAATGTCCAAGTCCCGGAAAGTAAATTTGACTCTAAATCGGCAGAATTTCCAGAAATGGCTAAAATAGGTGTCAATCGATTTCTTTCAT